>NC_081405.1:467721221-468040864 GCF_030272615.1 Cryptomeria japonica | reverse complement strand
TTGAACATAAGATGGCTTCTACTCAATATATAAATAAATGTTGACTATAAGGTCGTCAACCTATTTGCTTCATTTAGCTCACTTAACAAAAGAACAATATGTATTAAATACAAGTTATTGGGTCTATTTAACTCTTTCACAACCATCTAATAGTCATTTTGGCCTCAACTAAAGCCTACTTAAGAGAGAAGGCCAATCTAGTTAGGAAATGTGAAGGCCATTTTGAACTTGACTCCCTCCCTTGGGTCTAGTTTGAAAATGGAAACAATTACTACAATGATTGTTTTGCCCCTTGCGTGCTCCCATTGTGTTGCGGTTGTGCCTTTGGTGCTATTGTTGGGTCAATTCCCTTAATGATTCTTGGAATGATGGTTGCTACCCTGATATCAAGTGGATTTTCATTCTTTGCCTCTCATTCTAGGTTTGTGCCCTTCGCAACTACTGTTGGGTTGGTGTTACTTGGTCCCTCAACAACTCCTATTGATTTAGCAGAAGGTGATACTACTATCTGTGAGGGTGTTTTACCCTCTGGTGTTGGGGTCTTGGACTCTGCTACTAGTGGACGAAGATTTTTCCATGCTATTGTACTTCCTCTTAAGCGAAAATCACATCCTCTTGCTTGTGTCAAGACCTCCCTTGTTGTGTTTTTTGGATAAGATGTGGTGGAAAATGTGCATTTCTACCAACATTGCGGTTTGGTGTGTAGATTTTTTGGACTTTTTCCTTCTCTCCTAAACCTTTAGCATTGGGTGATTGATTGTTACAGGCCTTTATTTGAGGGTAACATTGAGCTTTTCCCTTGTGTTAAAGGTTTTTTTTTATTTCTTTTGTTTCTTTTGTTGACCGTGATTTGGTGTTGATCAAGCTATGGGCTTGAGGTGTTCATTCTCTCTTAGCAATACCATAAACAACCTCTTTCAACCCTCTTATTAAACCACTCAACGTGTGTCTAGTGTGGGTTCATTTTCCCAACCTTCTCCTTCATTTTTGGCAGACTTGTTGTTTTGTGCTCGGTGTAGGGGTTCATGCTCCTTTGGTTTGGTGCCTATAAACAATCAGGGGTTGGTGCTCCTTGGGTTGGTGCCCTAAACATTATAATACAATTGTTCATTGTGAGGTTGGATTGGAGCAGTAGACTCTAGCAATATTTCTCACTGAGGTTTTTCCCATATTAGGTTTTCCTCGTATATCTGGTGTTATGTGATGTGCCTTTTGTGTGTGCTTTTATTTTGGTCTTCCCCTATCTCACTGGTACATTCACTTAGTGTCTGAATAGCTAACTGGTACATACATTTTGGATTAAAAGGGTTAAGTTTGGAAACCACTGATTCACCCCCCTCTTAGTGGAATCTTGTGTTCTATACACATACCATAACATCTCATAAAAATACTATCCAATTCAATCTTATATACCCGCACAAACAAATTTTATCTCATAAGTTGGCTTCACAAAATATCAAAATATGAAACATGTAATGCTGCAAGTCAGCTCAAATCCTTTCCAAAACATATTTTGGACCCAAAATACATGTTCACATGATTCCTATAGGTCTCACCAATTATCTTGAACACATCACCAATCACTGGAATCTATCCAAGAAATTCGGACCGCACGTTACACCAATAATAATGAAGATAACACTGTTTTACTGCTCTACCAGATATCAGATCTTCAAAAAGTCTTAGGAAGAAATACCAGAGGGTGGATTTGCATGATAATCTACTTTTGATACTCAACCACCTAACCCTAATCATCGAAACCAAAATCTGCTTCACTGAAAATGAGAAATGCCCACAAAAATGTACACTAAGCTTCACCAAGCAGAATTGATACCAGAAAACTTACTCAAGACATCTGGTTAACCAAAAATCCATACAGGATATTACAAACTCCATACCGGATAAAATCAATAGGCTAAGTTTTCATCAATGACAAATCCTAAGCAATATCATGCATCAGACATCACCAATATTCATCAGAGCATCACCGGACTAGTATCTTATGCCAACAAAGCTCAATGATAATAATAGCACAAGAAGCTCTTTCACTTCCATATCTTCTACCTTCCATCCCCTTTTTCCATTGTCCCTTCCTTAGTCCATGTAGCCTACTATCATATGACTGAATATAATGACATGCCAGAAAGATTTGACTTTCATATAGCTTTCACCTACATCATTACATGTTAGCACATAATACACATGCATTTAGAAATCATGATAGCATCACATCCTGCACACACTACTGATTAGAATCTAATAATAAGAATTTGCATTCTCATATAAAACATAAAAAGGCAAAAATATATACATCATGCATCTAATCATAACCATATACTCATATGCATTTAGTACATATAAACCCAGAAAAAAGAACAAAAATATATTGCATTTCATCATGTACATATTTGCATCCATATCATAAGAATCATAAAATCATCATAAAGCATATAGAACATCACATAGGAACACATGCATATATTTGTTGCAAGGATGGATCATCTGTTATATATATATATATATATATATATATATATATATATATATATATATATATGAAATTTATAAATAGGGCTTCGACTAGAAAAATACGAGCTGTAGCTAAACATGTACGTATGTCTTCTAATAAAGCACGTAGAGTAGCTCATCAACTTCGTGGTTGTACCTATATGGAGGCACTTTCGATACTGAATTGGATGCCTCATAGAGCATGTTATCCCATATTAAAAGTACTTCGTTCTGCAGCCGCAAATGCATATCACAATATGGGTATAGATAAGGGCTTTTTATTTGTCCTTATGGCTGAAGTGAATGAAGGTCCTATTTTCAAAAGATTTCGACCTAGAGCTCGGGGACGCGGTTATCCAATACAGAAACCCACTTGTCATATAAGTATTACATTGGAGGATATTCTGTTATTGAACATTAATATATTCTTATTCGTCCCAAAGGTTTCTACGGGAGATGCATTTATTTGCATATTCCCGCAGAAACAACACAACTTATTAGTAATAAATTTGTAAAGGAATCTATTTAACTTCGTAAATACAAAAACTAATTTTTATCTTCTAAAAAAATAATAAAAAATAGAATAAAATGCTAACTTAAAACAATCTTTAGCTATAAAAAGAATTTTAGAAGCTAAATGATATAATTTAAACTTTAGCCAATCAGGAATCCCAAAATAGAGTCCACAATCTTTGCCTAGCGGCACGAGAATCCCCCCGATGCTATAAGCTGTCAACCAAGACTTGACAAAATTCTTTATTTTTTGCCACCGAGTCGGTTCATATTTGTCTAAATAACGTATAGTTTCTTCTAGCTTAGTTGTAATTTATATATATATATATATATATATATATATATTGAAAAATAATAAGTATCATGATACAATGATGTCAAAATCTCATATGGCCAGAAAATCACCCAAAGGTGTCTACATCATCATACAAAAACTGATACAAAATGGGATCCAAGAGAGCTATGATGAAGACCCTCCCTCAGAGCCAATTGGCCTCGAAGGAATCTAAGCTCCCAAAGGACCAGCCCCTAGATCATCTCATTTGTCCCCTCTTGCAGACCCTGTGGGACCATATTTTCACCAAAGCAGTTAATAGTCTTGTGTTTCCCCAAATCTTAGTTATATATATAATGTGTCTCAATCCCATCACCTTGATCGCATCATGGTCCTCAACAATCAAATATGTTTGTAACCATTGTGTCACAGGGATTCACTCTCTAGACTCAATATGGGCTAAGTACTCATGTATCCAATCAAATCAATCGTATCAATCCTAGTGGTACTCATATTCATCACATAGTGTTTCTTATCTTATCATGTCATATCCTAGTGGTACTCATATTCATCACATAGTGTTTCTTATCTTATCATGTCATATCCTATTGGTACCTATGTCCATCACATGGTGTTTCTCATCAAGCTCTATCCTAGTTCTTATGTCTATCACATGGCGCTGCATCCTAGTGTATATGTTTGTCACATTGACTATTTCCTATCTTGCTAGTGCACTCACCGGATTTTATCTATTTGATGGCTTATCCTATACTCAGCTTAGCAAACCTACCTATTTAGGGAACCTGTTGAGTGAGTCCTCTCAACAGCTTATCCAATTGGTGATGCATGTTTACTTCATGATTGTTGATTCTAGCCTTGTTTTTAGTTGTCTTCCCTAGGTTACCTATTTGAGTGAATCCTGTCAGTAGCTTACCCAATTGATAGTGTATGTTTTGTTGGAATCCAATAACATTGAGAGGGGGGGTTGAATCAATGTTATATCGGAATAATCAATTTTACCCTTATTAAAATATGCATACACCAACCGGTATACCAGTACATACAGAATTGAAAGAAGTAAAGCAACCAATGATCCAATCACATAAATGAGAACCATAACACACAAAATTATATGTGGAAAACCTCAAAGAGGAAAAACCACAGTGGGATTTGTGACCCACAATATCAATCCACTGGCCATATGAAGAGATATTACAAAATATAAGGGACCTGCACTTGCAGGAAGGCTTACAACCTAGAGCACACTGCTCAATTACAAAAGGAGCCTCACTGACTACATATAAATCCATACTACAATCCAGAGAAGTGTTGAATTGCTAAGATAGCATCTTCTATTCTAGAATATAGTTCTAGTTTAAGCTCTGTCTGTTCCGATCTAAAACCCTAAACCCTTTACCGGAATAACCCTTACATAAATATCCTCACATACATAATCTCTCTGATAAATTTCGTATTGTATCACATTCACATATCCATCACCATCTCTATTATTATATATCTAAAATGATTTAATCCAACTAACCTATATATCCTATACAACTTATCATGCCTTATGTCGGCTAGATAACATAAATGCATGAATATCAAAAATAATTTCCAATGCCGGATCTAAGAGATGTTGGCCTCCAATAACAATAACCATATTCTAATCCA
Source organism: Cryptomeria japonica (assembly GCF_030272615.1). NCBI lineage: Eukaryota > Viridiplantae > Streptophyta > Pinopsida > Cupressales > Cupressaceae > Cryptomeria > Cryptomeria japonica. The sequence continues at coordinate 468,035,895 of NC_081405.1, read as the reverse complement.
TGTCATCCTGCATTGTCGGTAACCAAAGAAATCCTTCTATCCTGTCGGTGCCGGTGTCGGTGTCTGTGAAGTGCCTGCTGGTACATAATTGAACCAAAACATGAAGCCGAAACAAAATACCATGTTGCCATCAATGACAACATAGTGAAACCAACCAATTGAGTGTCAATTTCCAACAATCTCTCCCTTTGGCATTGATGGCAACACTCATGTGAAAAATGGTCAAGGTTTCATCTGTTGGTTCCATCCTGCCTACTTCCGCTTAGCTAAATATTCATTAATGCAAAATAATCCACATCTACATCTCTCCCCCTAATGTATACAACTCCTTCTATTATTTTTAACATCTATATCACTCCCCCTTTGACATCAATGCCATCAAATATTATAAAAAGAATGTCAAAGATTAAAAAAAAAACTATACAATGAATATCCCAAAAATATCTTACCGGAGCTTAACAAATTTCAAAATTTCTAGATAAGCCTTCTCCAATAGCTCAAGATAGGTATCCCAACCAGTTTTGAAAGTGTCAGAAATAGATACAAGTCCACTTAATATATGTGAAAATGACTCTTTCTCATTTACCTCTGTCGGTGTGGGCTTCCAACCATATCCATACATTCTTTCTTATGTACACCGAGTGAATCCAACTGGGGACTCACCAAGCCTCTCATACTTCTGGCTATTCTTATGATTTTGTCTCTTTCCTTCTCAAGAACATAAATTTGGGCTTCCAAAATCAAAATTTGACCATCAATGGATGTAGTCAATGGAGTCAATTCATCATAAGAATTAGCTATATTTGCAATTTTCTCTTGAAATTCTTTTATCTTCTTATCCATATTAACTGTAAGTATATCTGTGTTACAACATACCCTATAAATATTTGTACAATGCTTCAAATAATTATCTATCAGTTTCAACTTTTCATCAATCTTCTTCTTCTTAGATTCAATCACCTAATCAAATGCAACTCTCTTAGCCTGAGTGAACCTCTCCAGTGCTTGTCGATTTGAAATCTGCTGTAAGGATTGAAAATCCTTTGAAATGTGCTCAGTAATTATCTTAAGCTTTCCATATGGGCTTGCTTCATTGTCAATCTTGCACTTTGGGACTAGTTTGTGTAAAACAGTGATTGATTGATCAATAATCCCTTTATCTGTAGATCCCTCCTTCATTAGTTTTTGTGCTGCCATCATCATCAGTTCAGTAGGACTCATCTTTGTTATGTTTTTCTTTACAACATGCGAGTGTGTGTGTGTGAAAAGTGGAATAAGTATCTGCAAGCTGTAAGACACAACACTTCAATTAATTCATTGCATGCATGGTTAGATAGATATAATCATGAATATAAAAACCATAACAAATTGACCTATTGTCTTCTAAAAGATGCAAGTATAGACTTGCTCTCAGATTTGTCTAAGCAATACCAGTGACTAGACTACACCAAGATGAAGGATTTAATCTATATGAGCACAAGAATAAGCTAAATGTATGCAAGATTAAGCTAGATGAATGAATATTAAGCTAAATGAATGAATATTAAGCTAAATGAATGAATAATAAGCTAGATGAATTCAAGCAATCATGATTAAACTAAATATGCAAAAAGCTAAACTAAGATGCAATAATCTCAAAGCACAATATTTTCAATGACTCTAGAGCAAAAACTACACAATAACAATAAATCTCCAGGATGTTTTGAATGAGAGATGAAGGCTGAATTTATAGAGACTCAAAAGAGAGATCAACAGTCAAGATCGATTAGCAATGAGTGGTTGAGATTATTCAAGAAAAAACACATTTCAGGATAATTGAAATAATTGAGAGATCAAATTAAGTTAATCTTGAGATTATAGCTTGATTGAATGCATTCAGATTATAAGTTTGAGTTTGTATTACAGATAAATTTAGTTGATTCCATGCACTTTTCTTTAATTTTCTCAAGATTTTTATTTAGAAAAAGGCTTTTCAATATAACTGGACTTCTTTCCTCAAGAAAAGCTTTTAAGTTTTATTTTTAGAGAAAATGATTAATTCAATTTAATTGCTTTTTCTTATTTCTCAAGTTATCTCGATTTTAGAAAAAGAAATATCTTAAGCTTGATTTCTTCTCTCAATTTAATTCTTTTCTTTTGTTTTCAATTTAACTCTTTCTTTTGGAGATTAATTCCCCCTTTTGTGGTAAATCTCTCTTTGTAAAATAATTCCTTTTTTAATGATTAAATGGCAAATTTATTTATTGATTAAATATGTTAGGATATTTAATTAAATACATAGAATAATTGATCAAAATGATTTACTTGGAATGATTTAATTAATTAAATAAATATTTAATTAATATTGAGTGATTAATTTGCCATGTAATATTAATGATTGAAGAATTAATTAATTAGGTGCTCAAGGTTGATTTAATTGCCTTTGGTTAGGACCTTGGTGATGTTTGTCAAGATTAGGGGCCCATGGTTTAGATGACCATTTTTAGGGTATTACAGCAAGGTGTCAATTGACAACAATGATGGACCAACTACTGGTTCTCTGTCGGTTTCCCCTTTCTTCTCCTTTGATGATTTATCCTTTATGGCTTCCTCACTTGCATCGGTGGCTTCGCCACTTGGTGCAATCTCTGTAACTGTCGGTTCCTCTATAGGAACTATAACCTCAACCTATACATTTGTATTTGGAGGACTGTTATCCTCAAAAATAGTATCATGTACATCATTAACTTTTTCACTCTCTGTATTAGTCGGTATCTCAACATCTATCTAAACATTTGTATTTACAGGGGGCTTGATTTCCACCATCTTAATGTTATTCAAAATTGAGGGTGAAGTACCCATAATCCCCTTTCCTTTTCCTTCAACCGGGGTGTCTACAGTGTCTGTCTTTGATTCCAGTGAAGTAAAGAAACCTCTGTTCTCTCCAAAGAATTTAACCCATGCCTTTTGAGTCTCTTTTAGTATCTCATTTACCCTTCCTAGCATCAAATTGGTTATTCTATGTTTGCTATTAAAGACTTTTCTATCTGCCACCTCAAGTGTCCTTTCCTTTTCCTCTAGAGCAATAGTAACACAAATAGATAATAACTCTTGAATTTTAATATGCTTGTCTTCTTGCATTGCTGACAGTCTTCTAGCATCTAACATATTATATAATTCTTTCAGTATTTGATTTTCAATTTCTATTAAGGCTTTCTTATAAATATCTAAATATAATAATACTGCTTCCTCTACCTCTCTTTGTTCATCATCTTCTAAATGTTCATAATAAAACTGTACATTCTTTAACATGTCATCCTTAGTGATTTCATCTACTAACTTTGCACAAGTTGTAGGTGGAATGATAGTCATATTACCAAATTGAATTTCCAGGTCGATGTCACTCTTCTTCTTCCTCTTTGCAGTATCGGATACAACTAAAGGTGTTGCCTTTGGTGCTTGCTTCTGTGCTGGTATTTTGAATGTAACCTTCCTAACTGGTTGCTTTTTAGCATCTACCTTTGTTTCCTTTGTTTTCTTCCTTACAACCCTCTTGAATGCCAAGGGTGTGTCATCCTCAGATTCAGACTCTGTTGTAACAGACTCAATGTGTACTTCTAGATTCTTCCTCTTCCTGCCTTTCTTTGGGACAACATCAATTAATGCTTTAATGTCTTGTGTGACCTTCTCAACAAATTTTCTAGCCTTTCCTTCCTGCTTTTCTCTCTTCTTCTAGTTGAACTTTGTTTCAACCTCTTGTGATTTTTATTTTGTAGTACCATAGGGCTTCTCTGCCTCATCAATAGGTGCATCAATCAACATTTTTTCATAAGCCTCAAGAATCTATGCATCCACTTCATATCTCATTTCCTCAATCCAAATATTCTGGGGCTTAACCGCTTCCATAAGTGTTTCATCCTTCTTCACCATGAAGCATATGTCAGTTGAATATTTTTCTACGATATGCTTAGGAACCCTTTCCCTAGACTTCATATATTTTTGAAACCCCTTGAAATATCCCCATACTTTATCATCTCTCTAACTACCTAAGGTAGCAATTGACTATTCCAATTATCTCCCTACCAAGATATCAAATGCCCATTGCCTCTTCCCAAAACCGGGTGTGTCATTCATGAAAAATAACATTAAGAAGACAATTAAGTTGCCATACTGGAAGGTTCCTTTCTTTTCACCCTTAATCTTTCCTAGGTTTATTAATAAATCATCTAACATCCAACCGCATTGATCCAATTTCACATTCTTTCTCATCATTTTGTATGCAGCAAAAATGCAGGAACTGGAAACAAATTTCAGTCGGTTTGACTAAGTTACCTTATATCTGATGATCATGCTACCAAATCTGATGTCTATGTCGGTAATAGTGCTTATTCTCATAGATTTCCTGTCAGATGTTGCACTGGTGATTTTGTTGACATAATCATTTGAAACCTTCTTATCTGGATGTTGCCCAACCGATGGTAAACCAATGATTGCCTGGATGACTTCCTTGGTGATCTTGTAAGGTCTATCCAACTAGATAAACTCCCCATGTACTCTGCTAAAAACATACCTTATTATCTCATCTTCAAATTTTGGGATGTCCAAAATGTGTGTAAACCCTAAGTGTTCAATGTGCTTATATGTCGGTTTGATCTTTCCAAATTCTCCCATCATCTCGCTCATGTACATGCCTTTTATTTAAGATGTTCCCAAGTCCTCAATGTGATAGTGTATGTATGCCCTAACATCTTCAACATAGACAACTCCCTCCGGAACACGAAAAAATGTTCCAACCAAATCTTCCAGGGTAGCCACATGCAGATACCAATTGAAAATTGGCCTGGGGCGGTCCTTGACCTCTATTACAGTTGGATTTGCAACAAAGATAGGAATAAATGATGATCCCACTTCCATGTTTAAAGATAAATACTAGTTGATCGCTTTCGGTGAAAATCCTTAATAAATTCTTCCAGTCACTGGTGAAATCGCTCAAGAAGAAATCTTCTTTCTCTGAAATGCCTTTGATCTCTCTTGGTCACTCTTAATCACTTTGAAATCACTTTGAATGCAAGGTGATCAATAAGAAAGTAAATTCAACCTTTTAACCTCTGAGAAAAACCCTAATCTTCCATTGACATTAATGATTGTCAGTAAAAGATACCAGATCTTGAACAAAACATATCCATGTCAAATAAGCATCTCCAATGTTTGGAACATCTTCCAAAACCTCCTCCTAGGGCATATGCAACATCTTCATGAATTTCACCTACCCTCAAGGCATTTGCCTCAATTACCAAATGAGCTACCTATCGGTGCAGGAGCAACCTCCTCTTCCAGATAAGTAACCGGTGCATTTCCATCTGATGATTGTTCTTCAGTCTTCCTAAGCCATCTCTAAGTATGATCTTGGCAGATTTCACTAAACTTCTCTTTCCCTTTCTCATTTGATCCTCTATTACCAACTGATGGATTTCTACTTCTACAAAATTTAGCAATATGCCCAACCTCATTACATGCATAACATGTAACATTGTTCCTTTGAATTGCTTTTCTAAAACCGATATAATTGCTTGACCTGCACTGATTAGCCATATGTCCACACTTTCCACATGCATAGCATTTAACATTCATTCTACAATCTTTTGTCTTATGAGCATACTTATTGCATTTAGAACATTTATCGGGATTGTAATCAGGGTTCTGATTTGCTCTGTTTCTACATTGCCTAGCCATGTGACCAAATCTATTTTAAACAAAACATCTACCATTAAATTTATAATCATTAAATTTCCTTACCGGTGCCTTATGGTTTTGATCTTCATTAGCAGTACCAGAACTCTGTCCTTGCTCAAATCCAAGTCCACTGGAATCTCCAATCTGTCTTTGTCTCTTCAATAACTCATCTAGATAAGCTGAGCTAATCTTGAATTTTTCTTTATACTCACTTGCAGTAGTTAGATATTCTCTTAGAATTATCATTTGTCTCTCAAGCTCTTGTTCATTACTCTAAGATTGTACTAAATCAGATCTCAACATATCATTCTCATGAACCAACCTACCACATTCTTCAAATTTGTTCTTCAGGGATACATCAAGATTTTCTTTCTTTTTCTTTTGGTCCTCAATCTCCTTAGACATTCTCATAGTTATATCTTGCATTTCGTTTTTCATAACCATGTTTTCTTGACTCAATTTGTGACATTGTTCCTTAAGTGCATCTTTCTCTTCATCATCCTGACTTTGCAAGAGTTCCTTCCTCCTAGCCTGAACAAACAATAGCCTCTCTTGTAGGACAAGAATGAATTTCTTAGCAGAATTCAATTCATCTTGTAGCTTTAAGTTCTTCAACCTTTCAACATCATAATCTTCAAGTGTCATCTCAAGTTGCTTGTCCAAACCCATATCCATGGATTCTGGATTCAGGATCTTCCTCAAGCTGTTAAACTTCCTCAGAGGCATAAGGATCTGATACCAATTGTTAGAATCCAATAATACTGAGAGGTGGGGGGGGGTGAATCAGTGTTATATCAGAATAATCAATTTTACCCTTATTAAAACATGCATACACCAACCAGTATACTGGTACATAGAGAATTGAAAGAAGTAAAACAACCAATGAGCCAATCACATAAATGAGAACCATAACACACAAAATTATATGTGGAAAAACCACAGTGGGATTCATGACCCATAATATCAATCCACTAGCCATATGAAGAGATATTACAAAATATAAGGGGCCTGCACTTGCAGGAAGGCTTATAGCCTAGAGCACACTACTCAATCATAAAAGGAGCCTCACTAACTACATATAAATCTAGACTACAATCTACAGAAGTGTTGAACTGCTAAAATAGCATCTTTTATGCGAGAATATAGTTCCAGTTTAAGCTCTGTTTGTTCCAGTCTAAAACCCTAAACCCTTTACTGGAATAACCCTTACATAAATATCCTCACATACATAATCTCTCTGATATATTTCACATTGTATCACATTCACATATCCATCACCATCTCTATTATTCTATATCTAAAATTATTTAATCCAACTGACCTATATATCCTATATAACTTATCGTGCCTTATGTCAGCTTACAAAGATAATTACAATATCAAATTACATGCTGGCTAGATAACATAAATACATGAATATCAAGAACAATTTCCAATGCCGGATCCAAGGGATGTCGGCCTCCAATACCGACAACCATATTCTAAACCATGTCGGCCTGCATTGCTGGTAACCAAAGAAATCCTTCTATCATGTTGGTATCGGTGCCGATGTAGTGTATGTGAAGTGCCTGCCGGTACACAACTGAACCAAAACATGAAGTCGGAACAAAATACCATCTTTCCATAAATGACAACATAGTGAAACTAACCAATTGAGTGTCAATTGGCAACATGTTTATCATAGAACTATCAATTTTGGCCTTTTAAGACATAGACATGATTTTATTGATTCCTCTTGAGTCAGTCTTTTTCCTGCGTGACCTTGTCACCCTATCTTGTCAGTCATTTCTAGCCTTTCTTTCTTATCGAGAGATTGTTTGCGATATTTTCAAACATTTTCATCCAATCTCTTGATGGGGCATATCATTCTCGTCATGGGGCAACTTTGTATCAGTTTATCTTATCTTCTTTGAGCCAACACGACAAACTACATTGTCTCAAAGAGGGGCAAAATTTAGACACCTAAAATTGTCCTAGCCTAATTAAATAAATATTTTATCCTAAGTCTTCTATTAATTAAATAAATTCTTATTTATTTAATTAATTCATTAACCATCTTCTAAGCCTTTCCTCATTTAAATATATACTTTTATTTATTTAAATTTTCCTTTTCCTAAATTAAATAAATATTTTATTTATTTAACTGATCCCACTTCCTCTATTAATTAAATAAATCTTTATTTATTTAATTAATTCATTACCTTTTTCCTTCAATGACACATGTCATTCATCTTTTAATTTTCCTCTACCTACCCTCTTACTATTTTTATTATTTCTTCAACCAATGGGGGAAAACAATGATGTTGAGGCCCTTCCTAAGAAAAAATTAGGTAAGAGCATGGAGCTAGAAAAAGAAGAGGTTGTGGAGGAAACAAGGTTTCTTTCTACCAGCACTACCCTCAGATAGTGGTGTCCATATTTTGCAATTGGATAAGGAAAAGGAGAATGTGGAACCGATTATTTTAGTGGATTGTAATGAGAATACCCCTGCTAGAAACAAGAGTTCAAGTTTATCAAAAAGGATCCCTACTGGGTCGGGGAATGATATTGGCAAATAGAATAGATGCCAGGAGGAAAAATATGTGGAAGATGATCCACCCTTCATTCAGATGGAAAGGAAAAAGGGGAATATAAAGGCCATAGTATCTGGTGTTACTACCAGAAATAGAACAAGTGAGGATTATGGAAACACTAAAGTTCTGGTCGTAAACCCTCAAAAATGGTATAATGAGCAGGAAAGTCTTAAGAACATAGCTGACGGGATTCAGAAAATGATCCCAAATATTTGTGAGAGAAATACCCCTCTAAAGCAATGAAGATAATATCTTGGAACATAAGGGGGATAAATAGCTTGCACAAGCATGATATTTTATCCAATTTCATTAGAGACCATAAGCCTAATATTATGGCCATTCAAGAAACTAAGATGTAGAAAGATCGAGTTTTATTAGATTCTTGAATGGCCATAATATTAGGCTTATGGTCTCTAATGAAATTGGATAAAATATCATGCTTGTGCAAGCTATTTATCCCCCTTATGTTCCAAGATATTATCTTCATTTCTTTAGAGGGGTATTTCTCTCACAAATATTTGGGATCATTTTCTGAATCCCGTCAGCTATGTTCGTAAGACTTTCCTGCTCATTATACCATTTTTGAGGGTTTACGACCAGAACTTTAGTGTTTCCATAATCCTCACTTGTTCTATTTCTGGTAGTAACACCAGATACTATGGCCTTTATATTCCCCTTTTTCCTTTCCATCTGAATGAAGGGTGGATCATCTTCCACATATTTTTCCTCCTGGCATCTATTCTGTTTGCCAATATCATTCCCCGACCCAGTAGGGATCCTTTTTGATAAACTTGAACTCTTGTTTCTAGCAGGGGTATTCTCATTACAATCCACTAAAATAATCGGTTCCACATTCTCCTTTTCCTTATTCATTTTATTTTTGGTGATTTTCTGGAAAGATTCTAACCACATTGTTATTAGATTCATATATTAGGGATGATTTTAGCTAGATTTTGTCTAGCATCTATGTGCCCAACAATAAATCAGCTTGGAGGAAATTTTGGAAGAATTTAGCTAACTTCAAGTCTCAGTTCCAAAATGAAAATTAGATCATTATAGGGGATTTTAACACTTCTCTTCAGGAGATGGAGAAATTTGGAGGGTCTCAGATTCAAGCTGATAGTAACAAGATCTCATGGATTTTATAAACAATCAATGCATCCATGATCTTGGTTTAAAAGGAGCCTCTTACACTTGGACTAATAGAGGTGTAGGTAAGACCTCATCTAGGTTAGACTAGATAGGGCCTTTATTTCTAATGAATGTCTCTTTCATTATGTTCTCTTTGAACACTTTATCTAAAATTGGATCTGATCACTTCCGTCTCTATTTTCATGTAGAGCCTATCTCAGGTAAGTAGAATCCTCCTTTTCATTTTCGAAAAATGTGGACCCAACACCCACAGAATTTTTCAAGAATCAAGGAATGGTGGAGTGTCAAGGTGGATGGTACAACTATGTTTCGAGTGGCTAAAAAACTGGGCATGCTAAAAGTTAATGTTTGAAAATGGAACAGAGAAATGTTTGGTAATATTTTCTTGTCCAAGGCCAATATTCACTTAGAGATGAAGGATATTCAAGATAAAATTCAAAGGGAAGGATATGTCGAGGATTATTTAGCCAAGGAAAATGAGATTCTCATTCAACAACGTGACATTATCTCTAAGGAAGAAGACTTCTGGAAGAAAAGATCTAGGTCTATTTGGTTGGCTTCTATTGATAGGAGCACCCAATTTTTTCATCTGTCTACTCTAAAACATAGGTCAGATAATCGCATATCTCATATTAAGAGAAATGGGTCAACAGTAGAGAAGGATGAGGATATTCGGGAGGAATTTGTTCATTTCTTTTCTAATCTTTTATCCGCAGATGACACTTTGGATGATGATAAGAAAATGGAGTTTATCAAGGCTATACCTAGAGTGGCAAGTGAAGAATGTAATAAAAGTCTGGTTGCCATCCCTTCTTTAGAAGAAATTAAAAAGGTTGTGTTCTCTTTTGAAGGGTACAAAGCACCAAGACCTTATGGTTTTCTGATGTTATTTTTTTGAACCTTTTGGGAGATAGTGGTTGATGATGTGGGAAATGCAATCAAATAATTCTTTAGATCTAGAAGGATCCTTAAGGATTTGAACTCAACCTTTATTGTGTTTATTCCTAAAGTCCTTGGTGTGGATACTTTTGAGGCTTTTCATCCTATCAATTTGTGCAACTCTATCAATGTTGTGTTGCCTCACTTCATTGTTGCCTAGTAGAATGGCTTTGTTCTTGGTAGGAAAATCTTGGATTGCATTATTATGATTTATGAGAATATTCACTCTTTAGAGAGTTCTAATCATCGAGGTTTTTTTCTTAAACTTGATTTATCCAAATCCTATGATTGGGTGGACTGGAACTTCCTCATCCGAGTTTTGGTTGCTTTTGGCTTCAATAGCAAATTTATTGATTTGGTCGAGCAGCTTATTTCTTCATCTATATCGACGGTGATTATTAATGGACCCCCCTCCCATTTTTTTTTGGGTTCCTAGGGGCCTTAGACAAGGAGATCCTTTATCTCCTATTCTCTTCACTTTTTTGGCAGAAACCTTTGGGAGGTATATGCTTAAGATGGTGAATTTAAGTTGTTTGAAAGGTCTCAGACCCTCTTCTGATGTGCTTATTTTCTCTCACTAGCAATTTGTGGACAATACTATTATTATGGGGAATTCTTCTATTAAGGAAGCTCAATCTCTCAAAAGAATATTGGTTGATTATTTTAGTGCCTCTGGCCAATATATTAATTATACTAGAATCTCTCTTTACTTTAGTAATACTCCTAAGATCAAGGAAAAGAAGTGTTAGTATTAACAGGTGACTGAGAGGGGGGTGAATCAGTCAAAACTATTTATACACAATTCAAACTTTCAAACTAACTGGTCTACAACTATCCTTCCAAATTAACTTAAACATTGCATTAATGATGAAAGAAGAGAATATCAAAGAAAATAAATTTGTATGCATAAATAAGCATCACATAACAGTAGCAATTATACATGGAAACCCTTGGTTAGAGGGAGAAAACCATGGTGGGGATAACCCACAATCTCTTTTACTGCAATGAAATAGAGTTTCCTATTAAGAGTTACAACCATTTCTTTTTTAGAACATCACCCTGTTAGGAGTGACTAGTATCCAGTTAAGAATACCTTAGAACCTATTAAAGTTCACCTTGCTAGAGGATTTTACAGCTTCATATTAAAAGTGGCTCTATTAAGAGATTTTACGTGAAGAACCGATTAAGGTTCACCCTGTTAAAGGATTTGCAATGCTGCAATTGTTAGAAGGCAAAAAAGATGATTGATCTGTTTAATGACACTACCTCTATCTCATAGATCCACTTTGCATGCTTTGTTCTTCTGATCGGTGTCAGCTTCACTGATTCATACCTCTATCCACTACACTCTATTTAGCTCCCCTATTAACATTCACACATATATTTTTCTCATTGACAACACACACAATCAGAATGAAAGATGTGAATATATTAGCCTTTAGTTCTAGCACCAACTTTCCCTACAAAAATCATATTCAAAAATCTGTTATCACTCTAAAATTACTCTCTAAAAATCATTCTGGGAATGTCGGTCAAGACAACCGTTCATGCCGATAAGCTCATTGATTGAAAAGGGAAGACTACTGGTTCAACTGGATGTTATTTGGATGTTTCTAAGTCTTTCGGTTTAGACTGTTGTATTGCCTGTTGTCTCCTATGTACCGGTCCAAATTTGCCTAACCGGTTACCTCCTTTATATTGGTCTACTCACTGCGTAGATGGTTACCTCCTATATACCGGTCTACTCACTGTCGATAGGAATAAGGACTCTTGTTATTCACTGATTACTCTTTACTCCTTTACTGATGGATTGTAGAGACTTAAAAGATGATGTTGCCAACAATGACAACTATTTTACCGGTCATACAAAATGCATCTTAATTCCAACAAACTCCCCCTTTGGCATTGGTGGGAAACACTATAGAAAAGGTTCAATGAATTTGCTGCAAAATAGTCATGTATGTGTCGGTTCTGACCCCAGTTTGATCTCCAATATTTTTGGTTGTGTCATTGGTAATTTACCTGCTATATATTTGGGCTTGCCTCTTTGTTCCAATGTGTCAGATTCCTTTTCTTTATCTTTAATCGATAAATTTAATAAAAAAATTGGCTGGGTGGTAGGTATCTCTTCTCAACTAGGTTGGTAAAATAAAACTCCTTAAGGCTACCCTCCAAAATCTCTCATTTTATGATCTTAGTCTATTTAAAATTATGACTAAGTTTGTTGAGTCGATTAAGAAAAATCAAAAGAATTTTCTTTGGTCTGGAGTAGAAGAGAGAAAGATATTGTCTCTTGTGGCTTGAGAATCTGTCTGTAAACCCAAAAAATGTGGAGGTCTTGGGTTGAGAAATCTTATGGATTTCAATAAAGCCCTTCTGGCTAAACAAATCTAGAGAATATTAAATACAAAGGAGAGTGGAATTCTATTTGGAAAAGCAAGTATCTACATCATATTGATTCTCTACAAAGGTTACTTGAATCTCAAGAAATTCTAATAGAATCTACTCTTTGGAATAATGTTGTCAGAGTTAAGAACATAATAGGCTAAGGCATTTTCTGGAAACTGGGATTGGGAAGAAGGATCAAATTTTGGGAGGATAGTTGCATTGGTCATGAACCACTTTGCAAAAATCCAATCTTCAACAAGTTTATGGTGAAATGCAAAGCCAGATTTGGTATATGGGTGGTGGACTATTTCATTCAAGATAAGTGGGTGAACTTTATGGATATTAGCCTTGATCTACTTCTTTTTCAAATCTATTTGAATTTTTGCTTGCTTAATTCGGAACAGAGTGATCAGTTGGTCTGGAATTCATCTACAGGTGATTGCTTTGTTGCCTCGGCTATTGCTCTTTAGTATGTGTCCCTTCCCCCCCTTGTGCTGGAGTGTGGCCCAATGTTCTTATCTCAAAGATCAATATATTTTTTTTTATCATGCTCCAAAATAAAATCTTGACTCTTGATAATCTTTGTAAAAGAGGTTTTTGCTTACCTAACAGGTGTTTCTTGTGCTAGGGGATGTTGAGTCTACGTTTTATTTGTTTTTGCACTATGCCTTTGCTTGTGAGGTGTGGGGTTCTATTCTTGAGAATTGAAATAGGGTCTGGGTAACTCCATTTTTTGTGGTGGACTTTCTTAACCAATGGATAACTCCTTCATCGAACCAAGTCTTGCATATTTTTTGGTCCCCTACCTTTCCTCATTTGATTTGGGGATTGTGGAAATAATGAAACAAGAGAGTTTTCAGGAGCATTGCTTTGCCTCCGGATGTTGTTTCCAATAAAATATTTGGGTCTATTAAGTAAAAGTTCCATCAAGCCAAAGAAAAATATTGGGACAAAGCTAAGCAATTTTTCTCTCCATTTGATTCATGGGTTACTTTAAATTGGAAAATAAATGTGGATATCTCCATTGCTTTTGTAAGGAAAGCTTAGTGTGGAAATCGCTCTCCTAATGTCAATTCAGAGGGGAATTAAGAAAATGTGTCTTTAAATTCAAATCATAAATCATCAAGATGCGCACTAATGAATTAATAGAATAAACACACAATTATAATAGAGAAATGATTCCAAATTTACATGGGAAACCCTTATGGGAGAAAAACCCACCACCAAAGAAAGATCACTTTATTCATAGTAAATAATAGATTACAATAAAGTTTTGGATTCTTCCTTCTAGGTATTCATTCTCAAACTTTTAGATCAAACTCATAGGACAAAATAGTACAATCATTCAATCTATAGAATAACAACCACACACACATCATACAGTATCCCTGTACACAGTTTGTTCAATTGTCGACCACATTGTGTTCACAGGATCAATAGTATGTTCAACTGTTAGGGAGACCAACCATTCTATATTCACGGGATCAACTATTTGTTCAACCATCAGGGAGACCAACTATCCATGGGATTAGATTATCCCACATTCGTCCAGATCATGAATTATTAGACATTCAAATATAAAAGCTCAACTCTTTTAACCATCCACGAGGCAACCTTTTGACTATTGACCTGTACCTGTGACCTCCAAACACTCATCGACATAACTTTTATGAACTTAGATTGATAGGAAACCATTGGCCTAACCCCTCACATCAGCATAGCACACTCTGATTAGCCAAGTTACATTGACATGATCTCCATCAGTCTGAATCCTTGCATCAACCTAATACTCTCTGATCAGTCAAGTCATACCGACATGATCTCCATCGGCTTGACTCCTATCGACCAGCCAAGTCGCACCAACATGATCATCATTAGCCTGACTCCTATCGACCAAGAAAATCGCACCAACATAATCATCATCATCCTAACACTCTCTGACCAGCCAGGTCTTACCGACATGATCCTTGCATTGACATAACTCTCTGCGATCAGCCAAGTCCCACCAACATGATCATCATCAGCCTGAATCTTTCCGACCATAACAAAGTGAAAAATTCAAGTGAATTCAAGATACAAAATCCAACAAACTCCCACTTGACGAGGAATTCATTGGACTTCCAATCACTTTCAGACATCACTGAGAACCATGGGTGTCAAGACCCATTGAATCTATACACGATTTGAACTTAGTTGTGCTCACAGGTTTTGTCAATGCATCTACAACATTTTCTAGAGTGTCTACCTTGTTCAGATTCACCTTTCCATCTTCCACCATGTCACGAACAAAGTGATATTGCACATCAATGTATTTTGTCTTGGCATGGAAAGTAGGATTTTTTGCTAAACAAATCACACTGACTATCACAACAAATTGTAATTTACCTCTATTAAATCTAACATCCAAAAAAAATCTATAACCTGATAATATGCAGAGTGAATTTGAAATGTCTATGATTGGAGAAATAAGATTTTTTCTAGGTTTGCAGATTACTCAGACTGACAAAGGCATATTTGTTGGCATATGGACACTCCAATGAGACATTGTGTGTGATTGAAGGTTTTCTCATTGATGGCAACCTTGCAATCCTATGGCACCAACAAGACATCATACCAGCAAAGCATTATTCAAGCAAGACAGTGCACCGACATCAACAAGATCACTCTACACTGACACTGGCACCAGCACAGAAGAAAAGATGTATACCGGCACAGAGGATGATAGGATTTTTGATATGTAATATTTTGATTATTATTGTAAGCCGACTTGGCAAATTGTAAAATGACTCTTGTATATAAAAGAGATCATTGTAGACATTTGTGAGTGTAAGGAAGCGAAAAAAAAGAAAATTATTGAGCAGACCTAAAGTGCGAATTATAGGTCAAGGGTATATGTAAAGAACAGACTTAGAACTGGTATTGAATCTGGCATTGGAGATGCTATTGTAAAGCAGTACAGATCATTGGATTAGTACAATCCTCATTGTAAGTCAGTGTGACTTCTCATTGAGCAGTGAGCTCTAGGCAATTGGCCTTCCTGCATGTGCAGGCCCCTATTGTAGGTAATATTCTCTTATTGGCCAGTAAGTGAATATTGTGGGTCACAAATCCCACCGAGGTTTTTCCCACACTGGGTTTCCTCGTTAAAACATCTTGTGTTATGGTATTCTTTTCATGTGGATGTTTTTGATTCTGTTTATTACATTAATTCTTGCATACTAGTATACTGCTACTGTATGTTCTGCATGTTTTAACTTAAGAAAATTTGAATACCGGTTAGATATTGATTCACCCCCCCCTCTCAGTATCTGTGGGAACCCTAAAAATTGGTATCAGGGCCTGGTTCTCTATTTTCAGATGCCTAACAACTTGAGGAAGATCTTGACACCGGTAAAGATGGAAAATCTGATGAAGCAACTTGATGGAGCTCTTACTGACTATGATGCATAGAAGTTGAAAAATATCAAATTAGAAGATGATTTAAGAGTAGCTCAGGATATCATTCAGGCACTTCAAGAAAATCTTACTGTTACAAGAAATAAGAGAAGAGAACTTTGTGAAAAATTGCAAAATGAGAATAATGAAAAGGAATCACTTAATGATATGATAAGCAAGTTGAAACAAGAGATCATGACAACAAAAAATGAAATGTGGGATATAACTATGAGATTTTGAAAAGAGATTGAGGACAGAAAGAAGAATGAAGAAGAATTGACTAGAAGACTAAGTGATGCAGCAAATGAGAACACAAGACTTAGCTATGAAAATGACATGTTGAAGATAGATCTGATGCATACTCAGAATGACTCAAATGAACTAATGAGACAAAAAGAAATCTTGGAAAGGGAATTGGAAACTGCAAATCAACATAAAGAAAAATTCAAGAAAAGCTCAGAAGAACTTGTTACCTTATTGAAGAATCAAAAACCCAAAGGTGACACTTCTGGAATTGGATTTGAAGTTGGAGAAAGCTCCGGCACTACAAATACTCAGGATCACAGCAAACCGGTAAGACCACCTAATACTTATAAATTCAATGGAAAATGCTTTAACTGTAATAAGTATGGTCATAGGGCAAATGAATGTAGATCTAGGAATTATCAGAATATCAATCCACCCACCGATCAATGCTCCAAATGCAACAAAGTTGGTCATAACTCTGAAAACTACAGAATGAATGTGAGATGTTATGTTTGTGGAAGATTTGGACATCTATCTAATTAATGCAGAACACAAACTGGCATAGGTTATGGGAAAGCTATTTAGAAAAATAATGTAACTCGTTATGCATGTAACAAGATTGGGCATATTGCTAAATTTTGTAGAAGTAAAAGCACACCGGTAGACAACAAAAGTGCTAGCTTGAAAGGTAAAGAAAAAGTTGAAGAGGTTAAGCAATGGATTAGAAAAGCTGATCTAAATATTGGGAATACTCCTCCACCGGTAGAACCAACAAATGCTCCACCGGCAGGACAAAGTGATGCCTCACCTGCAGGACAGAGCAGTGCTCCACCGGTAGGAAGCTCTTCATCTAATTGAAGAAAATTGTCTTGAGGGTTTGGCAATCTAATGACACGTGCTATTATTCCCTTGGTTAGAGAAAAGAAGTTGAAAATCACTTATTACCGGCAAATAAAGTTAAGTGAATACTTAACCGGCATGCAATTAATGTGGTAGATAGCAAAAAAGACTTTATAAAATAAGGTTTTGGCTCCATTTCATTTCACTGTGATTTCAAACTTTCAGAGAGTACGAAGATTTATGAGCTAAGGCATTTTGAGCAAGAAGCAAGCACACTCCAAGCAATCATCCATCCAAGACAGAAAAAGGTATTTTATCATGGCATCCACCTCTGCAATTGAATACATAGCAAACCCTACTATGGTGGAAGTAATTAAAAGACCTAGGCCCGTATTTCAGTTGGTCCCCAAAATAGCAAAGAAGGATGATACCTTAGGTGCATTTTCTCAAATCCCTAAAGGTGTTGTATATGTTGAAGACCCTAGAATGTATATTCACTGCAATATTGAAGAGTTAGGAGATGAGGAAATAAAAACCATGTATAAAACTGAGATATGTGATGATACCGGCAATGTCAAAGCTGAACATGAAATCATTGAAACCCTAGGATTCACAGAAATCCTTAGCATTCCTGAATTTCCTAAGGATGTGATTAGGATAGTGTTAAGCAGAGTTCACAAAGAATTTTTCTAGTTAGATGCAATTCATAAGATCACCAAGCAAGCAGTAAAGGTTGTCACAGGGTTACCGGCCACCGGTAAAAGACCAGACAAAAACAAGAAAGTTTCAAATGATTTAGTCATAGACCTAACAGGTGCAACATTTGATAAAAGATCTTTAAGGGTTAATGATGTAAAGGATACAAATGTAAGATTCATAAGCATGATATTAGGTTACAAAGCCACTCATGCCAATAGACTTAACTCAGTTTCAAGTTTATGCATTAAGAGTGCTTATGACATGATAACAGACAATGCAAAAATTGACATCTGTGAATGGTTAAAGGATGAACTGATAGACAACCTTGGAAAGATAAAGAAGGATAAGAAAGGAACCTTCAGATTTGGAAATCTGTTAGTGTGTCTAATGCTTCATATAACAAAACAAGTTCCCAGTATAGGATATAAAGAACTTGGATATGACATACTGGTAGGAATGCAACTAACAGAACTGTTCAAAACCATGGGTGAGAATAAGGAAAACAACATTCATGACTTTTTCCAAGCACTAAAGACAAAAATGAAGAAAAGGACAAGGTTATCTCAAGAAATTGTAGATAAATACAAAGATGATATATGCTTTGTTATCAAAAAGGATGAAATATGGATGGAAGCAATCATCCCAAGGGCAATCTGGGTAACAAAAATGGGCTATGAGACAGATGACCACATAGTTGAAACTTATGCCAAAGCACTTCTAGAAGCCCCCAATGAACCTAAGGAGGAAGCATTTGGTAGTGCTGAAACAATAGAAAAACAAATACAGTCCAAGAAAAGAGTGAAGAAGGTAGAGGCATTTGTGAGAAAAGGATCCAGACAAGAAAAAGCCATTAAGGAAGATCTACTAAAGAAAACCGGCATAACTAAAGATGAGTTGGCAGCCCCACAACCTGAAGCTCATCTATCACCGGTAGGTATTTCTTTGGAAGGAGACATGCTAGCAACCTTTAAAAGAGTTGTTAGGAAAAGAGATCCCTCACCGGAAACCACTCCTTCACCTAGAAGGACAAGGAAGAAGCAACAAGCTGTGAGATCTCCGGTTAGAAAGGTCACACCTAAAAAGAAGCTTACTCCTAAGAAAAAGAAAAAGGCAAAAATTGACTTGGCACCTCTAGACATTTTGCTAAATGAGATCACAGAGGAAGGAAAACTGAAGAACATAGGGAAAATTTATGACACCCTATCGGCTGATGAGAAAGGGAAAGTTGAGGAAAGTGTAATATTACACATGGACATGTTCAAAACATTTTTGATGGAAGTCATAAATGAAATTCCTGATGACTTATACAAAAGACTTGAGGCCAAAAGGCAAGGAGTAATTGAACTGGACAAGAAAATAAAAATAGAAAAACTACTTGCTGTATATCCGATAAACTCCCCAAAAGAAATTGATGTTCTGATAGCTCAGGCTAACCGGACAGTTTTTTCCACTGCACACTGGCAAATTTAACTTATGGTAGGTAGAGTTATAGAAGTTTCAGAGGAAACAGAAGATGGTTGGGACATATTTTTGGTTGAAAAAGAGAAACAAGAAGAATATAGGAATCCCAAGCCTATTAAGGTATACCAAAAGGATAAGGACAAAGGGAAAGGCAAAATTGGTGGACCTCCAAGCATAAAGGTTAAAGATAACCTACCTCCACCTGTAAAAATTACAATCCCTGAAAACCAACCGGTAGCTGAAAGCATGGATGCAGAGGATAGCAACACAAATCCTGAAGTCCTATACACTGTAAATTTTGATACCCAAAAGATCAACATAACAGTTGATAAAGACACAAGTGAAAAATCAGATATGGCTAAAGAGTCTCCAGTAACAAGAGTTACAGAGCAACCGACAGAGGCTACAGGGAAAAAGATGGAATCTAAGGCACAAACAGAGAAACCGACAGAGCTAAAGGCTCTGGAACAAATGCCACCGGTAAGCAATGAAGCAGGAAAACCAGTGCTAAAGGAAATGCAGACACAAACTAACCTGCTAGAGGTCAATACAAGCATGGTCACTTCCACCGGTACTCAGTTTGTTGGGTCATCATCAAAGTCAACAAATGTGACTGAGGTATTACTTGAATCAATCAAGAAAATAACTGACTATAGTTCACAAGCTTACAAAGCAATAGATGATTCAATACCAATTTTGAAGATAATTTCTCCTGATTGTAATATAGATAATAAAGATTCTTTAGGCAGTTGGATACATTATGTAAATACATTTCTAGAAATATTGAGAAAATAAAGGAAGAATTTGTAAAGGACATTGTAAAAAAGGAGAAACAAAAATTCTTAGAGGAGGAAATAAAGAAGTGTAACAGAGACTTTGACACACTTCTACCGGAACTGTGTAGTTTGTTAAAAGAGTATAAAAACCTGTATAAAGACACATGCAAAACAAACTTCCTGACTGTAGATATTGACAAGAAAATAAGCAAGACACAAGAAGAGATAAACAATTTTGCAGACAATTTTGTCAACTCTCTGGATTCACTATCTATTTTTGAAGATAAGTTAGCAAATTTTGAGGCAGAATTACTTAAATAGGAAAGAGAGAAAGAGACAATAATAAACAAGGCAAAACACTTGAGATCTAAACTGAGTCCAAGATTGGACTATCTAGCATCTCTGCGGAAGGAAATCTCATAGGCATTAACACCGAGAAGTAAAACATTGGCAGAACAATTGCAGCATCTCACCGGTACTGTGAAGAGGACTGAAACAACAATAAAAGATAGCAAAAAGTTTATGGATAGTATAAACTTAATTTTGGGTGATCTTTTTCAGATAATAACTACCCAACTACAAGGTTGAGGATATGGACCGGTATAACTACAAACTCTACTAACATCTTGACAACCTTTGTCATTGATGCCAAAGGGGGAGTAGTAGGATGAGAAAGTTCAAAGACAGGAATCATATGCTCAGGGGGAGCCCTTCATATTTTTGGTAAAATTTTTGGTCTACACATTTTGGACACTTTTTTTTAAATTTCTCATGAGTGTTGCCATCAATGCCAAAGGGGGAGATTGTTGGCATATGGACACTCCAATGAGACATTGTGTGTGATTGAAGGTTTTTTCATTGATGGCAACCTTTCAATCCTATGGCACCGGCAAGACATCGTACTGGCAAAGCATTATTCAACCAAGACAGTGCACCAACATCAACAAGATCACTCTACATCGGCACTAGCACCGACACAGAAGAAAAGATGTATACCGGCACAGAGGCTGACAAGATTTTTGATATGTAATATTTTGATTATTATTGTAAGCCGACTTGGCAAATTGTAAAATGACTCTTGTATATAAAAGAGATCATTGTAGACATTTGTGAGTGTAAGGAAGCGAAAAAAAAGAAAATTATTAGGCAGACCTAATGTGCGAATTATAGGTCAAGGGTATATGTAAAGAATAGAGTTAGAACCAGTACTGA
The DNA here is from genome assembly GCF_030272615.1 of Cryptomeria japonica. Lineage (NCBI taxonomy): Eukaryota > Viridiplantae > Streptophyta > Pinopsida > Cupressales > Cupressaceae > Cryptomeria > Cryptomeria japonica. The sequence continues at coordinate 468,014,462 of NC_081405.1, read as the reverse complement.
ATCTAGCATTGGAGATGTTATTGTAAAGCAGCACAGATCATTGGATTAGTACAATCCTCATTGTAAGTTAGTGTGACTTCTCATTGAGCAGTGAGCTCTAGGCAATTAGCCTTCCTGCATGTGCAAGCCCCTATTGTAAGTAATATTCTCTTATTGGCCAGTAAGTGAATATTGTGGGTCACAAATCCCACCGAGGTTTTTCCCACACTGGGTTTCCTCGTTAAAACATCTTGTGTTATGGTGTTCTTTTCATGTGGATGTTTTTGATTTTGTTTATTACATTAATTCTTGCATATCAGTATACTGCTACTTTATGTTCTGCATGTTTTAACTTAAGAAAGTTTGAATACCGGTCAGATACTGATTCACCCCCCCCCTCTCAGTATCTGTGGGAACCCTAACAATCTTTACCTATCAAACTAAGTATCTAAGGAAATTATTGAAGAAATTTGGTATGGAAAATTCCAAACCGGTTAGTACTCCTATGGTTACAAGTGAAAAATTGTCAATTAAAGATGTATCCCCTCCATTAAATTCTATAAGTTATAAATCCATGATTGGTGGGTTTCTATATTTAACTCAGACTAGACTAGATATAATGAATGCAGTCAGTATTGTATCAAGATTTTAAAGTATTTACGAGCATTCTTTCTTGGGAAGAAGTTCGTTTCATGAATCAGCAAGAAGTAGTCATGCATTTCTTTATCTATTGTTGAAGCTGAATATGTTGCAGCCATAACTAATTGCACTCAAGTTCTATGGATGAAGCAAATATTGAAGGATATACAAGTGAGTTGTAATGATATGGATGTTATTCATTGTGATAACTCTACATCTATTGACATACCCAAGAATCTGGTATTTCACTCCAAGACTAAGCACATTTCAATCAGGTATAACTTTATGAAGGAAAAGGTGGAAGAAAAAGAAGTCAGACAGGTTTATGTGAACACTAAAGAATAGATAGAAAACATCTTCACTAAATCTTTGTCCCAAGAATTATTTGAGTATTTGAGAGATAGTTTGGGGGTTTCTACCCCTTCGGTAGAGACTTAAATGATGCAAATGTGCATCAGTCCGGTATGCATTTGTTGGTATTTGATTGAAGATTGCATTGATGAACTATTGTGTTGTCATTGATGTCAATTGTAACTGGCAATAATATTGTTATGATATTGTTTTGTAACTGGTAGGTGAGCTAGTGAAGGAAATAGGCATTACTTAAGAAGCAGTGAGATCAATTGGTAACCCTACCTGTTGATGTACCAAACCCTAACCGATGGAGCTTGGTGAATCGGTTGTTTGGTTTATGATCAAATGGTGAATGGTAATGATTATGCCACATATGCATGTTGTATGTGAACAGTTTCAAATGGTTTTTGGCACGTAGAGATAACAGTTTTATCTTGGGAATGAGTGAGTACATTGCATGTAGAGGAAACCGCACGATGAGTTATAGGATTCGATGAAGCGGTGATCAAGGAGTGGTTGAGGTTGTCTTGAATAGTGTGCAATGATTTCTATGTAATCTAATGGTCATACTTGAACCGATTTGTTTGTAATCTCTCTGAGATCTTAGGTTTGTGATGTGTTACCGACCTGTTGTTTTTCTTATAAGGTCGATGAGTTGTTTTGTTGTAGTGTTAGCAATTTTGGTTAAGTGTTAGTGTGATTGATTGTTGAACCAAAAGGTGTATCTGCAATTGTGTGAAGGTAAATAGGAGCATGAAAGGATCTGATCAAGCAGAGTAGTGCTATTTACTAGATCAACAAACCCCTATTGTTCTCTAACAATTACAATAATCAAATCCCTTAACCAGGTAAGCTTTAACAAGCTTAGTGCTATCTAAATCCTCTAACCAGGTGATCCATTAGCTTGGATTTTAAATCCTCTATCAAGGTTACTCCTAACAGGGTATTCCTTCTAATAGGGCATTATAGTCAATCCCTTAACCGGGTGGTCCCTAATAGGATCTGTTCCTATTAGGACTTTTTGTAAAAGCTTTAACAGGCTTGGCTCCTAATAGGGAAAACTTCAAAAGAGTTCAGAATACTTGTGGGTATTCATCCCCACCGTGGTTTTTCCCATTTGGGTTTCCACGTCAAAAATCATTTTGTCAAGTAGTGAATGGTTTTTATGGTTATGTTTGATATGGTTAATTTGCTTAACTGTTAAATTCAGTTAGATATGATAAGATGACCAACAGTAATCTAAAATGTGCTTTTACTATTGTTAGTAAAGTATTTTTATGTTTTGGTTAAATGGTTTGGAAGTTTCAGAGCTGTTGTACTGCTATTTTGATATGCCAGTCAGACTGGTAAACTGTCAGTGCTATTGAAGTTTGTAGTTCAGTGTTTGAACTAGTTAGTTCTAAGATTGACTTGAGAAATTATTTTGGAGTTTGAGAAAGGATAGTCAGTTTTCTATCTACTAATTCAGCCCCCCCTCTCAGTAATTGTCTGGATCCTTATTGATTCGTCATACCATCAATTGGTAGTAAAGCATTTCAAGTCCTCTAGTGTCTAAGCCTAACAACTTGAGGTGAAGATCTAGAAGAACATGATGAAGAAATAAGGTCCTAAGTTTAATAGGGAAAACTACAGAATATGGAGTGATAGGATGAAAATCTATATCAAGAGTCTAGGAAGTCAATACTAGGAACATGTTGTTACACAATATATTGCACCTAGTGGGACTATGTCTGATGATCAAAAGAAAGAGAAACAAGAAAATAATCAAGCATTGGAGGTGATTATCAGTTCTTTATTTGATTCAGAGTATGTTGATGTCCATGGTCTGGAGACTGCTTATGATGTGTAGAAGAAACTTGAGGAAATTTATAGCAGTGGTGAGCATGTGAAGATTGCCAAAGAAGAGAGTCTGAGAGGTAAATTTGATGACATGCGGATGGATGAAGGTGAAAATATTCAGAAGTATGGTCAGAGGATCAAGGAGATAGTTGGTGAGATCAAGAGTGTTGGTGGTAAAGTGGAGGATGTCACAGTTGTCAATAAGGTGTTGAGAACCCTTCTACTAGTCTACACTATCTGAGTTGCAGCCATTTAGGAGCTAAATTCTATTGATAAAACTAAGGTAACACTTGACTCCATCATTGGTAAACTTACTGCATTTGAATTAAATGGTTATGATGGTAGTGCTCAGAAATCTGAATCTGCATTTAGAGCTTCAGTTTCTAACCCACCTATGAGTAAAAGTAGAGATGTTAGTCACAATTATGAGTCTAGATCCAACAGAGAAGTTGATGATGAAGGCAGTTTGATCGAGCTTGAAGTATTGTTGGCCAAGCGGTTACCCAGAGGTACCAATAAGTATAAAGGTAAATTACCTTTGAAGTGTTTTGCATGTAACAAGATTGGACATATTGCAGCTAACTATCCTAATGGTGACAATGAGCATAAGCGTGAGAAGTACAAGTACAAAGGAAAAGGCAAAAGAGATTGCCTCATTGTAGTTGATGGTGGTATCACTGATGAGGAATCTAAGGGAGATGCTAGTGAGGACATTGTCTTTGTTGCCATTAAAGAGGAAACATCTGATCAAAAGGCATTATTTTCGCACATGGATAGTTCTGATGACTGGATCATAGATAGTGGTTGTTCACACCACATGACCGGTAACCAGAGTAAATTTCTTACTTTGAAGGAATTTGATGGAGGAGTTGTGAGATTTGGAAATGACTCACCCTGCATGGTAAAAGGAAAGGGAACCATTTCTCTTAATGGAAAGAGCAGTGTAGATGATGTCTACTGGGTTGAAGGAATAAAGCATAATCTTTTGATTGTAGCACAACTCAATGACAGAGGTTATCCATTGGAATTTAAGAATGGAATGTGAAAAATATATGGGAGAAAAGGTGAACTAATTGCAACCGACAAGAAGACAAAAGGTAACCTGTTTCACCTAAACCCTAAAGTCAACAACTATTTAATTGTTAAAGTAGATGATAGTTGGCTTTGGCATCAGAGATTTTGTCATATAAATTTTGATAACATTCTCAAAGTCAGTAAGTCGAAGTCAGTAAGAGGTTTTCCTTAGTTGGACAAACCAGTGAATTCTCAATGTAAATAATGCCAGTTAGGGAAGATGACATCCTCAACTTTTAAGAGCAAATATTTTTCAGCAGAACATTTGTTAGATTTGGTTCATATAGATCTTTGTGGACTAATAACGACTAAAAGTATTCAAGGTGATAGATATTTTATGATCTTCATTGATGATTGCTCAAGAATGATGTGGGTCACATTCTTGAAGGACAAAGTAGAAGCCTTTAATAAGTTCAAGGCATTCAGGGCCTTAGCTGAAAAGGAAAGTGGTAAGAATATAAAGTGTTTGAGGACTGGTCAAGGAGGTGAATTTACTTCAGAGGAATTCACTAGATATTGTGAAGACAATGAGATTAAGAAGAATCTTTCTGCACCTAGGACACCACAACAAAATGGTATTGCAGAGAGGAACAATCAATCAGTTGTTGAAGCTGCTAAAATGATGTTAATACAAGGAGGAGTAGCAAAAACTTTCTGGAGAGAAGCTGTTAGCACAACTATCTACAGTATGAACCGGATATTGGTAAAGAGAGGTAAGGATAAAAATCCTTATGAATACTGGTATGGTAGATCACCTAATATCAGTTATTTTAAGGTTTTTGGCAGTAATTTTTTTATCAAGAGAGGTGACTATGATAGCAAGTTTGATGCTAAGAGTGATGAAGGCATATTTCTTGGTTACTCATGTTGGCATTATGTGAACCGGCATGAAGACATAATGATATTGTATGTTGTCATTGATGTCAATATGCGACATGGTGTGAACCAGCACATGTGATAGGTGAAGAGAGAGAGGAGCCGGCATATGTATGAAGCAGTTTATATGCCAAAGTGAAGCGGCATATTTGTTCAAGGTGAACCAACATGTAGTTATGGGAACCGGCACATGGAAGCATTATATGACTACCAGTTGGTAGGTAGCTTCCACTTCAGGATTTCCAGTTGGAGTACCTCAAGTTTGTACGACTCAATCGGTGATCTTCATGTGATGAGTTAGTAGTATAATGGAGGACAGATTGTGTTGCCATGTAAGCTCTATGCGCGTGAAGGATCTTGCATGAAGAAGACTATTCCTATCTACCTCGGGAATGAGTGAAGTTTTTCAAACGGTGATAACGCGTGATGGGTTATCAGCCCCCATAAAATCGATGGATAATGGAAGATGGAGAATGTCTTGAGATTGATTCAAGATTGTTGCATTTAATGCAGTATGATTCAACGGTCAAGATTGAACCGCTTGAATTGCTTAACCTAACGGGTTTATGGTTTAGGGTTTTTGCTACCAACCTATATGTTTCCTATAAGGTCGATGTTGTGTTTCTCTCTAAGGTCGTTGGCAAAAGTTGTGTGTGTTTATCCTAGGGAAGTGATATGTGATTCTTGCTAGACCAAAGGAGAGAAGAGATACCTGCAAAGTGAATGTTGAGAAGGTAAAGAGGAGCTTAAACGGATCTGCATTAGCATTGAGCGTTGTTAACAAATCATTGTATTTCTTGTTGATCTCTAACCACTTCAACAGTTGTAAAATCCCCTAACAAGGTATCCTTAACTGGCTTGATTCAAAATCCCTTAACAGGGTGGTCTTAACAGGCTTGATTCAAATCCCTTAACCGGGTAACTCGAGGTTAATGAGTTCTCAGAAGCTATAGAGCTTAGGAGATCCTTTTAGCTATTGAGTTCTTGAAATCCTCTAGCAAGGTGACCCTACCAGGTTTAACCCTTAACCGGGTATCCCTTAACCAGGTGATCCCTAACAGGATTGGTTCCTAGCATAACCTATTGTAATGTCTTTAACCGGACAAGGCTCCTAACAGAGTGGACTTCTAAAGAGTTCAAAAAGAAGCTTGTGGGTATTCATCCCCATCGTGGTTTTTCCCAGTTGGGTTTCCACGTGAAAAATATGTGTGTCATGTGAAATGCTTTTGTCTTGTGATGCTTTGTTTTACTTGTTAAGCATATGAAGGTTCTATGTTTTATGCCTGTCTATAAAACATATTGAACTCACTGTTGTGAAGATCTGATGATTAAGATTACCTCTTTATGCATAAGAATATCATGATACTGTAGTATTGAGCTAAGAGGGAAGCTTATTAAGTGACCAGTTCATGACTGATTGAGCTGTACTAGATGTTACTAGTTGCACTCTATTTTACCAGTATCCCTATTTGTCAGTCATTTGGAGTATTTGCTATCAAACCGGTTTTGGATTGTACTTGTGTTTGTACTGATTCACCCCCCCCTCTCAGTACCAGTTTGGTACTAGTGGTTCATCATTGAGTTATCAATTGGTATCAGAGCACTCCAGGTCCTCTGTGTTGTAAGCTTAACCGCTTGAGGAAAAGATCCTAGTCAAATGATGAAAAGGGAAGTTCCAAAGTTTAACAGGGAAAATTTTGGTATATGGAAAGACAGGATGAAGATATTCATCAAAAGCATGGGTGTTAAACACTGGAGTTATGTTGTTCCTACCGGTACTCTCATCGATGACCAAAAGAGAGAGATACAAGAAAATAGGCAAGTCATGGAAGCCCTCATCAGTAGTCTATTTGACATTGAGTTTATTGATGTTCAGGACAAGGCAAACCCCAAAGAGGTATGGGATGCTCTTGAAAATATCTATGGTGGTGATGAGCATGTAAAACAGGCTAAGGAAGAAAGCCTGAGAGGGAAGTTTGAAGACATGCAGATGGTTGAAGGAGAGACCATTCAGCAGTATAGAATAAGAATCAAAATAGTTGTTGGAGAAATAAAGAGTGCAGGTGGTAAAATAGAAGATTCCGCTGTGGTAAGAAAAGTCCTAAGATCCCTGTTGCTGGTCTATGTAATAAGGGTCACTGCTATTCAGGAGCTGAGATCAATAGACAAGTCTAAAGTGTCCTTGGACTCCATCATAGCCAAGTTGACAGCCTATGAGCTGAATAGTTTTGATGGCAGTGTTCAAAAGATAGAATCAGCTTTTAAAGCCTCTGCTATACCATCCAAAAAAGGAAAAGAGGCTAGCACTAGTGGGGAACCTAATTAGAACAGAGAAATGAATGATGAAGAGTTTTTGATGGAATTTGAAGCTCTTCTTGCTAGGAATTTTTTTAAAGGAACTGGTAAATACAAAGGTAAGCTCCCTTTGAAATGCTTTTCCTGTAACCGGATAGGACATATTGCTATGAACTGTCTTAATAGCGACAACAAGGATAAATCAGAAAGGTTCAAGAAATTCAAAGGAGGAAACTGGAGAAACTGTTTTGTGGCAGTTGATGAAGGTGTCACTAACGAGGAATTAGAAGATGAAGAGAATGAAGACATTGTGTTTGTTGTTGTAAAGGAAGATGTGGTAGACAAGAAGGCTCTTGTCTCCTGATTTGATGATTCAAATGAGTGGATCATCGACAGTGGCTGTTCTCACCATATGACTAGTGACCGGAGCAAGTTTCTATCCTTAGAGGAGTATGATGGTGGTGTGGTTCACTTTGGCAATGATGCACCATGCATGGTCAAAGGCGAAGGGTCCATCTCTTTGAATGGAAAGAGTAGTGCTGACAATGTGTACTGGGTTGATGGTCTCAGACATAACCTTCTAAGTGTTGCCCAGCTAAATGACAATGGTCTCACTCTGCAATTCAAGAATGGAGTTTGCAGAATCAAAGGAAAAGATGGTAAATTGGTGGCCACCGACATGCAGACTAAAGGTAACCTATTTCATCTGAATGCAAATATAAGTACATGTCTTATGGCTAAGCTTGATGATAGCTGGATATGGCATAGGAGACTCTGCCATGTGAACTTTGATAACATTGTGAAGGCTAGTAAGATCAAGGCAATTAGAGGGTTGTCGGTGCTGAGTAAACTGGATAATACCTTATATAGAGAGTGTCAATTGGGGAAAATGTCTTCCCCAACCTTTAAAGGTAAATCTTTTACTGCTGACAACTTGCTTGATCTTGTACATACTAATTTGTGTGGTCCTATGAAAACTAGAAGTGTGCAGGGTGATAGGTACTTCATGATCCTCACTGATGACTACTCAAGAATGATGTGGGTCACATTCTTGAAAGACAAGTCTGAAGCTTTTGGGAAATTCAAATCTTTTAGAGCATTAGTGGTGAAGGAAAGCGGTAAAAGGATCAAGTGTCTCAGAACTGATCAAGGAGGGGAATTCACTTCTCGTGAATTCAACTATTGTGAAGAATTTGGCATCAAGAGACAGCTGTCTACCCCTTGGACTCCACAATAGAATGACCTAGCAGAGAGGAATAACCAAACTATGGTTGAAGTAGCTAGAACCATGTTGATTCAAGGAAACGTAGCTCACATCTTTTGGAGAGAAGCGGTGAGCACTGCAATCTACATTATGAACCGAGTACTCATGAAAAAGGGTAAGGAAAAAACTCCTTATGAGTATTGGACCGATAAGACACCTGTGGTTAGCTACTTTAAGGTATTTGGTAGCAAATGTTACATCAAGAGGAGTGAACATCAAGGCAAATTTGAAGCTAAATGTGATGAGGGAATATTTCTAGGATATTCCACCAAGAGTAAAGCTTTCAGGTGCTACAACAATAGGACTCAGAGAATTATGGAAAGCATCAATGTAAGAGTTGATGAATCCTCTGAGAAGACTGAGGAAACCGATAGTGTGCAAGCTGTAAATGAACTGGTTGCAACCTTCTGGGAACTAGTTGTTAGCCAACCAAGTACCAGTAACAGTGTCCCTGAACTGGTGAATGTTGATACTGATGAAGATGAGGATGAAGAAGAAAAGCAAGAAGAACCAGTTGAAACCATTCCTCGGTATGTTAGGTTGAATCATGATCCCAAGCAGATCATAGGTGATAAGGATGCAGGAATCCTTACAAGAAGAAAGATCAGAGAAAACTCATGTATGATCTCTAAATTTGAGCCTAAATCATTCAAAGAGGCTCATAAAGATGAAGATTGGATCAAGGCAATGGAAGAGGAACTTGATCAGATAGAGAAAAATGGTACATGGTCCTTGGTACCTAGACCAGAGCATAAAAATGTCATTGGCACCAAATGGGTGTTCAAAAATAAGTTGAATGAGGATGGCACAATGATTAGGAATAAAGCCAGATTGGTATGCAAAGGATATGCTCAAGAAGATGGAGAAGACTATGGAGAAACCCTTGCTCCTATAGGCAGATTGGAAGGAGTTCATATGCTTCTTGCATATGCAGCTTTTAAAAGGTTCAAATTATATCAAATGAATGTAAAATCTGCATTCCTAAATGGTGTACTTGAAGAGGAGGTGTAAATTGAGCAACCAGATGGGTTTGCCCTATCTGAAGATAGTGACATGGTATGTAGGCTACATAAAGAATTATATGGTCTAAAGCAAGAACCTAGGGCATGGTATGAGCGCCTACATTCCTATCTTGTGAAGATTGGATTTGAGAGAACAAGTGAAGATAGCAATATCTACTTGAAGTCTGAAGGAGATTGGATCCTGATCTGTGAGGTTTTTGTTGATGACATTATCTTTGGAGGAGATGATAAGATGAGTCATAAGTTTGCTGATGAGATGAAAAAAGAGTTTGAGATGTCACTCATAGGGGAGATTAAGTTCTTCATTGGACTGCAGATCCAGCAGATGAAAGATGGAATCTTCATCACTCAGTCCAAATATGTCAAAGAGGTGTTACAGACTTTTGGCATGGAAGATAGCAAATTGGTTGGTACACCGGTGGTGACCGGTTGCAAATTGACAAAAGAGGATGATTCCGCACTAGTTGATGAGAAGGAATACCGATCAATGATTGGTAAGTTGCATTATATAGTGCATAGCAAACTGGATATTGCACATGTAGTTGGCATTACTACAAGGTTCCAAAAGAGTCCAAGAGAATCTCACTTGATTGCAGTCAAGCGGATTCTTAGGTATCTGAAGGGAACAGTTGACTATGGATTGTGGTACCCATACAACAATAATTTCAATCTGAAAGTGTTCACAAATGTTGATTGGGTAGGTAATGTGGATGACCTAAAGAGCACAACCGGTGGTGCATTCTTTCTTGGTGGTAGACTAGTCTCTGGATGAGTAAAAAGCAGAGTTGTATCTCTTAGTCTACAGCAGAAGCAGAGTATGTTGCAGCTTTCATGAACTGCACTCAGACAATTTGGATGAAGCATGTACTGGAAGGCTTCAAGATCCCTGTATCTGAACTAGTAAGTATATTCTGTGATAACACAAGTGCTATTAATATATCAAAGAATCCGGTTTTACATTCTAGAACCAAGCATTTTGAGCTTAAGTATCATTTCTTGAGGGAAAAGGTTTAGAATAAAGAGATTGCACTGGAGCATGTGTCCAGTAAGGAGCAGTTAGCAGACATATTCACCAAGCCTCTCCCAAAGACAACATTTGTGCATTTGAGAGGTGAATTAGGGGTATTGCCCCTTTAGGAGGTGAACTAAAAGTAATTGTTCCACATCAGTCAAGTACTGGAAAGAAAATTTATTGGTTGATTGGTGTGTTGAAGGATGCTACTCCTCAGGGGGAGTAGCATGATGAAACAAAGATGATAGTACCTCCACTTTGGCATTGTTGTCAAAGGGGGAGAAGGAGTGAAGCGAAAAGATGTCTATAGAAAATGGGAGAAGATGTGAAGCGGAGAAGATATCTTTATATATTGCCATCAATGCCAAAGGGGGAGATTGTTGGCATTATGTGAATCGACATGAAGACATAATGATATTGTATGTTGTCATTGATGTCAATATGCGACATGGTGTGAACTGACACATGTGATAGGTGAAGAGAGAGAGGAACTGACATATGTATGAACCGGTTTATATGCCAAAGTGAAGCAGCATATTTGTTCAAGGTGAACCAACATGTAGTTATAGGAACCAGCACATGGAAGCATTGTATGACTACCGGTTGGTAGGTAGCTTCCACTTCAGGATTTCCGGTTGGAGTACCTCAAGTCTGTGCGACTCAATCGGTGATCTTCGTGTGATGAGTTAGTGGTATAATGGAGGACAGTTCATGTTGCCATGTAAGCTCTGTGCACGTGAAGGATCTTGCATGAAGAAGACTATTCCTATCTACCTCGAGAATGAGCGAAGTCTGTCAAATGGTGATAACACATGATGGGTTATTAGCTACCATGAAATTGGTGGATAATGGATGATGGAGAATGTCTTGAGATTGATTCAAGATTGTTGCATTTAATGCAGTATGATTCAACGGTCAGGATTGAACTGCTTGAATTGCTTAACCTAACAAGTTTAGGGTTTAGGGTTTTTGCTACCAACCTATATGTTTCCTATAAGGTTGATGTTGCATTTCGTTCTAAGGTCGTTGGCAAAAGTTGTGTGTGTGTATCCTAGGAAAGTGATACATGATTCTTGCCAGACCAAAGGAGAGAAGAGATACCTATAAAGTGAATTTGCAGAAGGTAAAGAGGAGCTTAAACGGATCTGCATTAGCATTGAGTGCTATTAACAGATCATTGTATTTCCTGTTGATCTCTAACCACTTCAACAGTTGTAAAATCCCCTAATAGGGTAGCCTTAATTGGCTTGATTCAAAATCCCTTAATAGGGTGGTCTTAATAGGCTTGATTCAAATCCCTTAACTAGGTAACTCGAGGTTAATGAGTTCTGAGAAGCTATAGAGATTAGGAGATCCTTTCAGCTATTGAGTTCTTGAAATCCTCTAACAAGGTGACCCTACCAAGTTTAACCCTTAACCAAGTATCCCTTAACCGGGTGATCCCTAACAGGATCGGTTCCTAGCAGAACCTATTGTAATGTCTTTAACCGGACAAGGCTCCTAACAGAGTGGACTTCTAAAGAGTTCAAAAAGAAGCTTGTGGGTATTCATCCCCACCATGGTTTTTCCCAGTTGGGTTTCCACGTAAAAAATATGTGTGTCATGTGAAATGATTTTGTCTTGTGATGCTTTGTTTTACCTGTTAAGCATATGAAGGTTCTATGTTTTATGCCTGTCTATAAAACATATTGAACTCGCTGTTGTGAAGATCTGATGATTAAGTTTACCCATTTGTGCATGAGAATATCATGATACTGTAGTATTGAGCTAAGAGGGAAGCTTATTGAGTGACCAGTTCATGACTAATTGAGTGGTACTGGATGTTACCGGTTGCACTCTGTTTTACCAGTATCTGTATTTGTCAGTTATTTGGAGTATTTACTATCAAACCAGTTTTAGACTGTACTTATGTTTGTACTAATTCACCCCCCCCTCTCAACACTGGTTTGGTACTAGTGGTTCATCATTGAGTTATCAACTCCACCAAGAGTAAGGCCTACAAATGTTACAACAACTAGACAAAGAGAATCATTGAAAGTGTTGATATCTGAGTAGATGAGTATCCTGAAGTTTCAGGAGAAACCAATGAGGATAAAAAGAAAGATGAACCTTACATTCTAATTTTGGAACCAAAACTAGTGAAGCCAGAAGCTGATGAAGTGAATGTTGTAGTACCAGGTCAACCGAAACAGGTAGAATCAGAAGATGATGATGACAATAAGGAAGAAGAACCTAAAGATAATGATCATGTTATTCCAAGGTATGTGAGACTCAATCATAATCCTAACCAGATTATTGGAGATAAAGATGCTGGAGTGTTAACCAGAAGAATAATTAGAGAGAATTCTTGCATGATATCCATTATTGAACCTAGAATTGCTAAGGAAGCATTTGGAGATGATCACTGGATCAAAGCTATGGAAGAAGAGCTTGACCAGATTGAGAAGAACAATACATGGACCCTAGTACCCAGATTGGTGAACAAAAATGTGATAGGTACTAAATAGGTATTCAGGAATAAACTAAATGAAGATGGAGTAGTATTCAGAAACAAAGCAAGATTGGTATGCAAAGGTTATGCACAGGAAGAAAGAGAAGACTATGGAGAGACATTTGCACCAGTTGCTAGATTGGAAGGTGTTAGGACTCTACTTGCATTTGTAGCATATAGGGGATTCAAAGTATATTAGATGGATCTAAAGTCAACATTTCTAAATAGAATATTGGAAGAGGAAGTATACATTGAATATCTATATGGTTATGCTTTGACTGATGCAAAGGATATGGTGTGTAAACTACACAAGGCATTATATGGTTTGAAGCAAGCACCAAGAGCATTGTATGAAAGACTACATTCAAACTTGATGAAGATAGGTTTTCAGAGAACCAATGAAGATAGCAATATATATCTCAAGACTAAAGGAGATAACATATTGGTTAGTAAAGTGTTTGTAGATGATATCATATTTGGAGGCAATGATGACATGAGTGATGACTTTGCAAATGAGATGAAAAGTGAATTTGAAATGTCTCTGGTAGGAGAAATAAAATTCTTCATAGGTTTGCAATTTAGCAGATGAAAAGTGGTTTTTTTATCACACAGTCCAAATATGTGAAAGATGTATTGAAGACATTTGGAATGAGTGACTGTAAACCAGTTGGGACACCAATGGTTATAGGTTGTAAACTGTCTAAGGAGGATGATGTCACATCTATTGATGAAAAGGAGTACATATCAATGATAGGGAAACTGCATTATGTTGTTCATAGTAGACCGGATATTGCTCATGCAGTTGGTTTAGTTGCCATATTTTAGAAGAACCCAAAGGAGACACACATGATTGCAACTAAAATGATATTTATATATTTGAAAGGTACAATTGATTATGGATTATGGTATCCATATGCAGGTAACTTTGATTTGAAGGTTTATACAATTGCAAACTGGGCAGGAAATGTTGATGACGTCAAGAGAACAACCGGTGGTGCATTATTTCTTGGAGGAAGACTTGTATCTTGGAGCAGCAAGAAGTAGAGTTGTATATCACAGTCCACTATTGAAGCTGAATATGTTGCAGCGTATATGAATTATACCCAAGCAATCTAGATGAAACACATTCTGGAAGGATTCAAATTGAAGATTACAGAATCGGTAAATATTTTATGTGATAACACCAGTGCAATAAATATTCCAAAAAACCCGGTGTTGCATGCTAGAACCAAGCATATTGAGCTAAAATATCATTTCTTGAGGGAGAAAGTGCAGAGTAAAGATGTATTATTGGAGCACGTATCTACTAAGGAGCAGCTAGCATATATCTTTACTAAACCTCTTCCTAAGACTACTTTTGAGTATCTTAGAGGTCAGCTAGGGGTTGTGCCCCTACATGAGGTCAATTGAGCAGATGTGGAATACATCAGTCCCAGAGCTAATTGAAGAATCTTGAAGCACGATTGGTGTAGAGTGGAGTTACTCCATAGGGGAAACATCAAGTTGCAGATTGTTGATGCAGAATAGTGAAGTATGACACTGCATGTTTTACTTTCACTTTGGCATTGTTGTCAAAGGGGGAGAAGAACTATATGATTATGGAGAAGAATTGTATGATTGATAGAGAGATTGACAGTAGCCAGTTAGCCGGTTACCAACTGAAGATATGGAGACTCAGTTGAAGGAGAGTACAAGGTAAAATATAAACCAGAATTCGTATATCTGTGTATGTGCATTACTCTCAATCATCATGATCAAGGGTATTGATATTTGTATTGCCATCAATGCCAAAGGGGGAGATTGTTGGTATTTGATTGAAGATTGCATGGATGAACTATTTTGTTGTCATTGATGTCAATTGTAACTGGTAATAATGTTGTTATGATGTTGTTTTGCAATCAGTAGGTGAGCTAGTGAAGGAAACCAGTGTTACATAAGAAACAATGAGATCAATCGGTAACCCTACCTGTTGATGTATCAAACCCTAACCGATGGAGCTTGGTGAATTGGTTATATTGGTTTATGATCAAATGGTGAATGATAATGATTATGTCACGTATGCCTATTGTATGTGAAGAGTTTCAAATGGTTTTTGGCACGTAGAGATAATGTTTTTATCTCAGGAATGAGAAAGTACATTGCATGAAGAGGAAACTGCATGATGAGTTACAAGATTCGATGAAGTGGTGATCAAGGAGTAGTCGAGGTTGTCTTGAACAGTGTACAATGATTTCTATGTAATCTAACAGTCATACTTGACTTGATTTGTTTATAATCTCTATGAGATCTTAGGTTTGTGATGTGTTACTGACCTATTGTTTTGCTTATAAGGTTGATGAGTTGTTTTGTTGTAGTGTTCGCAATTTTGGTTAAGTATTAGTGTGATTGATTGCCAAACCAGAAGGTGTATCTGCAGTATGCATGAAGGAAAATAGGAGCATGAAAAGGATTTGATCAAGCAGAGTAGTGCTATTTACTAAATCAACAAACCCATGTTGTTCTCTAACAATTACAACAATCAAATCCCTTAACTAGGTAAGATTTAGCATGCTTAGTGCTATCTAAATCCTCTAACTAGGTGATCCATTAGCTTGGATTTCAAATCCTCTATTGAGGTTACTCCTAACAGGGTATTGCTTCTAACATGGCATTATAGTCAATCCCTTAACCAGGTGGTCCCTAACAGGATTTGATCCTAGCAGGACTTTTTGTAAAAGCTTTAACATGCTTGGCTCCTAATAGGGTGAACTTCAGAAGAGTTTAGAATACTTGTGGGTATTCATCCCCACCGTAGTTTTTCCCATTTGGGTTTCCACATCAAAAATCATTGTGTCAAGTGGTGAATGGTTTTTGTGGTTATGTTTGATGTGGTTAATTTGCTTAACTGTTAAATTCCGTTAGATATGATAAGATGACTGACAGTAATCTGAAATGTGCTTTTTCTATTGTTAGTAAAGTATTTTGATTTTTTGGTTAAATGGTTCGGAACTTTTAGAGCTATTTTTGTAGACACCTAAAAATGTCTCATTAATTCTACACTAATTATTTGTCTATTTAATTAAGTAATTCTTTAATTTTTTGATTAAATTAACTATTTCTTCTAATCATCACCCTTCAACACTTCTAATTATTCTATTTCTATTCTTAAATAATTTTAATCAGCTAACCCTATCTCAATTATTAATTAAATATCAATTATTTAATTAATTACAACCTTTTCCTTAATTAAATAATATTTATTATTTAATTAATTCTATCTCCTAAGTTTAAATAATTTTATTTAAATTATTTAAATTAATTAATTAAATTCCTCCATTTCCCCAAATTATAATTCCAATTAATTCCATTCAATTTCATCTCATTTCTCCCAAATTCGAATTTCATATCATTTCATCTAATTTCATATTTTCAAATTCACATTTCACCAATGTGCATTTCAGCATTTGAATGACCAAATTCAAAATCCTACAACACATGCTAAAATCATAACTAATTGATCAAAATAGTTCTCTAATCAGTTAACTTAGTTAACTCATCAATCATCCTTTTTAACTCAAAATCAGCTTTTTATGACTTATCCATCAATTCAGTCATCTCCCCAATCTATTTAGTCAACTAATCCATCTATTCAGTTCACTCTCCAATACATCTAGTTCACTACTCAATCAAATGAGTTAAAAAATCAATCAACTCTATTAACTAATGAATCAATTTCAGTTGTCTCCCAATCAACACTTGAGTACAAATTCTCACCTCCTTTGTGTTGAAAATCTATAAATTCAACATCATTTTCTCATTTCAAGTTAGAATCACAGTCTTCAAAATATTTGTATGTAGGAAATTGGTGCAATACCTGAGAGCCATCAACCACGCAAATTGGAGAAGAACAATGGAAGCACAAGTGGAGAATAGGGAGTTTTAATAAGCTTAATCTTCTTATTTCTTTCATTTATTTCATTGAATTGTGTTTAGAATCGGTTTAATTAGTTAAGGATTCTTGTGATTTGTCCTTTTAGTTTAATTAGCCTCATATTTTTGATGATTTCAAACATGAGGACATACTACACAAGACAACTTGTCAACAATGGTATGTGCACCATCATCAAATCTCAATGACGTGACGGAAACAAGCATAACACTAGCTAATGAAATCAACACCCAAATTGTTTCATCATACTCTTCAAGTGCATCAATAAAATAGGCATAACACCTGCTCATATCACAACTTCAAAACCAAAATCTATTTTCCTCATACACCCACACTTGAAAGACTGGGGGCAAGAAGATTTACCACAGCTGAATTATTTTGAAAATAAGGAGGCTATAGCATAAACTATACATGAAAGACTCCCAGCCGCATATCCTATTGAAAAAGATAGGTTAATCCAACTCTTAAAATAAAGACCAATGAATTATCTACCCAAAGTTCATACCAACTCAATAACAGCATGCACCTAAAAATATATTACATCTAAGGGTGGGTTCATTTCAATTTGTCAGTATTGCATTTGCATATTTCTTTATTGCATTGCATATCTCCATTTCAGAATACAACATATAGTTTCGTATCATTATTTATTTCTCATAGAGTTACATCAATAAGTCAAGGAGATTGTCTGAGTCATTCAGCTATCTACACTGAAAGGAAGGAAGGTTATCTCATTTCCTAGATACTTGTTCATGAAGTCTTTAGGAGGCCTTTAGTCATTCATCTTCAATGTCATATTGTGATTTAGATTTATCCTTGGTTGGGTAGAAGTTTCCCTATCAAGTCTTGTTATCCAAAATCTATCAATTGCTATATCTCACACATTAATCAAAAGCTCTAAGTCATTGCAGATACCTAGTTGATCATATGGCTAGTGAAAAATCCAATATTTTGCTTCAGCACTACTGTAATTGTCATACCCAAGTAGGTTTCATTAATTACAAGTCAAGGCAAGAAAAAAAAAGTGTACGTCAATCTCAAGGCAAAACAAACAAATTTTTTTTTTAAAAATGGTATATTACTGAAATATCATGCATACAAGTGCGACAAAAAAAAAATTGACTATGGGAACATGCAAGTAAGTCCATTAGGGCTATGGATGCCTATTGGCAATGGAGAAATATTTAAGAGATTATAGTGCATAACCTCGTCGGAGCCCTAAAAGCTTGCTGGCAGCGAGGCTTTATCCGGATTGCTTTTGAAGTCAAAATAAATCACATAGCTAGCCACATAAGATTCCAAGGGTCTTTGATGGTTATAAAAGTTGGAATGAACTCAATCGCACATACATGGGCAAAAGAAGATCAAAGTTTCGAGAATTGATGGAGAATTTTTCCGTGCCTCCATTAATAAATCTTGGTTACATAGTGTGTTAGGTTGGATGGTCTAAGTCATTTGAGAATGGATTGAACTCCTATCTCTGAAATATTTCACACCTTTAATCCAATTACTTCATTTCAGAATGAAAGACACACACACTCATCCTTGTTCGAATAGGAACTGTATTTTTGTCATGCACCCTGCATTAGCATAACTCATATAAAAAATTCATTGTCTCCACCGCATTATGCATCATAATGTTATCATCATAAGTCTGCATACTTGGGGGCATAATTGAAGAAATTCTAAAAATCATAAAAAAGTCCTAAAAAAAATCAATGAAAAACATTCAGATAAAGTCCTGAAAAAATAAAAAATAAATAATCGGATAAAGTCATGAAAAAATCAATAAAAAACATTCACAAAATGTCATGAAAAAAATCAAAAAATTAGATAAAGTCATGGAAAAATCAATAAAAAAAATCACAAAATGTCATGAAAAAATCAGATAAAGTCATGAAAAAATCAATAAAAAAAAATCACAAAATGTCATGAAAAAATCAAAAAAATCAAAGCAAGAAAGCATGGGCCATCCATCAAATCAAATACCCAACAAGAAAACTTTCAAAGTCTACAATCAAACTGATCACTTGTCTTGCTAATCAATCAAACTCTATCAAACATCAACATGTCTTATACAAGGAAGGGTACACTCAAAACCAGACATAACGGTCTTATACGGGGTACTCATTCTTTGAAACCAGACATTCCTATCAATGATCACACAAATTGAAACAATGAAATAGATTAGTATGATTGCTAGATTTTGTCCAAGTTAATCTTATATTTATCAATTACTGGAAAGTCACATTTCATCCATACCAAAAACATTTGAAAACCATAAAAATACCAAAACATTCAAAAAAGTCCTAAAAAAATTAAAAATCAGAAAACATCAAAATCACAACAAAAACATCAAATATCAAAAAATCAATCAAAAATCAGAAAACATTAAAAAATTGTAATAACATGTCTCACAAGAATCAAATATCCTATCAACTATCCAGCAAACACTTCGCACAAAGTTAAACAAATGATACAACTATATTGTCAAAACGTCTGCAATCAAACTGATCAACTGTCTAATCTATCAAATCACTATAAAACTATCAACGTGATCAACATCTTGTCTTAAACAGAATCGATACACTCGAAACCAGACAAATCAGTCTTATACGGGGTCCAAAACTTCTGAAACTAGACATTATCAAAATTACATCAAGCAATCACACGAAGACAAAAATCAGTATGGTTGCTGCAATTTGTTCTAGTTGGTTTTATATTTTATCAAATTGGAAAAGATCATTTCTTTTAGCTACTCAAGGATGTCCAAAAGTGACTACAGAAGTCGTGATGGGCATGATCATTTTCTTTGTTTGTTGTATGTGGTTTGAACCAATGAAGTTCTAGGGTAATTGCTCTATTGGCTGTCTGTGATAGGAGCATTCAGCTTGTGAATGCCACACATACCTTGACCCTAGTGTAATTCCTAGAATGGAGGGTTCATTCCTTATCTGTTACATGTTTGTTTCTTTGCAATGAGATATCTATACATCTTGGTTCCTCATACCCTGGTGTAATAAGCTCCATTGTTATACAATAAGGCTCAATGATGATAATGTATTGCACTATGAATAAAGCAATGAAGACTTTCTCAACAAAATTTATATCAAATCATCTATTATCATATCAAAATCTAGAATAAACAAAGGTTGATTCAGTTGATTGATCATTTTATATCTATTCTACGTCTAACAACTAACAATTCTTCCAAAGTCTCAACACATATTTTGACACACAAAAATAAACATCATCACATTACATTTTCATTATCATTCCATAATGATAGTCCATTGCATTATAAAAATATTTTCATCAACCATTATGCATCGCAACATAAAGCTACATCAAATCACTGCATGATACCACATTCATATTGCATTCATCATCACAATAACATAAAAAATAAATAAAAATAAAGAAACATTATACCATGAAGTTCACCATCAAATAGCTCATCAAGAACGCATATCATATATCATATAGAAATGTGTCAAAATACATCGTATCTACAACATCAACATCAATATCCAATCTCTCAACCTATACTGCCTCTATTAGTAGGTGCATCTCGACTAACTCTAGTCTATCTCGACGGTGCTCTAGGTGGACCCATCACTCCTCCACTTCTAGTCCGTTGAGAGGTAAATTGACTCAATCTTCTCCCCATAAATCACTAAAACTAGGCTCCCTCTGACCCTTAGGAATAGCTCTCTCATAAGCCTCCTATGCAGCAGCAAAATATCTATCTACCTAGCTATGTGCCTCTGTCACTGGCCCAAATAACTGATCATATGCATCCATGGTGATATGAGCTCTCCTAACTTCCTCATCCCTCTCCCTCTGTAGTAGATCTCTCTCAAACAGCTATCTGATCTGTCTCTGTAGTAAACTCCTCCATCACATGTCGATATAGATCTCTATCCTTCATTTGTCGCTACTGCATCTCTCAATCCCTCCGCATCTCCTCTCTCTGCACCTATAGACTCTGTAGCCTGGGGCATGTCCACATCATATCCATCATCCCCGCTCTCATCTCCACCACTGCTCGAGGACCCTAATCCTGACTCATCACTCTCATTAAAACTACTCATGGATGTAGTCTCTCCACTAATATCCACATCCTCCTCTCCACCATCCACTTGCTCTACAATCACTTCTATCAAATCTATACCACCTCCACCTCTACCTCCTCCACCCCTACCTCTTCCATCTCCACCATCTCCACCTCTCCCTCTCCCCCAAGGACCCCTGCCATGTCTAATCTATTGAGAACCAATCGAAACTATCAAATCTATCAAAGGTATAGGCCTATGTTGTATCCACCATACACTATACTATATTGTGGACCCTGGATCTGCGACATCAACATGCCATCCCCACAAAATAAAAGCAAGAGCATCAAACTCAACAATAGAAACATGAGACTGCACGCAAGCACCCCAATCACCAACCTCTCGAGTAGTGTGAGAAAAATAAGTTGTCACATCTGGAATACCCTATACTTCCCCAAACTGTCTGAGTACATGACCAAGAAGATGCATGTCAATAACCCTATGAACACCCACGTCTCGACTAATAAGATATCTTTTCTATCGACAAAAAGGAAGATGTTGAGCATCATCAGTCCAACCAGGGCAAGTAAGATAAAGTCTCCATGAGAAATACTGTAAGATATCAATCTGATGATGCCAATAGAAGATGTTACCCAATGCCCTATGCCTCACACCAATAGTATACCCAAAAGCATATGGTTGATCTGACTCTAAATCAATATGTAACGTAGGATGGAAGATAGCTATGTGCTCCCAAGCCCATGTATGGAGCAAAGTAATGCCACATCCAACTGATTTCTTCTGCAAGTAAATAATCCCATGCATCTGATGATACAAAGTGGCAAGAAGACAAGGACCCCAAGAAAACACACGTCTGTCAATAATCATATCATGTATGAAACGTCCCCATCCAATAGGAAAACCATGGGTACGTCTATCAAGAATCAATAATCCAGCAACAGTACAAGCAAGCGCAATGATGAGATCATCATAATCAAAATCATCCCAATGAATCTTGTAATGACCACAGATATGTAGATCCTTCTCCTCACACTCGAACAATGTACACAAAGTAGAAACACCATCATGACGATCAAAAGTAACTCATGTACCAAATATCAGAATGTGTAAAATATGCCACACATCCTCAAGTGTGATGGACGCCTCACCTGTTAGTAGATGAAAAGAACATGTTTATGAATGCCACCGCTCAATTAAAGTAGTAATTATGGCCCTGTTGGTCATAACCTCAAGCAAATGCGCTATATAATACAATCCAACCTGTTGTAACAAAGCGGTATCCTTTGGATCCAACTCATGACGCCGATCAAGACCATCTGGCCTTGTCTGTCTAGCAAGCAATACTGGATAATGTGTCTGCGTTTGGAAAATATAAAAATGAGTCAGCTACATCATCAAAATTGTCAGGACGCATAAATAAGAAGAAAAATGCCTTTATTATCAAATGTGAAATACTTATATCAACTGCAAAGTAAAATTATCAAATGCGACATACTTGTGTCAAATGTGAATCAATTTTAAGATATGCGAAACACAATTATCAATTGTGAGTCAAAAATTTCAAATGCGATTCAAAATTATCAAATGTGGTATAAAACATCAAATGCGATGTGTTTACATCAATTGTGACATCATTATATCAATTGCGACAAAATCAACAGTCAATTGCAAAATTCATGACAGATGACACACCAAAAAATGATTAAAATTTCACAAAATACAGACATAAACAAGCAAAAAATCATGCAACTCACCATGCCACCAGTGTCGGGAGGTCTCTGATAAGACCACACTCACTTAGATAAATGCAGCCTCGCTCTATGACCTACCATTTCACTCCAAGGACACTGAAAGCACTAATATCTCTAAGGACTTCTTTCAAAACAAAATAATGCAAATGAGCTCAAATCAATACCAATCTTCAATTTATAAACTCAAAATTAGGGTTTTTCTCAACATAACGCCTGTGGACCCCTTTAGCTTCAACACAGTTGTAAACATAGCAAATGAGATAAAAAAAACATTTCAAACTTCATCTAATCACTATCTAGCACATTTCTGAAAAACTGGTCTTTGTTTCACATTTTCCCTACCACTTTTTCTGAGGGGGCATATTTATACCCTAACGTCACCGGGGCATACTGGGGTAGTTTTTCTTTTTGTTTTCTTTGAGACAACGTCATTTTGATATTGTCTCAAAGACGGGAAAATGTAGACACCTAAAAATGTCTCATTAATTCTACACTAATTATTCATCTATTTAATTAAGTAATTCTTTAATTATTTGATTAAATTAACTATTTCTTCTAATAATCGCCCTTCAACACTTCTAATTATTCTGTTTCTATTCTTAAACCATTTTAATCAGCTAACCCTATCTCAATTATTAATTAAATATCAATTATTTAATTAATTACAACATTTTCCTTAATTAAATAATCTTTATTATTTAATTAATTATATCTCCAAAGTTTAAATTATTTCATTTAAATTATTTAAATTAATTAATTAAATTCTTCCATTTCCCCAAATTATAATTCCATCTAATTTCATCTCATTTCTCCCAAATTCGAATTTCATATCATTTCATCTAATTTCGTATTTTCAAATTCACATTTCACCAAATCTGAATTTAGTTAATTTCATGTGCATTTCAACATTCGAATGACCAAATTCAAATCCAAATTGAAAATGAAAATCAAATTCAATTTCAAATTCCTACAACACATGCTAAAATTAGAACTGATTGATCAAATCAGTTGTCTAATCAGTTAACTCAATAATCATCCTTTTTAACTCAAAATTAGCTTTTTAAGATTGATCCATCAATTCAATCATCTCCCCAATCTATTCAGTCAACTAATCCATCAATTCAGTTCACTCTCCAATCAATCCAGTTCACTACTTAATCAAATGAGTTAACAAATCAATCAACTCTATTAACTGGTCAATCAGTTTCAGTTGTCTCCCATTCAACACTTGAGTTCAAATTCTCACCTCCTTTGTGTTGAAAATCTATAAATTTAACATCATTTTCTCATTTCAAGTTAGAATCACAGTCTTCAAAACATTTGTATGTAGGAAATTGGTGCAATACCTAAGAGCCATCAACCACGCAAATTGGAGAAGAACAATGGAAGCACAAGTGGAGAATAGGGAGTTTTAATGAGCTTAATCTTCTTATTTCTTTCATTTATTTCATTGAATTGTGTTTAGAATCGGTTTAATTACTTAAGGATTCTTGTGATTCATCCTTCTAGTCTAATTAGCCTCAGATTTCTAATGATTTCAAACATGAGTACAGTTGTACTATTATTTTGATATGCCAGTCAAACCGGTAAACTGTCAATGCTATTGAAGTTTGTAGTTCAGTGTTTGAACCAGTTTGTTATGAGATTGACTTGAGAGATTGTTTTGGAGTTTGAGAAAGGATAGTCATTTTTCTATCTATTGATTCACCCCCCCTCTCAGTAATTGTCCAAATCCTTATTGATTCATCATACCATCAGCATTATCAAAGCTATCTTTTACTCCAGATTGATGAAATAATGCTACTACTTAGGGGGAGTAGTCAGCCTTGAGATTTAGAGTTTTCATTTTCTGTTTGATATCTATGTCATATCTTTGGCATTGTTGTCAAAGGGGGGAGAATATATGTGAAAAACCATTTCTATCTATTTTTCATATTGATTGCACTCCTTATGGGGAGTTTGGTGGTATTTGGTCTTTTGATTCATATTTTGTTCAGAGCTTCATTTCTATATCATTTTATGGGAGATTGTTGGTTGTCTTTCATAGGGGGATACTTGTTTGGCATTTCTTGGCACTTGGATATTTTTCACATCTAGTGTTGCCATCAATGCCAAAGGGGGAGATTGTTGGCCATATGAAGGAATTGATTATTGTAATACCCTAATAATGGTCACCTAAACCATGGACCCCTCATCTCGACAACATCACCAAGGTCCTAACCAAAGGCAATTAAATCAATCTTGAGCACACAATTAATTAATTCTTCAATCATCAAATATCACATGAAAAGTGAATTATTCTATATTAATTAAATATTTATTTAATTAATTAAATCATTCCAAGAAAATCATTTTGATCAATTATCCTATTTAATTTATTAAATATCCTAGCATATTTAATCAATTAATTAATTTACCATTAATCATAAAAAGGGAATTAATTTATCACAAAAAGAGGAATTAATCACAAAGCAAGAGTTAAATTGAAAATAAAATAAAATAAAAGAATTGAATTGAAAGAGAAATCAAACTTGAGATATTATTTCTTTCTTCTAAATTGAGAACTTGAAATTAGAAAAGAAATTAAATGAATTTAATCATTCTCTAAAATTGGAACTCAAAGCTATTGAGAAAAGAAGTTTAGTTGCTTTGAAAAGACTCTTTTCTTGAATGAATCAAAGAATTACCTATTTTTATCTCAAGTGCATGGAATTTGTTAGCACACATTTTTACAAAATTTTATGTGCTATTATGAAGCATGTACTGGTGGTTTGCATGTGTAGGAACCTTATTAGCATGGGCAAAGTTCTCTGAGGATCAACTATTTCAGGAGTGTCAAGGTATCACTTGGGCACACTAAGGGCATGCACTAAGTATAGACTGCACAAGGAATCCGGTATGGGAGAATTTATCAGTGGAGAAGTCATTATGATATAATATAAGGTTGTTTTTTAGTATGTATCAGACCCTTTGGGATAGCCGAGATCACTATTATTCATGGTGGATGGCTCATTTTTTCAAAACTGTAAAATTTCAATTATTGACATAAGTAATCCCGATGAAATAGCATTGGCAAGCAAAAGAAGGATTATGGACATGACATTTACTGATAAATCAGAAGGCGGATTCATTGGAACACTTAAATGATATTCATCATGATGCGCACTCTTAGGAAATTCATACCATTGGGATATCTTGTTCTGATGAGGCAAAAGGAGGGTGTTTTCTATCGGCTTACCGGGAAAGTATAAAAATTGTTATACCGATAACTGATGAGGCTATCGCTATAACTTGTAATGATGAAAAGGCAGTGTAGATCATGGACTTTTAGCATCAGGAGATCAAAAATAATGAAAAAACTCTATCCTAATACCCGATGACTGAAGGGAACTGAAGGCGGGTCCATCAGAGAAAAAGACCGTATCTAGATAGTGCAGAAATAGTTAGGCCGATCCTCGATGACATGGAGAATTGGAAGGCGAAACCATCAATGTCTCCTATACCGATAAAGAAAACTTGGAGGTATAAATCATAAAAGTGCATTAGAGTAACATCAGGACTTCAAGAGGAATAGAAAAAGGCTATTCCAACCCCCGATGAAGATAAAAGCGCTTGCAGGGATATTGGTATGAGTTATACTGACAAAGTAACATAGATTGAAGACTCGTCACGATGTCCAGAGGAGGAGTTTTATGCTATGCCAAATCTTGATAAGATTGTTACGGCGGATGGTGAATTGCAAGGAGGTTAGCTCGAGGAGCATAACTGAAGAACATGGAGCTGCGTCAGAAGAGGGAAAGCCTTTATCCCACATTGTTTGTGGGATAGGTTCTTTTAATGTTTAATTCCAAAGCGACTTGCATGATAACTGACGAAAGACAAAAGGCTTTTGGCAAGTACTAGCTTAGCGCTAGTGGGCCCCCCACATGCACGCGCATCTCAAAGCACCCAAATTTTATAGTAGAAGGACAAATTAAAGATCGATCAATTTGGGCAGATTGGACGGTGATCACAGAAGATCTGAGGGTCGTCGCTATACCGCAAGATAGAGATGCATGTTGGTTTATCCCCGGGACTTGGTGAAAATGCACATGCAAAAAAGGGGAGGTTAACGAGCATGCAAGTTCAAGATTAATCCAACGGCAGTCGCTATACTGCAATAGGAAGTTGCACGACCTATATCCCTGCGACATAGCGATTGGCAGGATGGCAGATGAGGTGTCATCTTGGTGGATGTGCAAGTGAATCAGGATGTACCACGTGGCGAAATGCAAAAGAACTCAGGTCCAAGTGGTGGGTAGGTGGATCCGTGGGTGAACCAAAGGGTGACATGCGACACAGATAGACAAAGAGAAGAGAGACCCACTTAGGCAAAGTTAAAGGCCAAGCAGATAAGGAAGATCGGATGGTCGGCCGAGTCAATCTGACGGTGGTCGCTATACCATGATCGGAAGATGTGCGATGTTTATTCGCTGCAACATGGTGACCGAGTGGTGGGGCCCACTAAGGAAGCAGTTCAGAGGAGATAACATGTGATCAGGTTGGAAAAGATCTAATAGCTGTTGTTGATCCGCTATGCAGAGATGCACGATGAATATCCATTACGACTAGGCAACAAGGGAGAACTTCATTCTGGCGGTTAGTGAGACCATGCTAAGGTGGTAGGACAGAGACCCTAGAGCCAATCCAGAGGTGACACGCAGTGTGTCTGGTCAAGATGAGTTAGTAGCTAAAGTAGCAGTCAGGAGGCATGTCATCAAAAAATGACTTATCAACCAAATCTAGGCTACGATGGATCTCTAAAAGGACTCACCGAAAATAAGAGTTTCATTGACATGAGGTTCATCGAAGAAATCAGAAGCGATCCTATCAAAAATAAAACGTATCGATGAAACTACAATATCGATAGGACATGAGAACAGCTCACCGAGGGAGGAAGTTAGGCTAGAAGAATAATAAAAGGGAAGTATTTCTTATCATATCACACTACCTTATCTATTATTTGAATGTGCATTAAAGATGAAACTTATGTATATATATCCTAAATAAAGTGCCTTGAATATATATTTCAGGGTAAGGTATTATTTTATATGAACAGATGCTATGTTTGCAAAATATTTTTAAAGGGAAATACTTTGGATTTAATGAATTATTTTAAACAAGTATTTTCAAACTAAAATCTAAGGTGGAATATGTTTAATTTTCAAATCAAGGAATTTGATTGGTTTATCTGGGGTGCAGAAAATAATGAGAAGATAATGAATACTTGCTAAGGAATTTTATTGAAGCGGAGAATAGAATACACATTATTAAAGAATCATTTAGTATTTTAATGGTTCTCATTTGTAATCATTTATTAAACCAAAGGGTGTGTCCTTTGGAGGGAAACTATCTATAACTCCCTTTTGTGTTTGAAGGGGTGTGTCCTTTCATATATTCCTTTTGATTTACATACTTTTAGGGAGTCATTTTTTATGTAAAAGGGAGAGGGGAGAGTCATAAGAACAACATACTGTTGTAAGGATTGAATGTCATTTTGTATTAGAGAAGTCTATAGGATGAAGAAGTATCATTTTGTGCAAGCAAATTGTAATGGGGGTGAACTCACAATACTGGTTCCCACTTTTTGACCAACTTTGACACTTAGATGAACATTTTGCAAAAAACCTTCACTTTCCGACACATATAACTTTTAAATCGTTAAGAATTTCAAGATGATGTAAACTAGTGATTTGTAACATCCTTTTTGTAGATTCTAAATATATTTTTTTCAAATTTTTTTGAATAAAATTTTATTGATTTTTCCATCTCCCTCAAAAGTAGTTTTTTACAGGAAACAACATTTTTTAAGAGTGATGTGCATCCCGAAACATATAATTTTTTTTTTATAAATGATAAAAACTTATCTCTTTTCAATTTTGGTTTGTAACATCAATACCCAGGGCATGCAGTTGGTTTGATAGTGATATGTTGAATATTGTTTATTTTATTAAGTTTTGAAGTCCGACTAATTATAATTTAGATATAGGTGTACGTTTGAACACATAACTTGCTCTATATATATCAAAATTAAGTTTTATTTTTTTTGTTAGAAAGAAGACATCAATACCTAGGGCATAGATATTTTTCAGAATTTTTTTGAATTAGTTTGCTATTTTTCCCAATGCATTGAACAAAGAAGTTCATGTTCAGTGAAAAACCTACATTCATAAAAAATAAAATAAAAATATATTAATAAACTTAAATATATTAAAAATTATACTATTTGGAAAGCTTATAATAAGGACTAAATCCTTAAGAAAACAAAACTTCTAAATGAATTCATCTGACCCCTCAAAAGCTAATGTAAAATTGGTTTTTTATCAACATTTGATAGATGCAAAGGAGACTCCATTGCAAGTATGATTTAGAAGTAGAGAGGTTCTATCCAAGAAATTTTGATCTAAGAGCCTTTGATCTAACTCTCTTCAATTAATTACTTCAAATGGGACCTCTTAAAGCTTAAATAATTATATTTTCCAAAAAATGTATGATTTCAGCAAAAATCAGGATGTACCAAAAAGTGGGAACCAACTTTGTGAGTTCACCCATCATGGAGTATCTGCAAGTGCAGCTTATGTATGCAATTATTTCCTGAAGATTAATATACAAGGTTCGCTATTTCTTTTTCCAAATATTGTGTACACTTTGTGTTGATAATTATCTTTGTCCTTTTCATAAATCTGTTTATAGATTTTCTATTATGTGAATCACATGCCGTTGCATTAAGTGAAAGATTGAGTTCTTATTCTTTGTGTAACGCATACTAAACCTTCATAGTTGATGAAAAATTGGCTCTTAAGTTGACAAGATATTTTGTCCACAAAGTGTCATATATATACCTGGATAGAGGCACTGGTCTGTTATAGATCTTTTAAGGTTTTGATCTATGTGCATTAAACATCCTTGATAGAGAAATGTTCTTCCCAAATCCTTTATGAACTGATCTATGCAGATTTTATTTAAGTCCTGAAAGCAATTTCATTTTCAATATACATTCACAATCATTTCGTTTCAAATCATTTAGTTAAAGCACATAATAAAGCATAGTTGCAGAACAATAATTTGCCAATTGTGTAAACTTTCTAAAAGGTTTAAATCCACTATAAATAACCTCTTTTGTTCTTGAGAGGAAGAGGCACACCCACTTAGGTTCAGTGGAGCCTAAAGTGCAGAGGGATTTGGTCTTTGACCATCCTTGTTCATTGGCCAAGGCTGATTGGACTACTTGAGGATTTTGCAAGTCTTTTGGTTTTCCAATCTATGGTTTTGTGAACCAACAGATTGGCAACTCTTGTGGGGATGAATTATTAAGATTCTTTTGGGGAGTTAAATTGAAGATATTGGTAAAATATAATCTAGAATCTCTAGTGATAGATCATTGAATTAGTAACCAAAGATGTTGGGGAGTTGTACAAAAAGTATTCAAAATTTTTGGTGAGCTTATTTCAGATTCTACGGGAGGAAAAATCTTGGAAAGTAAATTAAATTATTATTCCTCTTAGGAGGTGGCAACTCTACCTAATAATAAGTTTTATTTCAATTGGTGACTCTACTAGTGGAAGAGACCTAGAGGGAGATGAAAATTTTCTTTTTTAAAAATGTTTCAAAGAAAGCCTTTATTCCAGATGGCAACAGGCCATTGGATCTCAGTGGCTTTCAATGTATTCCAAACAAGTTGTTCCCTAAGATTTCATGACTTGTACCAAAATTGCATGGGGAATATGATGAATCAGCAATTGATCATTTGGGTGTATTTTATACATTTGTAAAGGATTATGAGGTTTATGCAGAAGATTATGTGATGAAATTATTTGTCAGGACTTTGAAGGAAAATTTAAGAGAAGCTTATGAATCACTCCCTACACATAGCATCTCATCATGGAGAGAGTTGGAGAAATGGTTCCTTGATGTGTTTTATGATGTAGGTGAAGAGGGAAGTATGAGCTATGAGCCAAAGGAGGACCAACAATATAGAATAGAAGCAGAAGTCTGTATGTCTCCTTTGGATGAATTTCTTGACATAGAAAAATAGGAAGATGAATCTACAACACAATTATTTATGAGGATGTTCAATATATACATAAAAATACCTTCAAACATCAAGCCCCCATTTACAAGAAAAATGCATGAGTTGGGGATTTATCATGATCCTCAAGTAAGGCTTCTTCTTGAGATTTTATATGAAAACATGTTAGAAGAAGAATCTGATG
Organism: Cryptomeria japonica; assembly: GCF_030272615.1. Lineage (NCBI taxonomy): Eukaryota > Viridiplantae > Streptophyta > Pinopsida > Cupressales > Cupressaceae > Cryptomeria > Cryptomeria japonica. Next base: position 467,983,610 of record NC_081405.1, on the reverse strand, counting down.
ATAAAGAAGAAATTATGGATTTAAGTAGGGAAGAATCCATATGTGTAGGTACAGACATAAATAATAAAGAGGAAACATTCCTCGGTTCAGAAGAAATTTAGTATTTGTTAGATAGAGAATATGAAAGATGTTTTCAGAAGAATTATTCAATTTTTTTTCAAAATAAATAGACTAATGGACTAGGACACATTCAGTGTCTATTTGATGAAGAAAATGATGATTCCCAAGAAAATAATACATCAGGGGAATACATACATAGTGAAGATTGTAATAGCAAATGTGTCCTTGAAAATCCTTTTGAATTTTTTTTAAATCCTCAATATCATGAAACTCCACATGAATGTGAGGAAATGGTTTTTTGTGAATGATTTTTTAGTCCCTCCTGTGAAATTATTGACTATCCTGGAAGTGAAGGCAAAATGGATTTACATTCAATATACAGACATGAAGAAACTTCAGCAAATAGCATTTATGAAGACATTATTCATAAAAATAAAACATGTGATGGACTCCAGGAGGATAAAACTTTTGAAGAGGGTGTAATAATAACCAATTTCCCAAATGTTTTTACTGTGTTGGACAATAATCTTCATGAAAAAACTTATGTACAGGAAGGCACTTCAGCGGATGAAGACATTATTCAAGGGGGTGATGACTCTCAGGAAAATTCCCATGAAGGTATACCGAAAATTTCTATGTTTTTGGATCCATTCTTTGAAAAGGATATGGGAGAAGATATATCCCAAAGTAATGTTTCAGAGACTATGAAAGAAAGGGAAATAATATGTGAGAAGGTAGATGTGATACCTCAACACAACATTGTTAAAAAGGATATGTACCCAAAGTCTCTTTGTGAGAAGGGTAAAATATTTCCAAAGCATAGGGAAATAGAAAATATGTTTGAAGGTGATATTTGTTCAAGTTCTCATTTTGATAAAAATCATATGTGATAAAGATTCCTATGTGTGCCCTAATTTACCAATTAAGAAAAATTAAATATTTTTTCAAAGTAAGGAGGTGGTAAAAATGAACGATATGGGACATAATCTCAAAGGGATAAATAGTTTGAAATATTACAACAGGGGTTGTGTTAAGTCTAATGCGGATATTGCATTGGGAGGCCCAAATATTTTTCAAGAAAGAACAAGTAGACTAAATTTTATTTTCCCTCCAAAGAATGTTACATACTCAGAAAATGTGTTATACAATGAAAGGAGTATTCAAATTTCTGACATTGAGAGTTTTTATGAAAGTTATGTTAGGGTGTAATCCACATATGATAGTAAAAGTGATTGGAAATATTTTTTCAAGGAAATGAGTCATGGTGAAATAGTAGGGTTTTCAAGTGAACATTGGGTAAATATTTTAAGGATTACATTTCCAAAAACCAAATGTGATAAAGTATATGAGTATAGTGATTTAATGATGATGATGGCATGCAACTATGAAAAATTTAGCAAAGTGGAAAAAATGAGTTCACCAATTCATATGGTTAGTAAAGAGGATGATCATACAATGAGAAGGTGCATATTGCTGCAGGATGGGAATCAAATTTTTGACAAAGGAAAGAAATGATGTTCATTTTCGGGGGCCTGGGGCCACCAATGTAAACTCAGATAGGAATCTACAGAAAGGAGGAGAAAATCCATAATTCTTGAAGAATACTAATGGTGAAATGCAGGAATTTCTAGTCCATGCTCGATACCTTAAGCATTTCTTCTCTTGCTAATCAAGGAGTATTTATTGTATTATAGGAATTTAGTTTTTCTCTTGCTTTCTGTTATATGTTTTCAATTTTCATTTTGGTCTTCTTTCTAGAGATAACGAGGATCTTTCTATGTCCTTAGAAAGGACATACATCCCTAGAAAGAGCCACTATTAGCACACATTTTTGCAAAATTTTATGTGCTATTATGGAGCATTTACTGTTGGTTTGCATGTGCAGGAACCTCATTAACATAGGAAAATTTCTCTAAGGATTAGTTGTTTTAGGAGTGTCAAGGTATCACTTGGGCACACTAAGGGCATGCACTAAGTATAGACTGCACAAGGAATCTGGTATGGGAGCATTTATCAGTGGAGAAGTCATTATGGTATAATCTAAGATTGTTTTTCAGTATGTATCAGACCCTTTGGGATAGCTGGGATCACTATTATTCATGGTGGATGGCTCATTTTTTCAAAACTGCAAAATTTCAATTATCGGCATAAGTAGTCCCGATGAAACAACATTGGTAAGCATAAGAATGATTATCAGCATGACATTTACTGATAAATCAGAAGGCAGATTCATTGGAGCACTTAAATGATATTCAACACGATGTGCACTCTTAGGAAAGCCATACCATTGGGATAGCTTGTTTCGATGAGGCAAAATGAGGGTGTTTTCTATTGGCATGCATCGACTTATCAGGAAAGTATAAAAAATGTTACACCGATAACCGATGAGGCGATCGTTGTAACTTGTAACGATGAAAAGGCAGTGCAGATCATGGACTTATAGCATTAGGAGATTGGAAATAATGAAAAAACTCTATCCCGATACCTGATGACTGAAGGAAACTGAAGGCGGGTCCATCAGAGAAAAAGACTATATCAGGATAGTGCAGAAACAGTTAGGTCGATCCCCGATGACATGGAGAATCAGAAGGTGGAACCATCAATGTTTCCTATACCGATAAAGCAGACTTGGAGGTATAAAGCATAAAAGTGCATTAGAGTAACATCGGGACTTTGGGAGGAATAGAAAAAGGCTATTCCGACCCCCGATGAAGATATAAGCACCTGCGGGGATATCGGTATGATTTATACTGACAAAGTAACATAGATTGAAGACTCATAAGGACGTCGGGAGGAGGAGTTTTATGCTATGCCAAATCTCGATAAGATTGTTATGGTAGATGGTGAATTGCAAGGTGGTCAGCTTGAGGAGCATAACTGAAGAACATGGAGCTACATCAGAAGAGGGAAAGCCTTTATCCCACATTGTTTATGGGATAGGCACTTTTAACATTTAAGTCCAAAGTAACTCGCATAATAATTGCTGAAAGACAAAAGGCTTTTGGCAAGTACTAGCTCAGCGCTGGTGGGCCCCCTGCATGCGCGTGCACCTCAAAGAGGCCAAATTTATAGCAGAAAGACAAATTAAAGATTGAGCAATTTAGGCAAATCAGACGGTGATCACAGAAGATCGAACGGTCGTCGCTATACCACAAGATAGAGATGCATGTTGGTTTATCCCCGCAACTTGGTGACAAAGCACATGCGGAAAAGGATATGTTAACAAGCATGCAAGTTAGAGATTGATCCAATGGCGGTCGCTATACCGTGATAGGAAGTTGCATGACCTATATCCCCAATGACATAACGATTGGCAGGATGGCAGATGAGGTGTCATCCCAAAGGATCTGCTAGCGAATCAGGATGTGCCACATGGATGGAGCGCAGAAGAAGAACCCAGGTCCAAGTGGTGGGTAGGTGGATCCATGGGCGTACTAAAGGGTGACATGCACTAGGGATGGACAAAGAGAAAAGAGAGCCACTCAGGCAAAGTTAAAGGTCAAGCAGATAAGGAAGATCGGATGGTCGAGCGATTCGATCCGATGGTGCTCGCTATACTGCGATCAAAAGATGTGTGATGCTTATTCACCACGACATGGTGAGCAACTAGTGGGGCCCACTAAAGAAGTAGTTCAGAGGAGATAACATGCAAGCAGGTTGGAAAAGATCTAATGGTTGTTGTTGATCTGCTATGCAGAGATGCACGATGAATATCCATCCCGGCTAGCCGACAAGGGAGAGCTTCATTCCGGTGGTTAGTGAGACTGTGCTAAGGTGGTAGGACAGAAACCCTGGAGGCAATTCAGAGGTGACACACGGTGGGTCTGGTCAAGATGAGTTAGCAACTGAACTGGTAGTCAAGAGGCATGTCATCAAAAAACTACTTATCAAATAAATCTAGGTTGCGATGAATCTCTAAAAGGACTAATTGAAAGAAACAGTTTCATCAACATGAGGTTCATCGAAGAAATCAGAAGTGGTCCTATCAAAAATAAAAGGTATCGATGAAACTACATAATCGATAGAACATGAGAACAGCTCGTTGAGGGAGGGGGTTTGGCCGAAAGAATAATAAAAGGGAAGTATTTCTTATCATATCAGACTGCCTTATCTATTATTTGAGTGTGCATTAAAGATGAAATTTATGTATATCTATCCTAAATAAAGTGCCTTGAATATATATTTTAGGGTAAGGTATTATTTTATATGAACGGATGCTAGGTTTGCAAAATATTTTTAAAGAGAAATACTTTGGTTTTAATGAATTATTTTAAACAAGTATTTTAAAACTAAAATCTAAGGTGGAATATGTTTAATTTTCAAATCAAGGAATTTGATTGGCTTATCTGGTGTGTAGAAAATAATGAGAAGATAATGAATACTTGCTGAGGAATTTTATCGAGGTGGAGAATAGAAGACACATTATTAAAGCATCATTTAGTATTTTTAGGGTTCTCATTTGTAATTATTTATTAAACCAAAGGGTGTGTCCTTTCATATATGCCTTTTGATTTACATACTTACAGGGAGTCATTTTTTATGTAAAAGGGAGAGGGGAGAGTCATAAGAACAACATACTGCTGTAAGGATTGAATATCATTTTGTATTAGAGAAGTCTGTAGGAAGAAGAAGTATCATTTTGTGCAAGCAATTTGTAATGGAGTATCTGCAAGTGCAACTTATGTATGAAATTATTTCCTAAAGATTAATATAAAAGGTTCTCTGTTTCTTTTTCCAAATATTGTGTACACTTTGTGTTGATGATTATCTTTGTCCTTTTGATAAATCTGTTTATAGATTGGCTATGATGTGAATCACATGCCATTGCATTAAGTGAAAGATTGATTTCTTATTGTTTGTGTAACACGTACTAAACCTTCATAGTTGATGAAAAATTGTCTCTTGAGTTGACAAGATTTTTTGTCCATAAAGTGTCATATATATCCCTAGATAGAGGCACTGGTCTGTTATTGATCTTTTAAGGTTTTGATCCGTGTGCATTCAAGGTCCTTGAGAGAGAAAAGTTCTTCCCAAATCCTATATGAACTGATCTATGTAGATTTTATTTAAGTCCTAAAAGCAATTTCATTTTCAATATATATTCACAATCATTTATTTTCAAAACATTTAGTTAAAGCACATAATAAAGCATAGTTGCAGAACAATAATTTGCCAGTTGTGTAAACTTGCTAAAAAGTTTAAATCCACTATAAATAACCTCTTTTATGCTTGAGAGGAAGAGGCACACCCACATAGGTTCAGTGGAGCCTAAAGTGAAGAGGGATTTGGTCTTTGACCATCCCTGTTCGTTGGACAAGGCTGATTGGAATACTTGAGGATTTGACAAGTCTTTTGGTTTTCCAATCTGTGGTTTTCAGAACCAGTAGATTGGCGACTTTGCTAGGGAGGAAATATTACGATTCTATTCAGGAGTTAAATTGAAGATATTGGTAAAATATAATCTAGAATCTCTAGTGATAGATCATTGAATTAGTAACTAGAGATGCTGGGGAGTTGTACAAGAAGTATTCAGAATTTTTGGTGAGCTTGTTTCAGATTCTGCTGGAGGAAAAAGCCTAGGAAGTAAATTAAAGTATTATTCCTCTTAGGAGGTGGCGACTCTACCTAATAAGAAGTTTTATTTCAATTGGTGACTCTACTAGGGGAAGAGACGTAGAGGGAGATGAAAAATTTCTTTTTGAAAAATGTTTCAAAGAAAGCCTTTTATTCCAGATGACATCAGACCATTGGATCTCAGTGGCTTTCAATGTATTCCAAACAAGTTGCTCCCTAAGCTTTCACAACTTGTACCAAAATTCCATGGGGAATATGATGAATCAAAAATTGATCATTTGGATGTATTTTATACATTTGTAAAGTATTATGAGGTTTATGCAGAAGATTATGTGATGAAATTATTTGTCAGGACTTTGAAGGACAATGCAAGAGAAGCTTATGAATAACTCCCTACACATAGCATCTCATCATGGAGAGAGTTGGAGCAATGGTTCCTTGATGTGTTTTATGATGCAGGTGAAGAGGGAAGTATGAGCTATGAGCCAAAGGAGGACCAACAATATATAATACAAGCAGAAGTCTGTATGTCTCCTTTGGATGAATTTCTTGACATAGAAAAAGAGGAAGATGAATCTACAACACAATTATTTATAAGGATGTTCAATATATACATAAAAATACCTTCAAACACCAAGCCCCCATTTTTAAGAAAAATGCATGAGTTGGGGATTTATCATGATCCTCAAGTAAGGCTTCTTCTTTAGATTTTATATGAAAACATGTTAGAGGAAGAATCTGATGATAAAGAAGAAATTATGGATTTAAGTAGGGAAGACTCTTTAAATCCTCAATATCATGAAACTCCACATGAATGTGAGGAAATAATTTTTTGTGAATGACTTTTTAGTCCCTCCTATGAAATTATTGACTATCTAGGAAGTGAAGGAAAAATGGTTTTACATTCAGTATACAAACATGAAGAAACTTCAGTGAATAGCATTTATGAAGACATTATTCCTAAAAATAAAACATGTGATGGACTCCAGGAGGATAAAACATTTGAAGAGGGTGTAATAATAACCAATTTCCCAAATGTTTTTACTGTGTTGGACAATAATCTTCATGAAAAAATTTATGTATAGGAAGGCCCTTTAGCAGATGAAGACATTATTCAAGGGGATGATGACTCTCAGGAAAATTCCTATGAAGGTATACCAAAAATTTCTGTGTTTTCGGGTCCATTGTTTGAAAAGGATATGGGAGAAGATATATCCTAAAGTAATGTTTCAGGGACTATGAGAGAATAGGAAATAATATATGAGAAGGCAGATGTGATACCTCAACACAACATTGTTAAAAAGGATATGTACCCAAAGTCTCTTTGTGAGAAGGGTAAAATATTTCCAAAGCATAGGGAAATAGAAAATATGTTTGAAGGTGATATTTGTTCAGGTTCTCATTTTGATAAAAACCATATGTGATAAAGATTCCTATGTGTGCCCTAATTTACCAATTAAGAAAAATTAAATATTTTTTCAAAGTAAGGAGTTGGTAAACATGAACAATATGGGACATAATCTCAAAGGGATAAATAGTTTGAATTATTGCAACAGTGATTGTGTTAAGTCCAATGTGGATATTGCATTGGGAGGCCCAAATATTTTTCAAGAAAGAACAAGTAGACCAAATTTAATTTTCCCTCCAATGAATGTTACATACTCAGAAAATGTGTTATACAATGAAAGGAGTATTCAAATTTCTGACATTGAGAGTTTTTATGAAAGTTACGTTAGGGTGCAATCCACATATGATAGTAAAAGTGACTAGAAATATTTTTTCAAGGAAATGAGACATGGTAAAATAGTAGGGTTTTCAAGTGAACATTGGGTAAATGTTTTTAGGATTACATATCCAGAAACCAAATGTGATAAAGGATATGAGTATAGTGATTTAATGATGATGATGACATGAAACTATGAAAAATGTAGCAAAGTGGAAAAAATGAGTTCACCAATTCATATGGTTAGTAAAGAGGATGATCATACAATGAGAAGGTGCATATTGCTGCAGGATGGGAATCAAATTTTTGACAAAGGAAAGAAATGATGTTCATTTTCGGGGGCCTGGGGCCACCAAATTAAACTCAGACAGGAATCTACAGAAAGGAGGAGAAAATGCATAATTCTTAAAGAATACTAATGATGAAATGCAGGAATTTCTAGTCCATGATCGATACCTTAAGCATTTCTTCTCTTGATGATCAGGAAGTATTTCTTGTATTATAGTAATATAGTTTTTTCTATTGTTTTCTATTATATGTTTTCAATTTTTGTTTTAGTCTGCTTTCCAAAGATAACGAGGATCTTCCTATGTCCTTAGAAAGAACATACATCACCACAAAGAGCCACTGTTAGTGCACATTTTCCTAAAATTTTATGTTCTATTATGGAGCATTTACTGTTGGTTTGCATGTGCAGGAACCTTATTAGCATGGGAAAATTTCTCTAAGGATCAGTGGTTTCAGGAGTGTCAAGGTATCACTTGGGCACACTAAGGGCATGCACTAAGTATAGACTACACAAGGAATCTGGTATGGGAGCATTTATCAGTGGAGAAGTCATTATGGTATAATCTAAGATTGTTTTTCGGTATGTATCAGACCCTTTGGGATAGCTGGGATCACTATTATTCATGGTGGATGGCTCATTTTTTCAAAACTGCAAAATTTCAATTACCGACATAAGTAGTCCCGATGAAATAGCATTGGTAAGCAAAAGAAGGATTATCAGCATGATATTTACCGATAAATCAGAAGGTGGATTCATTGGAGCACTTAAATGATATTCAACATGATGCGCACTCTTAGGAAATTCATACCATCGATATAGCTTGTTCTGATGAAGCAGAAGGAGGGTGTTTTCTATCGAGATGCATCAGTTTATCATGAAAGTATAAAAATTGTTATACCAATAACTGATGAAGCTATCACTGTAACTTGTAATGATGAAAAGGTAGTGCAAATCATGGACTTATAGCATCAAGAGATCACAAATAATGAAAAAACTCTATCCCAATACCCGATGACTAAAGGGAACTAAAGGCGGGTCCATCAGAGAAAAAGACCGTATGGGGATAGTACATAAATAGTTAGGCCGATCCCCGATGACATGGAGAATTGGAAGGCAAAACCATTGATGTTTCCTATACTGATAAAGTAGACTTGGAGGTATAAAGCATAAAAATGCATCAGAGTAACATTGGGACTTCTGGAGGAATAGAAAAAGGCTATTCCGACCCCTAATGAAGATAAAAGCATCTATGGGGATATCGGTATGAGTTATACCGACAAAGTAACATAGATTGAAGACTCATCAGGACGTCGGGAGGAGGAGTTTTATGCTATGCCGAATCTCGATAAGATTGTTATGATGGATGGTGAATTGTAAGGAGGTCAACTCGAGGAGCATAACTAAAGAACATGGAGCTGTGTCAGAAGAGGGAAATCCTTTATCCCGCATTGTTTGTGGGATAGGCTCTTTTAATGTTTAAGTCCAAAGTGACTCAGATGATAACTGTCGAAAGACAAAAGGATTTTGGCAAGTACTAGCTCAGTGCTGGTGGGCCCCCTGCATGCGCACACATCTCAAAGCACCCAAATTTTATAGCAAAAGGACAAATTAAAGATTGAGCAATTTGGGTAGATCAAACGGTGATCGCAAAAGAGCTAACGGTCGTCGCTATACCACAAGATAGAGATGCAAGTTGTTTTATCCCCGCAACTTGGCGACAAAGAACATGCGAAAAAGGGGAGGTTAACAAGCATGCAAGTTCGAGATTGATCCAATGGCGATCGCTATACCGCGATAGGAAGTTGCACGACCGATATCCCCTGTGACATAGTGATTGGTAGGATGGCAGATGAGATGTCATCCCGGTGGATCTGCAAGCGAATCAGGATCTACCACATGGCTGGAGCACAGAAGAAGAACCTAGGTCCAAGTGGTGGGTAGGTAGATCCATGGGCGAACCAAAGGGTGACACGCGACACAAATGGACAAAGAGAAGAGAGAGCCTCTCAGGCAAAGTTAAAGGCTAAGGAGATAAGGAATATCGGACAGTCATCTGATTCGATCCATCGATGGTCACTATATTGCGATTGGAAGATGTGTGATGCTTATTTGTCACGACATGGTAAGTGAGTGCTGGGGCTCGCTAAGTAAGAAATTCAGAGGAGATAACATGCAAGCAAGTTGGAAAAGATCTAACGGTTGTCGTTGATCCGCTATGTAGAGATGCACGATGAATATCCATCGCGGCTAGGCGACAAGGGAGAGCTTCATTTGGGCAATTAGTGAGACCGTGCTAAGGTGGTAGGATAGAGACCCCAGAGCTAATCTAGAGGTGACACATGGTGGGTCCAGTCAAGATGAGTTAGCAGCTGAAGTGGCACTCAGGAGGCATGTCATCAAAAAATGACTTATCGAACAAATCTAGGCTGCGATGGATCTCTAAAAGGACTCACTAAAAGCAGTAGTTTCATTGACATGAGGTTCATCAAAGAAATCAGAAGTGGTCCTATAAAAAATAAAAGGTATAGATGAAACTACAGAATCGATAGGACATGAGAATAACTCGCCGAGGGAGGAAGTTTGGCCGAAAGAATAATAAAAGGGAAGTATTTCTTATCGTATCACACTGCCTTATCTATTATTTGAATGTGTGTTAAAGATGAAATTTATGTATATATATCCTAAATAAAGTGCCTTGAATATATCTTTAGGTAAGGTATTATTTTATATGAATGGATGCTATGTTTGCAAAATATTTTTAAACAGAAATACTTTGGTTTTAATGAATTATTTTAAACAAGTATTTTCAAACTAAAATCTAAGGTGGAATATGTTTAATTTTCAAATCAAGGAATTTGATTGGCTTATCTGGTGTGCAGAAAATAATGAGAAGATAATGAATACTTGCTAAGGAATTTTATCGAGGCAGAGAATAGAAGATACATTATTAAATCATTATTTAGTATTTTTAGGGTTTTCATTTGTAATTATTTATTAAACCAGAGGGTGTGTCCTTCAGAGGGAAACTGTCTATAACTCCCTTATGTGTATGAAAGGGTGTGTCCTTTCATATATGCCTTTTGATTTACATACTTATAGGGAGTCATTTTTTATGTAAAAGGGAGAGGGGAGAGTCATAAGAACAACATATTGTTGTAAGGATTGAATGTCATTTTGTATTAGAGAATTCTATAGGAAGAAGAAGTATCATTTTGTGCAAACAATTTGTAATGGAGTATCTGCAAGTGCAGCTTTTGTATGCAATTATTTCCTAAAGATTAATATACAAGGTTCATTGTTTCTTTTTCCAAATATTATGTACACTTTGTGTTGATAATTATCTTTGTCCTTTTGATAAATTTGTTTATAGGTTTTCTATGATGTGAATCACATGTCATTGTATTAAGTGAAAGATTGAGTTCTTATTATTTGTGTAATGCGTACTGAACCTTCATAGTTGATGAAAAATTGTCTCTTGAGTTGACAAGATATTTTGTCCACAAAGTGTCATATATATCCTTAGATAGAGGCACTGGTATGTTATTGATCTTTTAAGGTTTTGATCTATGTGCATTCAAGGTCCTTGATAGAGAAACGTTCTTCCCAAATCCTATATTTACTAATCTATGCAGATTTTATTTAAGTCCTGAAAGCAATTTAATTTTCAATATACATTCACAATCATTTATTTTCAAAGCATTTAGTTAAAGCACATAATAAAGAATAGTTGTAGAAAAATAATTTGCGAGTTGTGTAAACTTCTTAAAAGGTTTAAATCCACTATAAGTAACCTCTTTTGTGCTTGAGAGGAAGAGGCACACCCACCTAGATTCGGTAGAGCCTAAAGTGCAGAGGGATTTGGTCTTTGACCATCCCTATTCGTTGGCCAAGGCTGATTGGAATACTTGAGGATTTGGAAAGTCTTTTGGTTTTCCAATCTGTGGTTTTGGGAACCAACAAAATTAATTGAATTAAATCTCAAATGCAAACTCAAACTTATAATCTGAATGCATTTCAATTAAACTATAATTGGAATCTATCTTAAGGTTAACTGAATCTGATTTCTCAATTATTTCAATTATCCTAAATTGTGCTTTTTCTTGATCTCTTTTGTGGTTCTCTATAAATTCAGCCTTCATATTTCATTCAAAACACCCTGGAGATTTATTGTTATTATACAGTTTTTGCTCTGGAGTCATTGAAGATTTTGTGCTTGCTTTTTGAGATTATTGCATCTTAGTTTAATTTACTTTTGCATATTTTCATGATTGCTTGAAGTCATATAGCTTACTATTCATCCATCTAGCATAATATTGCATCCATTTAGCTTAATCTCATACTCATATAGATTAAATCCTTCATCTTGGTGTAGTCTAGTCACTGGTATTGCTTATACAAATCTGAGAGAAATCTTATACTCGCAACTTTTAGAAGGCAATTAGTCATTTTGTTATGTTTTTCATATTCATGCTCATATCTATCTAACCATACATGTAATGACTTAATTGAAGTGTTGTGTCTTGCAGCTTAGAGACTTATTCCACTTTTTCACACACACATTTCTGATCACACGCTCAATCTAAGAAGGTGTTCAGTTTCATCGCATCAAATCAAGCTGGACAGTTTATCTTCGCTTATCATTTCTTGATCCATCAAGTTCAAGATCGATTTTATCTTCACTCACTTTGTTTAGTTCAATCAAGTTCTAGATCGGTAAGATCCGCTTCTTGATCAATCAAGTTCAAGTTTGGTATCTTTTCTCTCTATCGGTCCTAGTTCAATCAAGTTCGGGATCGGTTTTGCTTTAATCAACTCTATTTAGCTTCATCGCTTCAAATCAAGCTAAACACCTTGCTCTTCATCTAGTTCGTGATCAATCAAGTTGAGAACTGGTATCTCCTAGACATCAACATATTCTTTGAACCAACGTGTTTCTCGCACATTAATTCAAAGAGGGGAAAATGTAATACCCTAAAAATGGTCACCTAAACCATGGACCCCTAATCTTGACAATATCGCCAAGGTCCTAACCAAAGGCAGTTAAATCAATCTTGAGTGCACAATTAATTAATTCTTCAATCATCAAATATCACATGGCAAGTGAATTATTCTATATTAATTAAATATTTAATTAATTAATTAAATAATTCCAAGAAAATCATTTTGATCAATTATCATATTTAATCTATTGAATAACCTAGCATATTTAATTAATTAATAAATTTTTCATCAATCATAAAAAGGGAATTAATTAATCACAAAAGAGGAATTAATCACAAAGCAAGAGTTAAATTGAAAATAAAATAAAAGAATTGAAAGAGAAATCAAACTTGAAATATTATTTCTTTCTTCTAAACTGAGAACTTGAAATTAGAAAAGCAATTAAATGAATTTAATCATTATCTAAAATTGGAACTCAAAGCTTTTGAGAAAAGAAGTTCAGTTGCATTGAAAAGACCTTTTTCTTGAATAAATCAAAGAATTACCTATTTTTATCTCAAGTGCATGGAATTAATTGAATTATATCTCTAACGCAAACTCAAACTTATAATCTGAATGCATTTCAATTAAACTATAATTGGAATCTATCTAAGGGTTAACTGAATTTGATTTCTCAGTTATTTCAATTATCCTAAATTGTGCTTTTTCTTGATCTCTTTTGTGATTCTCTATAAATTCAGCCTTCATCTCTCTTTCAAAACACCCTGGAGATTTATTGTTATTATACAGTTTTTCTCTGGAGTCATTGAAGATTTTGTGCTTACTTTTTGAGATTATTGCATCTTAGTTTAATTTTTTTTTGTATATTTTTATGATTGCTTGAATTCATATAGCTTACTATTCATCCATCTAGCATAATATTGCATTCATTTAGCTTAATATCATACTCATATAGATTAAATCCTTCATCTTGGTGTAGTTTAGTCACTGGTATTGCTTATACAAATATGAGAGCAACCTTATACTCACATCTTTTAGAAGGCAATTGGTCGATTTGTTATGGTTTTCATATTCATGCTCATATCTGTCTAACCATACATGTAATAACTTAATTGAAGTGTTGTGTCTTGCAGCTTACAAACTTATTCCACTTTTTCACACACACAATTATGTGTTTCATTGATGTTTTGTCATTGATATCAACACTAGTTGTGATGGTTGTTTACCAGACTTCCGGTAGAAGGATTGGATTGGAAGATTATCAGTTGATTTTAATCGGTATGATCTGGATGATGGAATGAGTTTGTATGAATGATTCATATGCTTTTGAAGTATGTTTCAGTCAGTTGGTATTGACTTAATGATTGGATGCTATCTTATGTTCTAGTAAGCCTTCTTTATAGGTTTGGTAAGGGTTTCACCGGTAGGGCTTTATTGAATATCTTTGATGAAATGCATAAGTGGTGTTGGTGCAACTTCTAGAAGGGATTCAGGATGCTGATGGTGATTGTGTTTGTGCCTTGATTGATTGGTTTCATTGCTTTGGCATGTGTGGATCTAATTTAGATCTGGTGCTATATAATTTATGGACCGGTTTCATGTAACGTGTTGGTGGATCCTCCGATGCGATTTTTGGATGTTTTATTGATTGATGTTTGTTTGGCCTTAGGCCGACATGTTTTATGATTTTATTTCAGGATCATGTAATGGATCTATTGAATTGTCATTTGGGTGGCCAACCTAATTGGTTAGGTCTTGGGTTGGTATAAATATATGTAAGCTCTCATTGTAGAATGGCAAGGAGCAAATAATGTAATAATCATTTGTGTAGAGGATTTGGTTGACCATAGGTGATCGAGTTGAGTGTATGTGAGAGGTTTTAGACCTCCGGTATTGAGCTTAATCAAAATTTTAATATGGCATTTTTGATGCTATCACAAGCAGTTCTTCTTTCCGGATTATTGTCCAAATATTTTAAGGTGGTTGACCTCTTTGTAGTCAGTGAGACTCCATTGTGATGAGCAGTGCGCTCTAGGCAATGTGCCTTCCTGCATGTGCAAGCCCTTATTGTAATCATATAATTTCTAAAGAAGTATCATTTGACTGTGGGTAGGGTTTCCCACCGTGGTTTTTCCTTTTATTGGGTTTTCCACGTATAAATCATGGTGTTATGTGTTATGGTTGCATGGTATTGATTCTCTGGTTTTCAATTATGCTTTAATGCTTTATCAATTATTCCAATAAAAGGTTTTAAGTGATTTAATTCACATAATATTTTAACAATTGATTCAACCCCCCCGCCTCTCAGTTGTTCACCAGTTATCCCAACATTTCATTCACTTTTCCCATCATAAGACTCACATGTCGGTGTCTGCTCCGGAAAATTATTTTATTAGCGAATTCTAGACACTATTGCATCTCATCTTCAGTAATAGCTCCACAAACAATCAACAATTCATGAACCCCTATATGTTTATCTTCCTCAATAGCAAATAATATCCTAGCATCTAACTTATTATATAAATCTATCAGTATTTGCTTCTCAATCTCAATTAAATATTTCTTATATATATATCTAAGTATAACAAAACTGCTTCTTCAATCTCCTTTTGCTCTTTATCATCCATATGTATATAATAATGTTGTATATTACTCAAAAAACCATCTTTTGTAATTTTATCAATTAATTTAGCAAAAGAAAGAGGAGGAATAACCTTACTACTTTTGTCGGATTCAAGAGCTATATATAGATCTGATTTCTTCTTCTTATTGGGAGTGGGAGCAGACTCCTTTACCGGTTTTCTTTTCTCAGTAGGCTTCCTCTCCTTCAAAATTTTCTTCTGAGCTGTTGGAGGAGTGACTTTGGTTTTCTACAACTTCCCTTCCTCGGGCTTCTTCCTTTGAATTATCATATAGATCTTAGGAATCTTCGGGGGTTCTTCCTCAGTCTCAGAACTGGATGCAACAGGGGCAATGAAGGTCTCTAGTTTCTTCCTCTTCAACACACCCTTATCGATTGCTACTGTCGGTGAGGCCTATACTACTGCTAGAGGAGATGTCTATGCTAAACCAATGATTTGTTTAATCTCAAAGGACATCTTTTGGACAGCCTGTCCAACCTTCTTTATTTGTCCTTCCCTTTTCTTCTTGTTGAAAGCTATCTGCACTTCTGATTCCTTCTGCTTTGTAGTTCCAAAAGTTTTCTCCTTCTCATCAATCAGGGCATCTATAAGCATCTTGGCATAAAGGTCCAAGATATATGCATCAACCTCATATCCCATTTTAGTAACCCAATTTTTTCTAGGTTGCACTGCCTCCATTAAAGTTTCATCCTTTTTTACCATGAAGCATATATCGGTAGAGTATTTATCAACTATATGCTTAGGAATCCTTTCCCTCTACTTCATTTATTTCTGGAATTCTTTGAAATAACTCCACATAATGGAGTTTTTGTTTGGTCCCAAATTCCTCAAGGCATCCTTAATTTGTTTTCCCACTAGTATATCAAAGGCCCATTGCCTCTTACCAAATCCTGGTATCTCATTTAGAAAGAAAAGCATTAAACAAACAATGATATTTCCATACTGGATTGTACCTTTATTTTCTCCCTTAATCTCTCCCAAATTCAAAATCAATTCATCGCACATCCATTGACAAAGGTCATATTTCTCAATTTCTTTGACCATTTTGTGTGCACGGTAGATACAAGAACTAGATACAGAGTTCAACTAGTTGGATTGAGCTACCTTGTATTTGATCACCATGCTTGCAAATTGAACCTCTTTGTCCCTAATGGTGCTAATCCGCATCGACTGGTTGTCAAAGGTGGCACTAGTTAGCTTGTTCACTTTATTGTTTGAAATCTTCCTCTTTCTCGATCTTTGTCTGACCTGGGGTAAACTGGTGACAGCACGAATCACCTCCTTGGTGATTTTCTAGAACCGTTCAAGCCACATGAACTCACCATGGACTCGGCTCAGCACGTACCGAATCATCTCATCCTCAAACTTGGGCATCTCCAGAATATTGATGAAACCCTGATCCTTCATAATTTGAAATTCTGATTTGATCAACCCATCCTTGTTCAGCAAAGTGGACATATACATTGACTTAATCTCTGATGATTGCAGATCCTCCAGAGTATAGTGAATATAGGCTCTCACATCTTCCACATAGAGAACTCCATTAGGAACCCTATAAAATGTGTCAATTGAGTCATTGACCTTTGAAATTTGGGGGCATTTCTTGAATTCTAGACGTGGACGACCCTTAATGTCCACCATAACAAGGGTAGCCACATCTATCGGAGTGGGAGCAGATCCAGAAGCCATTTTGATTTCAAAAAAGTAGCTTGAAAATAGAGAAAATACCTCTCAACCTATGCCGGTGAAAACCCTAGAAAATCTGCTATGAAAAAACTGGAAATTGTTAGAAAATGCTCGTAATCACCTTAAACTCGCTCTGAATGTTGTGTGATCAAAATGAAGCAACTTTTCCCTTTTATTCTATGAAACCCTAATTTCTTATTGTCATTAATGCATGATGACATATCATACCGGATTCAAAATCCATTATCTTAGTGTCGGTTACCCTTCAGACTAACTTCTCCAAGATCTAAAATAAGCTTTTAGATCACTACTGGGGATGATGCATGATCTGTCATTAATTTGCCTCCCCCTATGGCTAATGCCTGAGTTATCGGATGAGTTTCCTACCGGTGAAAGAACATTCTACTCTGTCAGTTGAGTAACCAGGGAATTTGCCTTTGTCAATTGATCTTCAGACTTCCTAACCCATTGTTTAGCATGAGCTTGCTAGATTTCATTAACCTTTTACTTCCCCTTCTCATTGGATGTGTCATTCCTTTCTAGTGTATTCTTGCTTCTGCAATATTTAACAATGTGTCCTATTTTGTTGCATGCATAGAAAGTAACATTGTTTATCTGAATTGCCTTGTTGTATTCTCTATCATTCCTTGACCTACATTGATTATCCATATGTTCAAAATTTCCATATCCATGACATCTCACATTCATTCTACAATCTGTTGTCCTATGACCATACATTTTACAATTTGAACACTAACTAGGAACTAAATTATTATTCTGATTTGCTCTATTTTTGCATTGACTTTCTCTATGACCAAACTTATTGCAAACAAAGCATCTACCAATAAATTTATGTGCATTGGGTTGTCTTACCAGTGATTTTTCTATTTTGGTTGACCTTCTGACCGGATGTATCATCCTGATTTGTAGTACCAGAGCTTTCTCCATTCTCAAATCCAGGACCTCTAGTGTCTCCAGTGTCTCTTTGATCCTTCAATAATTCATCAAGCTTTGTAGAGCTGGTCTTAAACTTGTCTTTATATTCATTTGCAGCATCTAGATCTCCTCTTAGGATTATTATCATTCTTTCCAACTCTTTCTTATTGTTATGTGATTGCACCAATTCACTTCTCAACACATCATTCTCATGCATCAACCTAATGCATTCCTCAGATATGTCTTTCAGAGATATAGCAAGATTTTCTTCATTTTTCTTCTAGCCTTCAATCACCTTGGACATCCTCATGGTTACAGCTTGTATTTCATTCTTCATGAAACCATTCTCTTGACTCAGCTTCTGACATAGTTCCTTAAGAGCATTCTTCTCTTCATCATCCAGAATTTGTAAGAGTTCCTTCATTTTAGCTTGAGTAGATGATAACCTCTCCTGGAGGGTAAGGATGAATTCCTTTGCAAAATTCAACTCATCTTGCAGCTTCAAGTTCTTCAACCTTTCAACATCATATTCTTCAAGTTCTACTTCAAGTTCTTTCTCTATACTCATCTCCATGGATTCCAGATTCAGGATCTTCCTCAAGCTGTTAGACTTATTCCAAGGAACTAAGCTCTGATACCTATTTTTGGGATCCAAGAACACTGAGAGGGAGGGGTGAATTTGTGTTCTTTCGGTTATAATATTTTTAGCCTTATTATCAAATCCACTTATTAACTAGTATGCATAAAATAAAGTAACAAGTTATAGTAATGCAACCACAAGAATCAACACCATAACACAGTGATTTATATGTTGAACACTTCAAAGAGGAAAAACCACGGTGGTATTGGTGACCCACAATATCTATCCACTGGCCAAATGAATAAATATTACAAGAGGGGTCTGCACATGCAGGAAGGCACACTGCCTAGAGCACACTACTCAGTACAAAGGAGCCTAACTGACTACAGATATGAAATACTAAATTACAAACAAAATCTGAACTCTGAATGTGCATCTGACATGCTAGAAGATTTCCAGATTAAGCATTGTCTCTACCAGTTTATATTGTAACCTCCCTTACCAATAACTTAGATCACTCTCCAATCCTCTAGACAAATAACCAAGACCGACTACAGATCTTTATATTTGCATTATGTCGATCAAGATCTTGCTCACATAACTTCAAATAACCTATCCCATCTATATATCCAAAATGACCTAACCAGACTAACTTATATACCCATTTACATGTATAAACATAAATGCCTTACGTCAGCGTAAAATCATATTTCAAAAGATAAGAGACATGTCGGCCCAGATAAAATATAAACATAAAATTATATGACCGTTGTCGCTTCCACGTTTGCTGGATCAATCTCCTATGTTAGCCTTAGAATATCGGTTCCAAGTTTGTTGGTTACATGCCTCTCGGTTCCTTGAATGTCGATGATGTGAATGTTGGTTACCTTTATTACCGAATCTTCCATGAAGTGTGTTGCCATCAATGAAAACACCTAGAACCTAGATGAGTGTCAATTGCCAACACTTCCCTCCTTTAATTACTATCCCATATCTAGAATCTTCTAATTCCAACTTGTGTTCAAAATGAAATTTTCCTTTCTCTCTGCTCGAGATTTAATTTAATGAGATTTGACATTAGTTTAAATTTTTATATTTATTTATGGTGAAAATTAAATTTTATATCCACACAAATTAATAACTATTTAAGCTATTTCAGAATATAATGATTATGCTAAATATCCTACCATGGCAGCAACTAATAATATAATGAAATAGAAAGCATTTTTAAATCCATAAAAGGCAAACTGAAACGAACTGGAATTTGCAAAAATTTTATTTATATGTTGCGCAAATTTACAATTTTTGACTGTCGGAGTCCCTGTCCCTCCAAAACTTTAAAGCCAAAATGAGGGAGGTTATGAGGAAATAGCCAAAAAAACAAAACTACTAGGGTCTAGGGAACTAGCAGTGGACGATGGACCAATGGTAAAGAAAAATCAAGACAAAAAATTGAAACCCTCCATGGGCAACCCTAAGGATCTTTCCCTCCATCTAGTTAGAATTATTCAGAGATGAGAAGCTCTGAGAATTATTTGAGCCATCTATAGTCTTGAAATTCATCCAGGAGAAACCATTTCCAGAGTAAATCCCTACCAATTTGCACCCATTTCCTATGTTGTGTTGATTTCTCAGCATTCAGGTTTAAAAGAAAAGGTTGATTGACCACATTTTTGTCAGGAAGGAGAAGCTTGGGTAAACCACTCACCCAAGGGATCCCCCCCCTACATCTGCAAAGATGACAACATTAATGACATCCCCAAGGAATTCTTCTTTGAACACTCTCCTTAACGGCATCAACATATCCATGTTTTCTCCTCCGAGGTCCAGAAGAGACGCCAAGAACTAGGACGTAATGTTTGTGTTAACATGGTATCTATTATCATTTCTCAAAAACTCTTAGCCCAGCACCATCCTCACATCCTCGTTAGTGAACATCTCGACCTCCTTACAAACTGATTGGAGGGTTGGGTCTTTGGCATAGCCCAAAAAGGCCCTCTAGTCCTCCTCAGATGTGCTTCTCAACCGGATAGGAGTGTCCATCTTCAGAAATATGAATACCAAATTATATAGCCTAAAGACCTAAACCGAAGGCATAATTTCAACTACTGTCAACTCCGGCAATTTATCTACCAAAGGCGAATTGAAGAACAAAGAAGCAGAGATCGTCTATAAATAGCTCTTGATACTAGCAATTCCTTCACCAACCGTATTAATTCCTTTGTCCTTTAAATTTATTATAAATCTTTCGTATCTCTCAGTAAATCTTTCTCTTAAATGCACGTGTGTGAAATTGGAAACAACCGTAAACCACTACCAATTACCAGATTGGAAGTCATGCGTGCTAAGTGGATCGCAGTTAGAGAATGTTAGTGAAAAGACATTAATAAATGTCGATACTCAATTAGGATAAAATTTGATATGTGTATATTGTCTCCAATTCCATTCTAGGGACTTTCTAGAGAACTATGTTCTCTTCAAAAATTTGGGCCGAAATATAACTTCAACCATTGATCTACGATCATCGAACGGTTTTAAATCATTGATGGATTTTAGGTATGTGTGAGGTGTTGATGAGGTCGCACTTATTGATACATCATGCAGAGTCTGGACTCGACGTGATGTTGCATAAATTACATAATGAAAATGGCAATGAATTTATGAAATCTCCAATAAAATATTTATTTTTCCATAAATAACGAATTATTAGCCAATAAAATTAAATAATTTTCAGATGATAGATAAAAATTGCCAATACACTTAAATAATTTTTCCTTCGGAGTATAACTTTTCGCCCATACACATATATATTTTCCCCACACAATAATGAATTATTTGCAAGGATTTTATAGAATTTTCATACCCTAAAAAAAATGCCAATACAAAAAAAAAATCCAAATTTGAAAAAAAATTCGCCATCAATATGAAATTTTCCCTCAAAAATAATGTCTGGTTTTCCAAGATTTTACACTTTTGCCTGGGGGTGGCTTCTTAAAGTTATCCCTGATGTGTATAAAAACATGTAAGAAGAAAGACAAGACAAAAGAGAGAACCTACAAATCAAACCATATCCTTGTGCCACACTAATATGTACCAAGCTATATAATTTAAGATCTCCTTCACCACTCCCATACTAAAAGGATATCAACATCTAATATTCAGTCAAATGAAACATGAAAGAAATAGGTGTAAACCTAACATACCAAAGGTATATGAAACAAACCATCCATTCCCACAACAAAGGGAATATGCCCAAAGCCACAAACCATTTCCTATACCTCTCGAATAAGTCAAAATTATATCCATAGCTTAAGACCAATAATGAGGAGAATAATTAAAATCCATTAAACCATGCATCTTCTTCTCAACAAGTCCTTAGAACTTCTATATTCAGAAAATTATTCACATGAGAAAACAAGATACAAAATAAAGAATGCATTTGATAACCAAGTGTGAAATAAATCTCAGATTATTAACCTGTCAAGTAGACCAAGAGTGGGAAACAAGATTGTCATGTGCTCACATCACCAAGAAATAAAGATTATAATAAATGACAATATTCTCTTCAAGTCCATATTGGATTCACATCCATAACCGAGTGTAGGCTCATCAATTCTTTTGCTAAAATTCTCATCAAAGATTAGCCATCTCAACACATGATCCCAAAAAGCATGAGATCTCATAGCCTCAACCAAATCTCTCTAGTTTCCATGAGCATAAACCAATCGATCCATGCTAACTTCAAATGTGGTCCAGAAAAATCATGAAGCTCCAAGAAAATGATTAATACTCAAAACCAAAAAGAAACATCACCTCACCAAAGGCTCAAGAGTCCTCCATGGCACCAAGATGTCACCATAACCATCCATCATCAAATGATCAATCCACATCATTGTCAAAGCTCCAACTAAACCGTGTAACCAAGCTCTTCAGGAATCATGACAACCATCTCCTAACTCAAGATCCTTCATTGCCCCAACATGATCAAATAACTCAACCAAGAGCTTTCATAAGGAAGAGAAACCATGATCTCTGAACCAAAAGATACACTACACATCCTTTGTCAATAGAACTAAAGATGTCAAATTCTCATTGCAATCTAAAATAAAAATCCTAGAGCTCTACATGATACCAACACTTGTTGCAAAAGATGATACATCTTCTAATAAGAGATTTCCCATGCCTCATAGTACATTGTAACCACAACAGCTTAGAACCAAACTATTGAAACAAGCAAGATAGAGCACAGTATTTAACTACATAAAGTTCCCACTAAAATTAATATTGAGTTATACATGGAATCATGAGCAAAAGTCCACTAAAAGTGAATAGAGCTTCTCATGCACTATAATCTATTGCTAAGATTCAAATGATCAACTATATCAGCTACTCCAAATAATCATTTTCTCTCTACAATCAAAAAATCAATGTAATAATGGTGACCAACAACAAGGGCATACCAAACTGAATTCTCATCTGACAATCCACAAGATCAATATATACAACATCTCAAAGAAGGGTTGAAGATTAGGACAACAATAAGCAATGGGAAGAGGATTTTCAAACTTGGGGATTCGAATGGAGGCAGTGAAATTGGTGCAAATCTGGAGGCACCTAAGGAGGGATTTGGGAATGAAGAAGGACAAAAGGCATCAAAAGAAGAGGTAGAAGGTAAGTATAACAAGGCAAAAGTTGTTCATGTTGATCCTAGTGAATCCCACAAATTGTTGTTTCTCATGGGGTGATTCAAAAAACCTGACCTCAAATTGTAGGGACCCGTGCGCACATGGAAGGTCAGATGGGATTAAAAAGGGAAAGTATAGTTCCAAGGTTGGACCAAGGTTAATCCATAAACTATGGGTTTCTCTTTTCAGGGTAAAGCTAGCAGGTAAATCTCCTCTTTGCCAGTGAACAATATTTTAGATCTTGTCTGGTAAGTTTTCCATTTTTGTTCTAGATTCAATGATTGATCATAACATTTCCTTGATGGGCTCCTCCTTGGTTGGAAAATTTATAGGTCCTAGGCCCAATATTGAGACCGTGAGGGCCTTTGTTCGAAGAAACTAGTTTCTAAAGGGCTAGGTTGAAGTATCTGCTCTTTCTAAAGGGTTCTTTTCTTTCGGATTATTTTATGAAGGTGATTTGTCTACTATTCTATGTAGGGGTCCTTGGGTCATTGGTAAAGCCTCCCTGTCTTAGAAAAAATGGTCTCCAAAGTTGGAACTCTTTGACTCGTCCTTTGAGGTTGTCCCGGTGTGGGTGTGCCTTCCTAGTTTACCAATTGAATATTAGAATGAAGATGTTTTTAAGATCATTTCTTGTTCTTTTGTAGAACTTCTCTCTATTGATCATATGACAACTACAAGGAAAAGGTTAATGTTTGCAATAATTTATGTTGAAATCCTTTAGTCAACAGATCTCCCTTCCTCTATTGATATAGTTTCCAAGCTGGGTAAGTGGGAGCATTTCTTTGAGTTTGAATCTTTACTGTTCATTTATTTTCACTATAAGAAGTCTGGTCATTGGGCAAGAAAATGTTGATGAATACTAAGAGGGGGGGTGAATTAGTATGTCAAAAATCACTGCACTAAAACACTTCCACAGTCTAAAGATAAACTGGTGAAACAGTCTAACAGACAGACTAGTTATCACAAATGCAAACCAAAATGCAAATAAAGCATTCACCCACAAAAGCAATACAACCATAACACAAGATATTTGACGTGGAAACCCAACTGGGAAAAACCACAGTGAGATGGAACTCACAAGTCACTATCTACAGAATAGAAACCAGACCAGTTAAGGTCAGACCGGTTAAGGTCTTACAATGTTCTTCACCAGAACAGATCTTGTTAGGAATCTCAATCTCTGTTAGGAGATAAGTCCGATTAAAGACTACCTTATTAGAGGATTTTAGATTCATAGGTGTGAACCACCTTGTTAGAGGATTTTACAAAGGCTTTGAGGCCTACCCGGTTAAGGGCTACAGACTTGTCAAAGATGTGAGTAATCAACAAGTGTTTGATCTATCTAATAGCACAAACTGCTTGGTTAAATCTAGTATTGCTCACAGTTAATGCATTCTAGCATTACTTCAGTCTTCTCACTCTCTCTTAGTTACAACTTGATCTTCTCAGATAAGATCATTCTTACAACAACTCAACAACCATCTTAAACCCTAGCACGACATTAATCCTTTCAGCAACAACTTAAAACCCTAGACATGATGTCCTTTTAAAGGAATCTGATTTCATGTCGGTCTAATAGGATTACATTACAATTTCCTAGGTTTAATGAATCTAGACATACTCAGTAACATGACACAAAAAGCACCGTCAATGTGTCGGCACCGTCAAACAATCGGTCGATTGGTAACTCATCACAAAAGGTTGGTTTGACAAAAATGAAGACTGGTAAGAATGTGTTGTGCCACTTTTCTCCCTTGTACTGCTTGGGATCTACAAACCACTTGGGGTTGACATGCCGCTTCAGACCGGGAAAC
Organism: Cryptomeria japonica; assembly: GCF_030272615.1. Classification (NCBI taxonomy): domain Eukaryota; kingdom Viridiplantae; phylum Streptophyta; class Pinopsida; order Cupressales; family Cupressaceae; genus Cryptomeria; species Cryptomeria japonica. The sequence continues at coordinate 467,958,677 of NC_081405.1, read as the reverse complement.
ACATTCTGCAAAATCACCACTAGTCTACAGACTAGAATACAACATACCAGTTGGAACAAATACCGGTTGAGCTCAAGCTCATACATATAAAGGGGATCTCAATACAAGTGTGTGTCCATCAATGACAATCTCAACATAAATAAACAAAAATGCCAACAATCTCCCCCTTTGGAATTGATGGCAACACTTAGGAAAATAAAATTTTGTCATCTAAGTGTTTTACAACAAAAAACTTGCCATTAACAAAATTGCTCCCCCTAAGCATATACTCTATCCCTTAATCAACACAGTGTATAGCAATTTTGCATACAGAGCATAATTATTGAGATATCAGAGCATATAGCATATATCAAAACATATATCAAAATTTCAAAACCAGATACTTCTCCCCCTATGTCAGAAGATCAAAATTTTAAAACCAAAAACCAAATACTTCTCCCCCTTTGCCAACAATGACAAAGTACCCTTGAATAACCCTGTTTCCATATATATATATATAATTTTATGACAATAATGAATAATACTTGTCAAAAACCAATTTATAGTCCTGCAAAAATTGTTTCATGGATAGAGACTAGGACTCAAGTAGGGAGGTTGCCACTTCTTTCTTTGTTTGCATCTGGGATACCTATTCCTCCATGGCATCAACTATGCTCAGTTCCTGTGTGACTATCAGGGCATCTAGGTTCAGATAACACTTTTGAAGAATTTGCAGTCGTGGAAGTAAAACTAGTTGAAGCTCTTGCAAATCCCTAGACTGTGTACTGATCTCTTGCTCCATCTTGGCTGACTGGATCTGGAACCGGTGAACGGTTTGCCCATATGCTGCAAAGGAATCATAAGTTGTCTTAAATTTACCCAAGTAGGACTGTAAGTCCGCTTGAAGCTTTTTCTTCTTGGCTAGTACATCATCATAGAACAGATGAGGTTGATAGATTTTGCTGAGTAGCAAGTTTCCCTCATCCAAGGCATTCCTTATGTCCTTTTGGTCTTTTAGTAGTTCAGTCCTAAGGTCATTCATCTTTTTCACCAGAGCAACATTAAGAGCCTTTTGGTATTATTTCTTGACATTGGCCTCAACTACTTCTTCCAAGCTCTGCACTTGATCATCCACTACAGTACATAGTAGTTTGAGTTGTGCTAGTGATGATTCAGTGTCTGGAAGATTAGTACTAGGGATTAAACCGGTAAGGGTGTCTACTGCCGCCTGAATAATATCTTGTTCCTTTTTCTTGTGAATGATTTCAAGGTGCTCTTGGGCAACCTTGATGCTCTACATAAGCTCCAAATCACTTGCAGATTGGAGATCAATAGGACTCGAGATATCAGCTAGTTTGGCTTGGCTCCCAGTTGCCTTAGGAGTCTCCACCTGTGTGTTCTTCATTGCTTCAGCTGCCTTGTCTGCTTCTTCCTTCTTCTCTGCTTCTTCCTTCTTCTTTTCTTCCTCTTCCTTCTTCTTCTATGCTTCCTCTTCCTTCTTCTTTTGGTCTTCCTCTTCCTTCTTCTTCTTCTCTTCCTCTTCCTTCTTCTTCTTCTCTTCCTCTTCCTTCTTTCTCTTTTCTTCCTTATCCTCTTCTTCTTTCTTCTTCCTATCATCTTCTTGCTTCTCCTTCTCTTCATCTTTTCATTTCTCCTCTTCCTCTTTTCTCTTCTCTTCCTCTTTCTTATTTTTCTCATCTTCATCCCTCTTCTTCTTCTCTTCCTATTCCTTAGCCGCTTCCTGTGTGTCCTTGGCCTGCTCACCACCCTGTTCGGCTTGTTGCCCCTATTCATTTCCCTCAGAAGGTATGTCCTAAGTGACATATTCTACATCCAGGGCATCGACATCGATAGTGTTGATTGGTTCTTCAACCAGGTTTCCTTCCTCATCAAAAACCTCATCCGGTTTGGAAATAATCGATTCTTTTTCCGCTTGGAGGTTGGCCATTCATGCTTTGTGAGCTAGAACAACATGATTCATGTGCTGATGAGTGTCTTTTTCCACATCATTAATTCTTCCCTCCAACAACCAGTGTCTTCTTCTCCTTGTGAAGAAGAGACCCTTATTTTGATCCAATACATCAAACAATTCTGAATTTGAGAGGTCGGGAAAGTACTGTGAAAAGACTTTCTCCCTAATCTCCTGTTTCTTTTCAATGGCAATGTGCCATTTATTATCTAATGCTTTAAATAAAGAAGCCGGTGTCTGAGATTTAATCTCTAATGGCGACCGGTCATTTTTGCACAAATAAATAATGATTTCTTGTAATATTTCTTCCTTCTCCTCATCACTAAAATCATCATAATAGTCTACTAAATCATGAAGTAATTTTCTCCTAATATTCTTAACTGTCCTTTAAAAATGTGTCAAAGGTTTGTATGAGGAGATGTCAATATTTACTGGTACGGATGCTGCCGGTTCATTCTTCTTCATCTTCTTTGTCTGTCTGGCCTTCTTTGGCTTTTCATCAAACTCGGTTTCCTCAGAGTCCAGTTCATTTTTCTTAGTCTTCCTTTTTCTTTCGAAGACTTTTTCCGGTGTTACCTCCGGTTTCTTCTTTGTCGGTGACCGCTTGGTCACTCTTGGAGTTGCAGTGGTAGCCAGTGTCGATGCTGCAGGCACTGCCTTGGCTTTCTTTGTTGCCAGTTCTTTTCCTTTCTTAACTGATGGTTCTTCAGCTGGTGCAATCCTCTCCAAGTAGGTTCCGGTCCTTTTAGCCTTTGGATCAAGAGGTGAGGCAATAAGGGTTGAGGCATACCCTTCCAGCATGTCATACATAACCTCATAGCCCATTGGCTCCACTTCCTCCATTCTAGGCTCGACAACCTCCATTAAACATTTGTCCACCTGAATTGTGAAACAGATGTCATCTTCGTATTTCTTCACTATATCACCTAAGATTCTTAGCCTTTGACTCATCTTTCTTCTGAACTCATCGAAATATTTGTTCAGTACTTCAGGGTAACCGGTTCCAATGGCTTGTATGCTTTCCTTTATCTGCTTGGTTACCGGTTGGTCAGGAGACCACTGGACATCTCCTACACCAAGAAAGTAGCCTTGGAAATAGAAGAACAACCCTACCACTAGTTGTCCAAACTTGAATCTCAGTGCATTGTCTTGTTTGATTGCCTTTAGATTCAACAGGAGTTGCCTTTGCATACCGGTGCATAAGTCAAAAGATGCATCCTCTTTAATCATCCGGTAAGCGGCATTTACCACTGCAGTAGATACAGAATTAATCCTACTGGCTAAAAATGTTCTGTAGCCTATCACCATGTAGGCGTATTTCACCAGATCATCCTTGATAGGATTAACTGTCATACCCCATGAGTCACTTGTTTAACTGGTGAGCTTGGCTATTTCGGTTTTTCTCACCTTTCTCAGGGCTCGTACTTCCCCTGTGTTACAAAAATTAGTGACTGCATGAATTGTCTGAGGCGTAATATCATGCATCCTCTCCAAGTACATCTTGTCACCGTGGACTCTTCTCAAAATGATCCTTATGTGATCCTCCATAAAATCTTCTAGAAAATATACTGCATTATGGAATTTCTTCTTCTCTAAGATACTAAACTCCGGTTTGATCTTTTTGTCCTTGCTGCAAAATAGATCTAACTGAGTGTGAATAGCTAAGGACCCTAGGTCTTCTATTTTGCAATCAATATAATCAGAAACTCCCTCTTCAACTATGACTCCAACCAGAACTTGTGATAAGGCATTATATTTGGACTTCCTCTGAATAAAACTTTTCGACTCTATGGATGTACTCGAACTAGTATGAGATGCGGAAACCATTGTAGAGTATTTCAAGAACATGAAAAATACCTTTCAAATGCAAATTTAGGGCTTCCTGATTCTGCTTCACTCCACTCTCCGTCAGCTACCAAATCATCGCTTTGTGTTCTCCACTACCACTTGCAAACTGGATTTGAATCTCTTTCAAGGTTTATCAATTTCTTGAAATCTTAGCTCAAATCACCTTTTCTTCGCTCTGCACTTGAAAACTTTTCTTTGCTCAAAAATAGACAGTGAGAAATGATTTGAAATAGGCTTTTATACATGTCTCTCACCTACCACCATTAATGCTCCTCTATTAGGGCATAAACCCTAATTTGCCTTTCTACCATTTTGGATCTTCTGCCAAGTGACAGGTATCGCATACCGGTTAAGGTCTTTTACCGGTGTAAATCGGGGGTTCGAAAGAATTTCACCATTTGCTCCCCCTAAGCCTTTGAGGCTTAGTTTGTCGGTTCTGATATTTCCACGCTAAGTGCAGAAATCGGTTCCTCTTCCAACATTGTTGGTTTCTTCCTCCAGGTTTTGTTCATGTCCCCTTGAACTTTTTCAACATCGATTTCTCCTTCCTAAGTGACTGGTATATCATCAGATATACTTTTTCTGCTTTTGCAGAATCTTGTAATGTGACCTGATTTGTTGCAGTGATAGCAAACAAGTCCAGGTGCTCTCCAAGGTCCATTGTACATTTTTCTATTCTTCCTTCTGCATGTTGCAGTAGTGTGATCATGACCATGACATATCATACAATTTTCTCTCCATCCGGTTGCCACTTGATGGCCACCACTTCTTGACTGATGATTGAAGACATTAAACTAGTTGTGGTTCCAATTCACAAAAGGTTCAGGACCAATTCCTTGGGTCCTTTGAGGATATCTTCCAATGTAATCCATCACAGACCTACATTCAAATGCTCTATGTCCAAACTTGTTGCATGCATAACAATGACCATTGAACTTATTGGATCTAGGTACATTGTTGATAAAATATGGAAAATTATTGTAGGCTTTGCTCCTACATACATTGGTAGTGTGTCCTTCTTTAAGACAGTTAAAGCAAACAGGTTTGAATTTTTGCTTACCTTTTCCTTTGAGTGTCGGTTGCTTTTTTGATGCTTCAAAATTTGTTCCTGAGGATTCTCCTTCCTCATGTCCAGAGAAACCAAGACCATTTGTATTCTTTGCCGGTCTAGATGACTCAAGATTTTTCTCTAGCTTGACAGTACTTTTGCCAAACTTAGCAAGTATTTCCTTTGACTCAGAGAGTTCTTTGGAAATAGCAGTATTTGTCTCCATAAGACTTGCATTTTCAGAGATGGCTATGTTCAGTTCACCTTGCATGTCTTCCTTTTCCATTCTGCTCTCATGAAGGCAAGCAGTCAGTGCACTAATCTCTTGTTTCAACTTGGAGATCTTGTGATCTCTATCCTTTATCCGATCTTCAGATTTCCTATGGTTCTCAAGCTCTTGACTAAACCGAATAGTTAGTCCTTCCAACTCCTTTCTCAGGTTGGAGTTTGATTCATTCAACTTATTTACTTCTGCTATCATGGCTTCCATATTAGCTTCATCTTCAAAACTACTTTCAGATAGCTCCATCAGCTTTTCTGCATGTTCTCTCATTTTTGATTGAGATGCCTTGTATTTGACCATAAGATCATCATAGGCTTACTCAGACTTAGTGAGCCATTGAGTAAGTTCCCTCATGGTGTATTCCCCCATATCTCTTTCCAAGTGGTTAAACTTATAGAAAGGTAGGCTTTGATACCAATTGATGAATACTAAGAGGGGGGGGTGAATTAGTATGTCAAAAATCACTGCACTAAAACACTTCGACAGTCTAAAGATAAACCGGTGAAATAGTCTAACAGACAGACCGGTTACCACACATGCAAACCAAAATGTGAATAAAGCATTCACCCACAAAATCAATACAACCATAACACAAGATATTTGACGTGGAAACCCAACTACGAAAAACCACGGTGAGATGGAACTCACAAGTCACTATCTGCATAATAGAAACCAGACCAGTTAAGGTCAGACTAGTTAAGGTCTTACAATGTTCTTCACCAGAACAGATCCTATTAGGAATCTCAATCTCTATTAGGAGATAAGTTCGATTAAAGACTACCTTGTTAGAGGATTTTAGATTCATAGGTGTGAACCACCTTGTTAGAGGATTTTACAAAGGCTTTGAGGCCTACCCGGTTAAGGGCAACAGACTTGTCAAAGATGTGAGTAATCAACAAGTGTTTGATCTATCTAATAGCACAAACTGCTTGGTTAGATCCAGTATTGCTCACAGTTAATGCATTCTAGCATTACTTCAGTCTTCTCACTCTCTCTTAGTTACAACTTGATCTTCTCAGATAAGATCGTTCTTACAACAACTCAACAACCATCTTAAACCCTAGCACGACATTAATCCTTTCAGCAACAACTTAAAACCCTAGACATGATGTCCTTTTAAAGGAATCAGATTTCATGTCGGTCTAATAGGATTACATTACAATTTCCTAGGTTTAATGAATCTAGACATACTCAGTAACACGACACAAAAAGCACCGTCAATGTGTCGGCACCGTCAAACAATCGGTGGATTGGTAACTCATCACAAAATGTCGGTTTGACAAAAATGAAGACTGGTAAGAATGTGTTGTGCCGCTTTGCTCCCTTGTACCGCTTGGGATCTACAAACCACTTGGGGTTGACATGCAGCTTCAGACCGGGAAACACATTCTGCAAAATCACCACTACTCTAAAGACTAGAATACAACATACCTGTTGGAACAAATACCGGTTGAGCTCAAGCTCATACATATAAAGGGGATCTCAATACAAGTGTGTGTCGATCAATGACAATCACAACATAAATAAACAAAAATCCCAACAAATGCCCCTTCAGTAACCAAAACAAAGCTGATAATAATGTTGAAGGTAATAAGAAAGTTTGGAAATCCAAACCTAAGGAGGGGGGAATATAGTCTAAGTCCACTGATGTTGCTTCTATTCCTAAGCTGATATCAGATGAAAATGCTATAGTGGGGAAAAAATTAAACCTACATAAAGAGGAGGAAAAGCGCCATGTGCCCAACCACACTAATTCTCTCCCTAAGAAGTTCATAGGAGAAAATTATTTAGTGGGGGAAAACAATGATGTTTAGCCCCTCCCTAAGAATGACTTAGGTAAGAGCATGGAGCTATAAAAAGAAGAGGTTGTGGAGGAAATAGGATTTCTTTCTACCAGCACTAGATGTCCAAAAAGGTGGGTTCTGATTCTAATTTTGAATTGTGTTCCCCTCAGATAGTGGTGTCCACATTTTGCAATCGGATGAAGGAAAAGGAGAATTTGGAACCAATTATTTTAGTGGGTTGTAATGAGAATACCCCTGCTAGAAATGATAGTTCAAGTTTATCAAAGAGGATCCTTGTTGGGTAGGGGAATGATATTGGCAAAGAGAATAGATGTCAGGAGGAAACTGATGCGGAAGATGAGCCACCATTCATTCAGGTGGAAAGGAAAAAGGGGAATATAAAGACCATAGTATGTAGGGTTTCTACCAAAAATAGAACAAGGGAGGATTGTGGGAACACTAAAGTTTTGGTCGTAAACCCTCAAAAAATGGTATAGGGAGCAAGAAAGTCTTCAAAACATAGCTGACAAGATTCAGAAAATGATCCCAGAGATTTGCAAGAGAAATACCCCTCTAAAGAAATGAAGATAATATCTTGGAACATAAGGGGGATAAATAGCTCGCAAAAGCATGATATTTTGTCCAATTTCATTAGAGACCATAAGCCTAATATTATGGCCATTCAAGAAACTAAGATGCAGAAAGATCGAGTTTTGAAAATGAAATTTTCCAAGAATTATGGAGTTCATTGTAATAGCTCGAAAGGGGCTTTGGGTGGTTGTGCGATCTTTTGGAATCAAAACCTTATTTCTAGTGAGTCTTTGGGAAGATTATAACCACATTGTTATTAGATTCAAACACATTAGGGATGATTTTAGCTAGATTTTGTCTAGCATCTATGTGCCCAACAATAAATTAGCTAGGAGGAAATTTTGGAAGAATTTAGCTAACTTTGGGTCTCAGTTCCAGGATGAAAATTAGATCATTATAGGGTATTTGAACACTCCTCTTCAGGAAATGGAGAAATTTGGAGGGTCTCAGATTTAAGTTGATAGTAAAGAAGATCTCGAATTTTATAAACAATCAATGCATCAATGATCTAGGTTTAAAAGGAGCCTCTTACACTTGGACTAATAGATGTGTAGGTAAGACCTCATCTAGGTGAGACTAGATAAGGCCTTTATTTCTAATGAATGTCTCTTTCATTATGTTTTATCTTTGAACGCTTTATCCAAAATTGGATCTGATCACTTCCCTCTCTGTTTTCATGTAGAGCCTATCTTGGGTAAGAAGAACCCTCCTTTTCATTTTGAAAAAATGTGGACCCAACACCCATACATTTTTTCAAGAATCAATGAATGGTGGAGTGTCAAGGCAAATGGTACAACTATGTTTCGAGTGGCTAAAAAATTGCGCATGATGAAAGTTAATGTTTGAAAATGGAATAGAGAAATGTTCGGTAATGTTTTCATGTTCAAGGCCAATATTCACTTAGAGATGAAGGATATTCAAGATAAAATTCAAAGGGAAGGATATGTCAAGGATTTTTTGGCCAAGGAAAATGAGATTCTCATTCAACAACATGGCATTATCTCTAAGGAAGAAGACTTATAGAAACAGAGATCTAGGTCTATTTGGTTGGGTTCTGGTGATAGGAACACCCATTTTTTTCATATGTCTACTCTAAAACATAGGTCAAATAATCGCATATCTCATATTTAGAGAAATGGGTCAATAGTAGAGAAGGATGAGGATATTCGGGAGGAAGTTGTTCATTTCTTTTCTAATTTGTTATCCACAGAGGACACTTTGGATGATGATAAGAAAATGGAGTTTATCAAGGCTATACCTAGAGTAACAAGCAAAGAATGTAATATAAGTTTGGTTGACATCCCTTCTTTAGAATAAATTAAAAATTTTGTGTTCTCTTTTGAAGGAAACAAAGCACCGAGACCTTATGGTTTTCCGATGTTATTTTTTCAAACCTTTTGGGAGATAGCGGTTGATGATGTGGGAAATGAAATCAAATAATTATTTAGATCTAGAAGGATCCTTAAGGAGTTGAACTCAACCTTTATTGTGCTTATTCCTAAAGTCCTCGGTGTGGATACTTTTGAGGCTTTACATCCTATCAATTTGTGCAACTCTATCTAAAAAATCTTGTCTAAGGTTCTTACGTCTAGATTATTTGTTGTGTTGCCTCTCTTCATTGTTGCCAAATAGAATGGCTTTGTTCTTGGTAGGCAAATCTTGGATTTCATTATTATTGTCCATGAGAATATTCACTCTTTAGAGAGTTCTAATCGTCAAGGTTTTTTGCTTAAACTTGATTTATCCAAATCCTATGATTGGGTGGACTGGAACTTCCTCATCCGGGTTTTGGCTGCTTTTGGCTTAAATAGAAAATTTATTGATTTGGTCTGGCAGCTTATTTCTTCATCTATATCGGCAGTGATTATTAACTGCTCCCCCTCCCATTTTTTTCGGGTTTCTAGGGGCCTTAGACAAGGTAATCCTTTATCTCCTATTCTCTTCACTTTTTTGGCTGAAACCTTTGAGAGGTATATGCTCAAGATGGTGAATTTTGGTTGTTTGAAAGGTCTCAAACCCTCTTATGATATGCTTATTTTCTCTCACCATAAATTTGTGGATAATACTATTGGTATGGAGAATTATTCTATTATGGAAGCTCAATCTCTCAAAAGAATATTGGTTGATTATTTTAGTGCCTCTGGCCAATGTATTAATTATATTAAAAGCTCTTTACTTTAGTAATACTCCTAAGATCAAGCAAAAGAAGATCTCCAATATTTTTGGTTTTGCCATTGGTAATTTACCTGCTATATATTTGGGCTTGCCCCTTTATTCCAATGTGTTAGATTCCTTTTGTTTATCTATAATCGATAACTTTAATAAAAAAATGGTTGGGTGGAAAGCATCTCTTCTCAGCCAGGTTGGTAAAATACAACTCCTTAAGGCTACCCTCCAAAATCTCTTGGTTTATGATCTTATTCTATTTAAAATTCTAACTAAGTTTGTTGAGTCCATTAAGAAAAATCAAAAGAATTTTATTTGGTCTCGAATGGAAGAGAGAAAGACATCGCCTCTTGTGGCTTGAGAATCTATCTATAAACCCAAAAAATGTGGAGGTCTTGGGTTGAGAAGTCTTATAGATTTCAATAAAGCCCTTCTGGCTAAACAAATCTGGAGAATATTTAATACAAAGGAGAGTGGGATGATATTTGGAAAAGCAAGTATCTACATCATATTGATTCTCTGCAAGGGTTACTTGAATCTCAAGAAATTCCGATAGAATCTACTCTTTGGAATAATGTTGTCAGAGTTAAGAACATAATAGGCTCTGGAGTTTTCTAGAAACTGGGATTGGGAAGAAGGATCAAATTTTAGGAGGATAGTTGGATTGGTCATGAACCACTTTGCAACAATTCAATCTTCAACAAGTTTATGGTGAAATGCAAAGCCAGATTTGGTATATGGGTGGTGGACTATTTCATTGAAGATAAGTGGGTGAACTTTATGGATATTAGCCTTGATCTACTTTTTCTTCAAATCTCTTTGAATTTTTTCTTGCTTAATTTGGAACAGAGTGATCAAATGGTCTGGAATTCATCTACAAGTGATTGCTTTGTTGCCTCAGCTATTGCTCTTCAGTATGTGTCCCTCCCCCCCCCTTGTGCTGGAGTGTGGTCCAATGTTCTTATCTCGAAGATCAATTTCTTTTTTTTGGATTATGCTCCAAAACAAAATCTTGACTCTTGATAATCTTTATAAAAGAGGTTTTTGCTTACCTAATAGGTGTTTCTTGTGCTAGGGGATGTTGAGTCTACTTTTCATTTGTTTTTGCACTATGCCTTTGTTTGTGAGGTGTGGGGTTCTATTCTTTAGAATTGGAATATGGTCTAGGTAACTTCATTTTTTGTGGTGGACTTTCTTAACCAATGGATAGCTCCTTCATCGAACAAAGTCTTGCATATTTTATGGTTCGTTACCTTTCCTTATTGGGTTTGGGGATTGTGGAAATAATGAACCAAGAGAGTTTTTCAGGAATGTTGCCTTGCCTCCGGATGTTGTTTCCAGTAAAATATTTAGGCCTATTAAGGAAAAGTTCAATCAAGCCAAAGAAAAATATTTGGACAAAGCTAAGAAATTTTTCTCTCCATTTGATTCATGGGTTGCTTTTAATTGGAAAATAACTGTGGATATCTCCATTGCTTTTGTGAGGAAAGCTCAGTGCAGAAATCTCTCTCCTAATGTCAATTCAGAGGGGAATTAAGAAAATCTGTCTTTAAATTCAAATCATAAACCATCAAGATGTGTTGTAGTGTCCACCCTTGACTTGACTTGTCTTGACTAGAGTTGACTTTTTATTCATGCATGATAGACATTATTGGGCATAGGCTATTTCAAATGATTTATATGATGTTGATACTATCATTATTGATCGTGTGATTTATTAGACACTATATACTTATTATGTGATATATTATCGAAAGATTATTTTGATCATGTGATTTGATGAGCATAAGTGGTGGTGGATTTTACATGCCTTACTATAATCATGAATTATACTAATCATGCACTTGATGATGTTTTTATGTACTGACCATATTTAATGATTATCTATGATGAGTTGATCTTATGGTATGTTTTATTGTTACATATGACTGTCTTCGGGATAGAGACAATTCCACATCACTCATTGTGAGCGGGATGTGTCGTTGCAATTCTCTAACCCTTGTCTATATATATATATATATATATATATATATATATATATGCATATGTCGTATCTTTGCTTGTGGGTGCAGGATTTGCAGCTACCAGACACCGACTCCACCTGGCTCAACAGGTTTGAGAATGTCTTTAAATCCCAATGGCATGTGGTTCGAAGTTGGAACAAGTTCCCCTCACATACTCTAGGTCTAAGTTGTTCACTATGAGTCGTCAATACCTTGGCGCAAGTCGCCATGTCAATTAGTAAGCTTGATTTCTTCTGTGTTGTGAGTATGTTAGTATTGGTTGGTTAGTTCTATTATGTTGAGACTGATTGATGATTGATGTGAGATTAAATAGTTAATAATGTTTATTTTAATTATTTTGATTAATAGTGATTTGATTATTTGGTTATCTAATGTTGAATTTAATTTATTGGATTCTTGCCTTTTTGGGTATTTAATTATTTGATATTTAAATGTTTACTTATTTTAATGATGATTTAATATTTATTTAATATTTATTGTTTAGCTTATGTTGTGGTTTTATATTTATTTGTGATTTGACCTTTTATTGGTATTTAATTATTTATTTATTTATTTAATCATCTATGGTTTAATATTTATTTGGTATTTAATGTTTATTTGGTTTTTTAATTCAGTTATGAGTCTTTGGTTTATTTGACTTAATTTCCCTATTTGATTTATTTAATTATGGCTCATGTTTTATTTATTAGTTTGACTTTTATGTTAAGTGGGTTGTATAAATACACTTTAAAATAAAATAATAAAACATTCCCACCTAATTGTAAAAGCATGATTTATATTTATCATACCTACCCTCTTCTCTTATTGGTTGAATTTGAAAAGGGAGGTAAAATTATATTATATGGTGGGGTTTGTAAAATATATTATAGAATCGAATATTTTGATTGGTTGTTGTGGAGGCTAGGGTTTTTGGTTATTGTTTGGCTTTTTATTTTCATTCTCCTGATGTGTTTCGGGTTGGCTTTTCTCTGGAAAATTTCTCCAGCAAGTTTTCTTCCTTGGTTTTGGATTTATTCACTCTTGGTTTTGCCTAGAGCTTGGTTGGATTTTGGTTTGGCTTTGTGGGAGCTCTTCTTCAACTTCATTCCATTACTTTAGGTTGCAGGTTGAAGCTTGAGCCTATGTATTTTAGTTTTAATGGCCTCTCTGTGTATGCATCGTGTCTGCAAGTGTATTGGGCTTGGGTTGAAAGAAATATGTATTGCATATTCTATAGTTTTAATATAGTTTTGGGAAATAAATATTTGGTGAGAACTTTATGTTATGTGAGTTTCTGTATAGTTGGTTGGAAATTATATTTTGGTTTTTTCTGAGAACGTGTTCACAACTCTGTAGATTTTTATTCTCTGTGAATGTTCTTCTTGTGGTTTCCATTCGAGTTGTTTGAGGATATTTTTGCAGTCCCCTCTCAGAGTGTGATTATTTTGTGATAGTTTTGTTGGGTTATTTGGTTCTCTCTGTCAGTATTGTCGTGAGAAATTTGCTGTAAGAAAAACTTGATATATTTTGATTTATATTTGGTTAGATTTTATTTCATTTATCCCCTTTATTTCCATATTTTTGGGCGACCTTTTTGGTCCTTGTTTCATAAAATTTGGTTAAGTGTAAGATTTTTTTTTTTTGTCATAAGTTTTCTGAGTATTTCTGTCAAATTTATGCATATGCGTTGTTTTAACATATGCGTGAACCTATTGAACATATGCACAAACTTGTTGAACATATGCGCGAACCTATTGAACATATGCATGAACTTGTTGAACATATGCATGAACCTGTTGAACATATGTGTGAACCTGTTGAACATATGCGCGAACCTGTTGAACAAAAGCGCGAACCTGTTGAGCAAATGTGTGAATCTGTCTAATTTATGTGTTTTTCACAATTTTGCTTATTTTAATTAATTTCCCCAAATTGATTTTGTACCAGAGGCTTTATTTGAGGTCTGTTAATATTTCCAGATTTGGCTTTTATTAGTTTTTATGTATTTTGATGGTTTTATGTATATTTACTTCTCTACACCATCTTGGATATTTTAGACTCTCTTCCATGTGGAAAGGTCATGGATGGTTGAGATGATTACTATGTTGTTTTGGACCAGCAAGTGAATAGGCCTTGTTGTGATGGTATCTTTTATTTGATGGCAACATTTGATGGCTTGATATGCCTTTGTTTATTGCTAGCCAAGATGCTTGTTTTGCTATATCGATGTTGTTGTAGCCTTGCATAAGTTGTAAGAGTATGTGTGGAAGTTTTTGGCTGCATTAAGTATTATTCTCATGTGTATATATTGGTAGAGCCTCTTGTGATTTATCATTAGACCATGTTAGGAGGAGTGGGCTTTCTTGTGATGATCGGGGTCATGAGAGATAGGCTTGCATGAGGTTCCTTGTAAGGATGCATGAAGTCTAGACCACCAGGGCACATTGGAGTTTTCCATGATCTGTAAATAAGTGATAACATTGATAATCCATTAATGCACTGTAATAATAGATTACAATAAAGTTTTTGATTCTTCCTTCTAGTTATTCATTCTCAGACTTTCAGATTAAACTCATAGGACAAAATAGTACAATCATTCAATCTATAGAATAACAACCACACACATGTCGTACAGTATCCCTATACACATATTGTTCAATTGTCGACGACATTGTGTTCACAGGATCAACAATTTGTTCAACTATCAGGGAGACCAACCATTCTATATTCACAGGATCAACTGTTTGTTCAACTATTAGGGAGACCAACTATCCATGGGATTACATTATCCTACATTTGTCTAGATCATGAATTATTAAACATTCAAATACAAAAGCTCAACTCTTTTAACCATCCATGAGGCAACCTTTTGACTGTTGACCCATACTTGTGACCTCTAAACACTCATTGACATAACTTCCATGAACTTAGACCGACAAAAAACCATCAGCCTGACCCCTCGCATCAACATAGCACACTCTAATCAGCCAAGTTACACTAACATGATCTCCATCAACCTGACTCCTTGCATCAGCCTAACACTCTCTGATCAATCAAGTCATACCGACATGATCTCCATCGGCCTGACTCCTACCGACCAGCCAAGTCACACCAACATGATCATCATTAGCCTCACTCCTATCAACCAGCCAAATCACACCAACATAATCATAATCAGCCTAACACTTTCTAACCAGACAAGTCTTACCGACATGATCCTTGCATCGACATAACTCTCTCTGATCAGAAAGGTCGCATAACTCTCTCCCATCATCCAAGTTGCACCAATATGATCATCATCAGCCTGACTCTCTCTGACCATTAAAAAGTGAAAAAGTCAAGTGAATTCTAGAGAAAAATTCCAACAAACTCCCATTTGACGAGGAATTCATTGGACTACCAATCACTTTCAGATATCACTAAGAACCATGGGTGTCAAGACCCATTGAATCTGTACACCATTTGAACTTTTTTGTGCTCACAGCTTTTGTCAATGCATCTACAACATTTTATAGAGTGTCTACCTTGTTTAGGTTCACCTTTCCATCTTCCACCATGTCACGAACAAAGTGATATTGCACATCAATGTATTTTGTCTTGGCATGGAAAGTAGGATTTTTTCCTAAACAAATCGCACTGACTATCACAAAAAATTGTAATTTTACCTGTAATATATACCCGTTGGTGGAACTTCTCCTATCAATGTCCCCTGCCCAATCAAAATCCACATACCTACAAGTACTGAGAGTTGTTTGTGAATCAACTAGTTTATCATGATAACACAAAGCAAAGTCTAAAGTTCCCCTCAAATATCTGAAAACTCTCTTCACAGCATCCCAATGCGACCTACCTAGATTTGCCATAAATCTACTAAGGACTCCCACTACTTGGGAAATATCTGGTCTGGTACAAACCACTGCATACATAAGATTGCCAACAAAACTTGCATAAGGTACCTTTTTAATCTCATTAATCTCATCTAGAGATTTTGGACTGTAATTCATAGATAATTGTGCTCCCTGCACAACTAGAACAACTTGTTGCTTGCAATCAGACATATTAAATCTATCAAGAATATTAGTAATATATTTTCTCTGGCTAAGCCAAAGCTTTCTACTACATCTATCCCTTTTGATTTCCATTCCCAGAATGTATTTTCATTCCCCCAAATCTTTCATTTAAAACTTCAAAGACAACTGAGATTTTAAATCTAAGATCATACCCTTATCATTGCCAATAAACAACATATCATCTACATAGAAAGCAATAATAAGTATCTAATCACCTTCAGCTTTATAGTACACACAATGATTGGATTTAGGCCTCACAAATCCCAAAGATAAAACATATGTATCATATTTTTGATACCACATTTTGGGAGATTGTTTCAAAACATAAAGAGACTTTTTAAGTTTGCATACCAAATGTTCTTTACCTTTCTCCACAAAGTGCTCCGGCTGGGACATATAAATCTCTTCTTCAAGATCACCATGAAGAAGAGTTGTCTTCACATATATCTACTCAACTTCAAAATTATATGCTACTGCAAGTGACAAAAGAAATCTAATGGATGTCATCTTATCTATAGGAGAGAAGATTTCTCCATAATCAATACCTTCCTTTTGAGAATACCCCTTTGCAACCAGTCTCACCTTGTACTTTTCAATACTACCATCCGGACCATATTTCTTTTTAAACACCCACTTACAGCCCACATGCTTTCTACCTTTAGGCAAGGGTACCAAATCCCAGGTCCCATTCTTATTCAATGATGACATTTTATCCTTCATGGCTTCCAACCAAGAATATGAATCAGACATGTTGATAGCCTCTTTCACAGTCCTAGGCTCATTTGTATCAGTAAGCAAAGTGTAGGCATAATTTACATCCAACATTGAGAAACCACACCTATCTGGTTGTCTCCTTTCTCATGTGGACCTCCTCAACTACTGAGGTGGAGGTTCTTGTTCTACTTCTGAACTTTTAGAGTTTCTTGAGCTCTCCTCACTTTCAGGTACACTCAGAGTTTGTAGTGCCTCCTTTTTTGGAGCTAGAGGAATTTCAACTACTTATTTTCTATTCTTTGTCTTTCCTAACTATAGATATACTAAGACAAGTTTCAACCTGTGAAAGATAACACTTTTTTTGTACAACACCTTCTCAATAACTGGATTCTAAAGCTTCTATCCTTTCACACCAATGTCATAGCCAATGAAGATACGTTTTTTATCTTTGTTATCCCATTTTGATCTTTTTACTTCAGGCACATGAGTGTATGCCTCACAACCAAAGACATGAATATGTCTTAAAGAGGGCCTTTTACCTGACCATGCCTCCATAGGCATTTTGTCAACCAATGTTGAAGTGGGAGAAGGATTTAGCAAGTAACATGTTGTAGCAACTCCCTCAACCCAGAATTTTTGTTACAAACCAGCACTACTTAACATGGTCCTTGCTTTCTCCATCAAAGACTGATTCAACCTTTCAACAACTCCATTTTGTTGAGGAGTATAAGGCGTGGTCTTATGCCTCTTAATTCTATGGTCTACACAATATTTGTCAAAATCTGCATTTCAATACTCACCACCATTGTTTGTTCTTAAACATTTTATTTTTCTCCCAGTCTAATTTTCAACAAGATTTTTAAACTCTTTAAATCGACTGACCAATTATGATTTACTTTTCAAAAAATAAACAAATTCCCTTCCTAAGTAATAATCAATAAACGCTACATAATACCTTGACTTAGACAAAGAAGAAACATCCACAAGACCAAAAACATCAGAGTGGACATACACTAGAAGATTTTTGAGAGCTCGAATAAAATGAAACATGGTTTCTTTTCCATATATGCAATGTTCACAGAAATCAAATTCAAGATTACAATCTATTAGCCCATCTATCATTTTTTATTCTTCAAGGTTTTTAAACCTTTCTCACCAATATGGCCAAGCCTATAATGCCAGAGCATCATTTTCTCTACTAGAAGTTTAACTTTCATAGAGTTTACATCATGTGTTAACATAGTAGTTTTTTTTCAGATTTTAAAGAGACGTTATTATAGCATACAAGTTTAGCATCTAACTTATATAGAGTCCCAATGAATTCACCCTTATCCAATACAATAGACCCTCTATTCATCTTACAATCACCAGACACAAAGGTTACTTGAACTCAAACTTCATTCAGCTTACTAACATAGAGTAGATTTCTATCCAAACTTGGTATATGAAGAACTCCATCAATTCCCTTTATTCTGCCATCTAGGAACTGGATTCTCACTCTACCTCTCCCTATGATTTCTAGTGTCAAAACACTCACTAGGAACACCTTTCCACTAACATATGGTTCATACTTTGAGAACCACTCTTTGTGAGATGTCATATGGAATGATGCCCCTAAATCAACCAACCATACATCATCAGATGCAGGCACTGCCAAAGCTGCTACAAAGGCATCTGCTTTTCTCTAAGAAGACTCAGTATCAGAAGTACTCTTTTTATTCTTCTTCCTCTCCTCTTTGCAATCCTTTTGGATATAAATTTTTTGCCCATAGTTCCATCATTTCACCTTGGACTTCTTTCTTGGAGACATTGACCTCTCTTGTGACTTGTATTTGGACTTCATGTCTTTCTTTTTGTCTTTTTCCTTTGATCTACCTCAAACAGCGAGATCCTCTTTAGCCATCTCAGAAGACTTCCTTTGCATCTCTTCTGACAAAGTGAAGCAACCACCTCATCCATTTTAAACTAATTAGTAGTGCTCCCAATGGCCATTACCAAGTGGTCCCATGTGTCAGGCAAGGAACACAACAATAGCATAAAATGTTCTTCTTCACTAACGGTTACACCAACAAATGTTAGTTGTGCAACAACCATATTGAATGCATTCAAATGATCTGCAATAGACATTCATCCATCCATCTTCAAAGAGTATATATTTTTCCTCAAGAAAAGTTTATTCACCAAGGATTTGCCCTGATAAATATCTCCTAATTTCTTCCACGGAGAATGTGCAGTCTTCTCCTCATGAACATTCATTAGAACAGAATCTGCAAGGCTCAATCTTATCAATCCTCTGGCCTTTTGATCTACTAAGTCCCAATCTTCTTGCTTCATGCCTGAAGGTTTATTTCCAAACACAACAACCCAAAGATCTCGATCAACCAGCAGATCTTCAACTTTAAGTTTCCATAACTCAAAGTTTGAGCCATTGAATTTTTCAATGTCCATTCTCCCAGAAGTGCTTGTCATCTAAATCTACAATCAAGACAAATAAACTCTCTGCAAGACTCCCACTAAACCAAATTGACACAAAAAACCAACCCTACCCAACAAGGATAACACAACTAGCCAGGATCTGATACCACTTGTAAGGAAAGCTCAGTGCAAAAATCGCTCTCCTAATGTCGATTTAGAGGGGAATTAAGTAAATGTGTCTTTAAATTCAAATAATAAATCATCAAGATGTGTACTAATGAATTAACAGAATAAACACACAAATATAATAGAGAAGAGATACCATATTTACGTGGGAAAATCCTTACAGGAGAAAAACCTACCACCAAAAAAAGATCACTTTATTCACAGAAAACAATAGATTGCAATAAAGTTTCATATTCTTCCTTCTTAGGTATTTGTTCTCAGACTTTCAGATCAAACTCACAGGAAAGAACAATACAGTCATTCAATCTATAGAATAACAACCACACATATGTCCTACAGTATCCCTGTACACATTTTGTTCAATCGTCAACCACATTGTGTTCACGAGATCAAAAGTATGTTCAATTGTCAGGGAGCCCAACCATTCTTTGTTCACGGGATCAATTGTTTCTTCAACCATTGAGGAGCCCAACTATCCTTGGGATTACATTATCCCACATTCATCTAGATCATGAGTTGTTAGACATTCAAATACAAAAGCTCAACTCTTTTAACTTTCCACGAGGCAACCTTTTGATTGTTGACCCGTTTGAACACTCATTACCTCCAAACACTTATCAGCATAACTTCCATGAACTTAGACTGACAGAAAGCCATCATCCTGACCCCTCACATTGGCATAGCACACTCCTATTAGGAAAGTTACACTGACATGATCTTCATTGACCCAACTCCTTTCATCAGCCTAACACTCTTCGATCAGTCAAGTCATATGGAAATGATCTTCATCATCCTAACTCCTGTCGACCAGCCAAATCACACCAACATGATCATCATCAGCCTGACTCTTGTCGACTAGCCAAATTGCACCAACATGATCATCCTCGGTCTGACTCCATGCATTGTCCTAACACTCTCTAACCAACCAAGTCTTATCAACATGATCCTTGCACTGGCATAACTCTCTCTGATCAACAAAGTCGCACCAACATCATCATCAGTCTGACTCTCTTCGACCAGAACAAAGTGAAAAATTCAAGTGAATTCGAGGCACAAAATCCAATAGCTTTCAGACCGGTCAAATCACCCAGGGATTGTTAGGAACCAGGAAGGACAACTGAGAGGAGGGGGTGAATCAGTTGTCAATAAATTACAACCCAAAACCAATTATTCCAACTTAAAACTTGGTTCCGGTAAAACAAACTTAATGTTGATAAAACATATTAACAATTGTAGCAGTACTGGTATGACTTAATGCATGAAACAGAAAGAAAAACAACATCCACAACACATGACACAAATATTTTGATGTGGAAACCCTATAAGGGGAAAAACCACAGTGGGAAACCTTACCCAAAATCATATGATACTACTGTAGATAGTAAGTGAATACAATAATGGGGTCTGCACATGCAGAAAGGCCAACCGCCTAGGCCTCACTGCTCAATCACAAAATAGGAGTCACACTGACTACAATTGGATGGTTAAATCCAATAACAATGTACTGCTTCAATATAGCATCTACAATGCTGGATTCAATACTGGTTTAAGCTCTAAAAATGAGTGCCAAACACCTTCATAACCTTTCCTTCAACCTTCAGATAATATCTATGTGATTTGCATAAGGATCTTCTTATTTTTGCTCTTCACAATGATCTTCAATATTCGCACGCACTCATAATATGATCTTCAATAAGATCTTATAATTATTTATACAAAACCCTAAGACCTCATCATTAGGTCGGCTCACTAAAGATATTACAATTAGACTGTGCATAACCCAATATCCATGTCGAGACCACAATGTGTCAGTTCAATAATAAACCAATATAACCAGAGTTCCAAATCAACAATGTAGACCTCCAAAAAGATAAGTGTTGACATCAATGAAAAAACCAATGCAACACATGACGAAGTCATCCATAATACCAACAATCTCCCCCTTTGGCATTAGGGGCAACACTAGATGGAAAAACATCTAAGTGCCAAAAACAGAATGCCAAAAACCAACAATCTCCCAAAATAAATCAATACAAAGTTTTGTACCAAAAACAGAAACCAAAACCAAAATACATCCCTCCAAAAATACATCTCTCCCCAATATTCAAAGTACAATGTTTTTCCATAGAAATCTCTCCCACTTTGACATCAAATACCAAAGTAGTCAAGAATCAAAACATAACATACAGCTAACTACTCCCCTTGAGAAGTAGCTCTCCTTCATCAAAGCTAGAAAAAGATTTTTTTAATAGCCCCTATCGGTTTGATGCTAATCTTCATTATTTAAGTCTCAGCCGGTGGGGAAATTACCCCACACTGCTCTCTGAGATATTCAAATGTTTCCTTAGGCAAAGACTTTGTAAAAATATTTGCAATTTGCTCTTTAGTATTCAAATAAACCAATCTCACTTCATTTGCTTCAACATTTTCTTTCAGAAAATTATACTTAATAGAAACATGCTTTGTTTTAGAGAAATACCGGATTCTTTGATATATCAATTGCTACTGAATTATCACAATGAATAATTATCAGTTCTTTGCATTTTACCTTGATATCCTTCAACATTTGCTTGATCCATAATACCTAAGTGCAATTAGTTGTTGCTGCAACATATTCTGCTTCTATTGTAGATAATGATGTACAAGTCTCCTTCTTGATGATCCATGAAATTAATCTTCTGCCAAGAAAGAATCTACCACCAATGGTACTCTTTCTATCTTCCACATCTCCTGCCCAATTTGCATCTGTATATGCAAATAACTCAAATTTTTCATCCTTAGGATACCATAAACCAACATTTGTTGTGCCTTGTAAGTACCAGAAAATCCTTTTTACTGCACTTTCATGATTTTCTTTAGAATTGCTTTGAAATCTTGAAACAATACACAATGTATTCATTATATTAGGTCTGGTTTGTGTCAAATACAGTAATCCTCCAATCATAGATTTGTACCTTGTCGGATTTATCGGAGCTGAATCATCCTTTGATGTCAATTTATCTGTCGTAGTCATAGGAGTGCTTACCGGTTTGGAGTTTTCCATTCCAAATTTCTTCAAAAGTTCCTTCAAGTATTTTGTTTGACATATGAATATACCTTTATCTGTTTGATAAATCTGCAAACCTAGAAAAAAATTTATCTCTCCAATCATAGACATTTCAAATTCTTCTTGTATCTTGTTAGCAGAGTCTTTGCATAGCTCTTCTTTTCCTCCAAAAATGATATCATCCACAAATACTTCAATAACAAATTACTTCTAGCATTACCTTTTGGGTATACAAGCTTTAAAATATATTTATCCAGTCTAGCATACCAATCTCTAGGAGCTTGCTTCAATCCATATAAAGATTTCCTTAACCTCCAAACCATATCCTTATAATCTATTAATGAAAATCCATCAGGTTGTTCAATGTAAACTTCTTCTTCAAGATCTCCATTCAAAAATGTGCATTTTACATCTATCTAATAAACTTTATAGTTCTTGTGAGCTGCAAATGCAAGAAATAGTCTTACTGCTTCAATTCTAGCTACCAGTGCAAACGTTTCATTATAATCTATTCCTTCTTTCTGAGAATAACCTTTACAAACTAATCTTGCTTTTTTTTTTATTACTTCACCATCTTCATTAAGTTTATTTCTATATACCCATTTAGTTTCAATTATTTTTTTGTCTTTAGGTAGGGGAAATAATGTCCAAGTACTATTATTTTCAGTCTTTTCTAATTCATCTTCCATTTCTTTTATCCAATGTTTATCCTGGCATGCTTCAACAACTGATGCTAGTTCAACTTGAGAAATTAAGCATACCACTTCATTTTCCAATCTTCCTCTTTTCATAACACCTTGATTTTTATTTCCAATTATCTGATTTTCTAAATGATTCAATCTTACATACCTGGGTTTATTCTGATTTCCACTTACAGGTTGTTGTTGTTCAGTCATAGTTGAGTTTTCTGATGATGTCGATGTGACTAGTTCTTCATTATGTTCTGGTGCAATTTGTGTCAGTTCATTTATAATCATTTCTACTGTCGGTTCAGAACCTATATATCTTGATTCTCCTTTAAACTGTTTGTCTATCTTCACATTAGTACTCTCAATGATTTTTTGCAATCTTTTATTATAACATCTATATGCCTTTCTTCTAGTTGAATAACCAAGAAATATTCCTTTATCACTTCTAGGATCAAATTTGCCAATAGACTCATCTCTCCTAATATAGCATTTTCTTCCAAATATTCTGAAATATTTAAGAGTAGGAGTATGACCAAACCATAGTTCATAAGGGGTCTTACCGGTTTCACCTTTGATGTGAACTTTGTTGAAAGTATAAACCGATGTATTCACTACTTCTCTCCAGTACACATGAGGTAGATTTGCTTCCATCGTCATGGTTCTTGCTGCATCCAGTATAGTTTTGTTCTTCCTTTCCACAACTCCATTCTACTGAGGTGTCTAGGGTGCTAATAGTTGTCTTTTGATTCCATTCTCCTCACATAATGCATTGAATTCCCTAGATGTAAATTCTCCTCCTTGATCAGATCTCAAACATTTGATTTTCTTGTTGGTTTCATTCTCTACCATTGCCTTGTATATCATGAATCTTCCAAAAGCTTCTGATTTCTCCCTGAGAAAATTAACCCAACACATTCTAGAATAATCATCAATTATTAGCATAAAGTATCTATCACCCTGAAGACTTCTTGTTCTTGTTGGACCACATAAATCAGTATGAATTAAATCAAGAATATTATTGGATTTCTCAGAAATGCTCTTAAATGTTGTTCTAACGTGCTTTCCCATTTGACATTCCTTACATATCGGATTATGAGGTTTCACAATCTTAGGTAAATCCCTTACTGCCTTGGTTGAACTGATCTTTACAATGCAATCAAAATTCACATAATAGAGTCTTTTATGTCATAACCAACTTTCATCAATGTGTGCAATCAAACATGTCTTATCACTGGTATTCAAATAAAAGATATTACCTTTAGTCTAATTACCGGTTGCAATCTCCAATCCACTTTTGTTCATGATTTGGCATTTTCCATTCCAGAATTGTAATTGAAATCCTTTTTTCACTAACTGACCAACACTCAAAATATTATGCTTTAAACCTTCAACATAATAAACATTGTCAGTATTATGCTTACCATCCAATGATATAGTGACTCTTACTTTAATTAAACAAGCTTTGTCATTTCCAAATCTTACTAGACCTCCATTAATTTCTTGTAATGATAAGAATTTGTTTTTATCACCAGTCATATGATGTGAGCATCCACTATCAATGATCCATTCATTCCTTTCTTCATTTTTGGCTGCTAATGCCTGCTCTACCAGTTTGATAATAGGTGTCGGTTGATCTTCTTTTAATGCAATAAATCCCCATACACTATCTATTGGATCTTCATTAGAGTCATTTGTAACACCTTCATCTGCATAGTAACATGACTTATCTCTATTTTTCTTAAATATGTATCTCTGATATTCAGGGTTAGGTTTATATGTTCTCTTTGCTTCCTCTCTTAGTCTTGCATGTCTATCAAGACACCTAGACATCATATGACCAAATTTATTTCAATTAAAACATTTGAAAGGTGCTTTACCTTCATACTTACTTCCTGTTGGACCTTTAGGCATCTTCCTTGCAAATAGTGCTTCAAGTTCTTCAAGTTCTTCATTTTCTCTTCTGATATCTTCAAGTTCTTTTGCATAAAGTGATTTCCAATCAGATTTGTTAGATGATGATGATGATGATGCTAATCATGATGCTTTGAAAGCTATATTAGTTTTGATTGTAGCAATGAGACCAAATTATTCAAGCTCAAATGTAGAAAGTTTTCCAACCAAAGTATCCCTAGATACTAATGCATTAGGCATTGTTATCAACTCATTAATAGAAGTCACTTTCATTTTGTAAGCCAGTGGAAAAGCTCTTAAAACTTTAGAAACAATTTCATCTTCACTTAAAGATCCTCCACAACATTGTATTCCTAAAACAATTTCATTAACTCTTTCCATAAATGCAGAAATTCTTTCATCCTCTTTCATTTTTTAATTTTCATACCTGACCCGGTAACATTCCAATTTTGCAATTTTGACAGTGGTATCTCCTTCATTCAATGTTTTCAATTTATCCCAAGTAGCTTTTGTAGTAGATCTATCAGATAATCCCATGATTTGTTGATCTGATAATGCCCTTAAAAGTGCTTCTCTTGCTTTGCAATCACTCTCCAAGTCTTTAACCAATGTTGGTGGATGAGGGTTATTCGGAGTAGGACCAACATAGCCATTCTTTGTAACATCCCATATATCTCTTCCAATGGAGTTCATATGTGTTTCCATTATGATCTTCCATATACCATAGTTAGTTCCATTAAGTTTAGGATTGTTCTTCCTAAAAATATTTTCTTCCATAGGATCTCCTTAGGTTGTTAGGCTTCTACAAAAAGAGGACTAGGCTCTGATACTAATTGTTAGGAATTAGGAAGGACAACTGAGAGGGGGGGGTGAATCAGTTGTCAATAAATTACAACCCAAAACCAATTATTCCAACTTAAAACTTAGTGCCAATAAAACAAACTTAATACCGATAAACCATATTAACAGTTATAGCCATACCGATATAACTTAATGCATGAAAGATAAAGAAAAACAACATCCACAACACATGACATGGAGATTTTGATGTGGAAACCCTATAAGGGAAAAAAACACAGTGGGAAACCTTACCCACAATCATATGATACTACTGCAGATAGTAAGTGAATACAATAATGGGGTCTACACATGCAGAAAGGCCAACTGCCTAGAGCTCACTCCTCAATCACAAAATAGGAGTCATAATGACTACAATTGGATGGTTAAATCCAATAACAATGTACTGCTTCAATATAGCATCTGCAATGTTGGATTCAATATTAGTTTAAGCTCTGACCATGAGTGCCAAACACCTTCATAACCTTTCCTTCAACCTTTAGATAATATCTGTGTGATTCACACAAGGATCTGCTTATTTTTGCTCTTCACAATGATCTTCAATATTCACACACACTCATAATATGATCTTCAATAAGATCTTACAATTATTTATACAAAACCCTAAGACCTCATCATTAGGTCAGCTCACTAAAGATATTACAATTACAAAATAAGTCTTGATGTGATACAATGTGTCGTCTTAATACATTTACACATTATTCAATCAATAAACCATTTCAAAAATGTGTCATGTTGATCTGGAACATGATACCTTGTACCGGTCCATAACCTAGACCTATCTGTCGGTGAAACATATATCATGTCGGTGAAGCATATACCGGTGACTATGCATAAGCCAATATCCATGTCGGGACCACAATGTGTTGGTTCAACAATAAACCAATATAACCAGAGTGCCAAATAAACAATGTAGACCTCCAGAAAGATAAGTGTTGACATCAATAACAAAACAAATGCAACACATGACGAAGTCATCCATAATACCAATAATCTCCCCCTTTGGCATTGATGGCAACACTAGATGGAAAAACATCTAAGTGCCAAAAACAAAATGCCAAAAACCAACAATCTCCCAAAATAAATCAATACAAATTTTTGTACCAAAAACAGAAACCAAAACCAAAATACATCCCTCCAAAAATACATCTCTCCCCAATCTTCAAAGTACAATGTTTTTCCATAGACATCTCTTCCCCTTTGACATCAAATGCCAAATTAGTCAAGAATCAAAACATAACATACAACTAACTACTCCCCCTGAGAAGTAGCTCTCCTTCATCAAAGTCAGAAAAAGATTATTTTGTTAGTCCCTGTCGGTTTGATGCCAATCTTCATTATTTAAGTCTCTGTCGGTGGGGATTTTACCCCAAGCTTCTCTCTGAGATATTAAAATGTTTCCTTAGGCAAATACTTTGTAAAAATATCTGCAATTTTCTCTTTAGTATTCACATAAACCAATCTCACTTCATTTGCTTCAACATTTTCTTTCAAAAATTATACTTAATAGAAACATGCTTAGTTTTACAATGAAATATCAAATTCTTTGATATATCAATTGCTATTGAATTATCACAATGAATAATTATCGGTTCTTTGCATTTCACCTTGATATCCTTCAACATTTGCTTGATCCATAATACCTCAGTGCAATTAATTGTTGCTGCAACATATTTTGCTTATGCTGTAGATAATGATGTACAAGTCTGCTTCTTGTTGATCCATGAAATTAATCTTCTGCCAAGAAAGAATGCACCGCTAGTGGTACTCTTTTTTTCATCCACATCTCCTGCCCAATTTGCATCTATATATGCACATAACTCAAAAATTTTATCCTTCGGATACCATAAACCAAGATTTGATGTGCCTAGTAGGTACCAGAAAATCCTTTTTACTGCACTTTCATAATTTTCTTTAGGATTAATATGAAATCTTGAAACAATACACACTATATTCATTATATTAGGTCTGCTTTGTGTCAAATACAGTAATCCTCCAATCATAGATGTGTACCTTGTCAGATTTATAGGAGCTGAATCATCCTTTGATGTCAATTTATCTGTTGTAATCATAGGAGTGCATACCGGTTTGGATTTTTCCATTCCAAATTTCTTCAAAATTTCCTTCAAGTATTTTGTTTGACATATGAATATACCTTTATCTGTTTGATAAATCTGCAAACCTAGAAAAAAAATTATCTCTCCAATCATAGACATTTCAAATTCTTCCTACATCTTGTTAGCAAAGTCTTTGCATAGCTCTTCTTTTCCTCCAAAAATGATATCATCCATAAATAGTTCAATAACCAAAATGTCATCATTGGTAGTTTTGTAATACAAATTACTATCAGCATTACCTTTTGTGTATCCAAGCGTTAAAATATATCTATCCAGTGTAGCATACCAAGCTCTGGGAGCTTGCTACAATCCATATAAATATTTCCTTAACCTGCAAACCATATCCTTATCATCTGTTAAAGAAAATCCATCAGGTTGTTCAATATAAACTTCTTCTTCAAGATCTCCATTCAAAAATGCACATTTTACATCCATGTGATAAACTTTATAGTTCTTATGAGCTACAAATGCAAGAAATGGTCTTACTGCTTCAATTTTGGCTACCGATGCAAAAGTTTCATTATAATCTATTCCTTCTTTCTGAGAATAACCTTTACAAACTAATCTTGCTTTTTTTCTCATTACTTCACCATCTTCATTAAGTTTATTTCTATATACCCATTTAGTTCCAATTACATTTTTGTCTTTAGGTCGGGGAACTAATGTCCAAGTATTATTTTTTTCAATCTATTCTAATTCATCTTCCACTGCTTTTATCCAATGTTTATCGTGACATACTTCAACAACTGATGCTACTTCAACTTGAGAAATTAAACATACCTCTTCATTTTCCAATCTTCCTCTTGTCATAACACCTTGATTTTTATTTCCAATTATCTAATTTTCTAAATGATTCAATCTTACATACCTGGGTTTATTCTGATTTCCACTTATAGGTTGTTTTCTCTTTAGCCACAGTTGAGTTTTCTGATGATGTCAGTGTGATTGGTTCTTCATTCTGTTCTAGTGCAATCTGTGTTGGTTCATTTATAATCATTTCTACTACCGGTTCATAACCTATAGATCTTGATTCTCCTTTAAAATCTTCATCAATCTTCACATTACTACTCTCAATAATTTGCTACAATCTTTTATTATAACATCTATATGCCTTGCTTCTAGTTGAATAACCAATAAATAATCCTTCATCACTTCTAGGATCAAATTTTCCAATAGACTCATCTCTCCTAATATAGAATTTCCTTCCAAATACTCTGAAATATTTAAGAGTAGGAGTATGACCAAACCATAGTTCATGATGGGTCTTACTGGTTTCACCTTTGATGTGAACTCTGTTGAAAGTATAAATTGATGTATTCACTCCTTCTCTCCAGTAAACATGATTTAGATTTGCTTCCATCATCATGGTTCTTGTTGCATCCAGTATAGTTTTGTTCTTCCTTTCCACAACTCCATTTTGTTGAGGTATCCGGGGTGTTGATAGTTGTCTTTTGATTCCATTCTCCTCACAGAATGCATTGAATTCCCTAGATGTAAATTCTCCTCCTTGATCTAACTTGCTTTCCCATTTGACATTCCTTACATACCGGATTATGAGGTTTCACAATCTTAGGTAAATCCCTTACTGTCTCGGTTGAACTGATCCTTACAATGCAATCAAAATTCACATGATAGAGTCTTTTTATACCATAACCAACTTTCATCAATGTGTGCAATCAAACATGTCTTATCACTAGTATTCAAATGAAAGATATTACCTTTAGTCTGATTACCGGTTGCAATCTCCAATCTAGTTCTGTTAATGATTTTGCATTTTCCATTCTTGAATTATAATTGAAATCTTTTTTCCACTAACTGACCAACACTCAAAAGATTATGCTTTAAACCTTCAACATAATAAAAATTGTCAGTATTATGCGTACCATCCAAAGATGTAGTGCCTCTTCCTTTGATTAAACAAGCTTTGTCATCTCCAAATCTTACTAGACCTCCATGAATTTCCTGTAATGATAGGAATTTTCTTTTATCACCAGTCATATGATGTGAGCATCCACTATCAATTATCCATTCATTCTTTTCTTCAATTTTTGTTCCTAATGCCTGCTCTACCGGTTTGACAATAGGTGTTGGTTGATCTTCTTTTAATGCCACAAATGCCCATCCACTATCTATTGGATCTTCATCAGAGTCATCTGTAACACCTTCATCTGCATAGTATCATGACTTATCTCTATTTTTCTTAAATTTGTATCTCTGATATTCAGGGTTAGGTTTATATGTTCTTTTTGCTTCCTCTCTTAGTCTTGCATGTCTATCAGGACACCTAGACATCATATGACCAGCTTTATTGCAATTAGAAGATTTGAAAGGTGTTTTACCTTCATACTTACTTCCTGTTGGACCTTTAGGCATCTTCCTTGCAAATAGTGCTTCAAGTTCTTCAAGTTCTTTTGCATAAAGTGCTTTCCAATCAGATTTGTCAGATGATGATGATGATGATGATGATGATGATGCTGATGATAATGCTTTGAAAGCTATATCAATTTTGACTGTAGCAACAGGACCAAATTCTTCAAGCTCAAATGTTGAAAGTTTTCCAACCAACGTATCTCTAGATATTGATGTATTAGGCATTGTTCTCAGCTCATTAATAGCAGTCGCTTTCATTTTGTAAGCCGGTGGAAAAGCTCTTAAAACTTTAGAAACAATTTCATCTCCACTTAAATATCCTTCACATCATTGTATTCCTAAAACAATTTCATTAACTCTTTCCATAAATGCATAAATTCTTTCATCCTCTTCCATTTTTTAATTTTCATACCTGACCCGATAACATTCCAATTTTGCAATTTTGACAATGGTATCTCCTTCATTTAATATTTATAGTTTATCCCAAATAGCTTTTGCAGTAGATCTATCAGATAATCCCATGATTTATTGATCTGATAATGCACTTAGAAGTGCTTCTCTTGCTCTACAATCATTCTCCAAGTATTTAGCCAATGTTGGTGGATGAGGATTATTCAGAGTAGGATCAACATAGCCATTCTTTGTAACATCCCATATATCTCTTCCAATGCAGTTCAGATGTGTTTCCATTCTGATCTTCCATATACCATAGTTAGTTCCATCAAGTTTAGGATTGTCCTTCCTGAAAATATTTGCTGTCATAGGATCTCCTCAAGTTGTTAGGCTTCTGCAAAAAGAGGACTAGGCTCTGATACTAATTGCTAGGAACCGAGAAGGAAAACTTAGAGGTTGGAGGTGAATCAGTTGTCAATAAATTACAACCCAAAACCAATTATTCCAACTTCAAACTTAGTGTCATTAAAACAAACTTAATACTGGTAAAATAGATTAATAGTTATAACAGTACTGGTATAACTTAATGCATGAAACAGAAAGCAAAATAACATCCATAACACATGACACAAAGATTTTGACATGGAAACCCTACAAGGGGAAAACCATGGTTGGAAACCTTACCCACAATCAGATGATACTACTGTAGATAGTAAGTGAATACAATAATGGTGTATGCACATGCAGAAAGGCCAATTGCCTAGAGCTCACTGCTCAATCACAAAATAGGAGTCACACTAACTACAATTGGATGGTTAAATCCAATAACAATGTACTACTTCAATATAGCATCTACAATGTTGGATTCAGTACCAGTTTAAGCTCTGACCATGAGTGCCAAACACCTTCATAACCTTTCCTTCAACCTTCAGATAATATCTGCATGATTCGCACAAGGGATCTTACAATTATTTATACAAAACCCTAAGACCTCATCATTAGGTTGGCTCACTAAATATATTACAATTACAAAATAAGTCTTGATGTGATACAATGTTTCAGCTCAATACATTTACACATTATTCAATCAATAAACCATTTCCAAAATGTGTTGTGTTGATCTGGAACATGATACCTTGTACCAGTCCATAACCTAGACCTATCTGTTGGTGAAACATATATCCTGCGGGTGAAGCATATACCGGTGACTGTGCATAAGCCAATATACATGTCAGGACCACAATGTGTCGGTTCAACAATAAACCAATATAACCAGAGTGACAGATCAATTATGTAGACCTCCAGAAAGATAAGTGTTGACATCAATGATGAAACCAATGCAACACATGACGAAGTCATCCATAATACCAACAGGGATAATATGCATTGGAATCTTCCTCCTTCTAGTTGGGTGAAAGTTTATTTCGACGGGGTGGCCAAAGGAAATCTTGGACCAATTGGGTGCAGGGGAGCGATTAAAGATGATAATGGAAGGCTTATTTCAGTGGTGGCACTCCCCTTGGGATGTCAGACTAACCACCTAGTTGAAGATCATGCGGACCTCCATGGTTTGAGAATGGGTAAATGCATTAATGCTAAGTTGGTTTGGCTGGAGGGTGATTCTAGCAACATAATTCAATGTTTAAAAGGTCACCAAAAACCTTCCTAGACAATTGAAAAATGGATTAATAAATCTCTGGATATCCTAAGGACCTTTCAAAAATTTATATTACCTATTGGCATTTTGTTGTCATTGATGTCAAGTGGTAAAAGATGGCAACCGGTATGGGAGATTGATGAGCAGTGTTGTCATTGATGCATACTGGAAGTGATGTCGTTGATGTCACCTAGATTAGCAGGTCACGAGTAAGGAAGAGAGTGTCATCCAGCACAATGGCCATTAGAGTCGTCGGTACACAAGTTAGTGTTGACTTGTGTTGAATACAAGGACTGGACACCAGTATGTTATAAAACCGATAAGTGACATGTTGGAAGTGCATTGTTGCCAACCATCAAGAGAGAAAAATGTTGGTTTGTTGATTATGATGAAGAGGTGGAATGTCACTAAAATCACATCAACACCAGAGGTGAAGTATGTGCAGGCCACCGGTATGTTGTGTGGATGTGAAATAGCAAGACTCCCACCGAATAAAGATGCAGTCACCATATGAAGAGATTACTGGTGGTGAATATGCCCAACCAGATCATATGTGCATGTTTAAAGATATGCATGCCCAATTAGGGAAGCCACATTGGTGCAATGCAAGATGCAGATGACAAGGATCCTCTCCCACTGGTAAGTGGAGCTTATCTCCTATTATGCATGGAATCCATCATATTCCTCCGAGATAAGATAGAAGAGTAGAAGATGGGTGATTTAAGGCTCACACTGGATCAACTAGTGTAACACTAAGTTGCCAGACGTGCATGTGATTAGTGATATGCACCGGATAAGTTGGGTAGACATGATGGGTTACCGGTACAGAGAAAGAAGGATATGTTTGTCACTTTGACAAACTAGTTGATAGGAGAACCGGTCAAATTATGAAGAATGCAAGGTTGAGCAGTTGCAGATAGAGAGTGCAACCAGATTTAAGATAGAGGTTGTTGAAGATTGATGACATGGTGTCATCAAGGTCGTTGTCGGTAAGTATGTCCACTGGTAAAGCTGACAAGGTGCAGAAGTGAAAGGCTCCCATCTATTGAAGATGTGCATGAGGTAGGTTGGAAAGTGTGCTGACCAGTTTGAGTGTTCCACCGAAAGAGAAGCAAATTGCAAGTTTAAAGACAAACCGGTTAGGGTATAACCGGCAAAGTTTGTGAACCGATAGATGAACCTAGTTGTGTGGTTGGCCGGTGATCTTTTCTGGACCAACATAGAAGACTTAGCAGAGGTGGATGTCAACCATGATGATACGTAGGAGATAGGTGTTATGCATATGGTGGTTGGTGAAGAGTTATAAGTGAGGTAGGTGGTGATTGGTTGACATTAATGTCGATAGCATGTTTCACAGGTTGAGAGTAGAAGGGTGTGGCTTGGGACTAATTAGAGGACAGCAATCTGAATTGATGACTTCATGATCGAGGCCGAGTGTCCAGGTACTGATCAAGGTAGGTGAAGCTATTTGCGTGATCTCTCCATAGGTGTTTGACAAGTGCAGATCGAAGGAGGTGTCGTGTATGCCAAATAGGGAAAACATATTCAAAATGTAGTAGGATTGGTGGATTCTGATTGATCCATTGCAGATGGTCGATCTCTAGATGGAGATCTTGTTAGATTTGGTTTGCCTCAGAGTCGATGAAGAAACCCTAGCGAGCCAGCAGTTTGAATGTTGTTCATGGTGGGAAAACTCAAGTATAAGTATGTCGACTCATGACTGAGGAAGTTTTGATGATGCTATAGGTTGAGTGATGAAAGATAGAAATTAAAAGAGTAGCAGACAATCCATCGACAATCACATAGAGATTATGTGATTGAGAGAGGACCAGTTAGAATAAGTGAACTGGAAAGAGTGAGGCAACCGACAGTCTGTCATTAGGTTTGATAGAGGAGTGCACCAGTGATGGTTAAACCGACAAAGAAAAGGCAAAGAAGATTGCAGAAAAGAGAAGAGCACAGTGGGAATCAAAAGAGAACCAGTAACCTGAGAATCGGCAAGAATTAGATAGTAGACAATTGACTGAGTGAAGAAGACTAGTTGTGGCTAGAAGTAGTGTGATAGAAAGCAGAACCGACAAAGAAGAAGAAGAGGTTGAATCGGTAACGGTATAGAAGAGAGTGACTTGCAGCAGGAGATAAGGTTGTAGCAGTAAGAAGGCAAGCAGAGAACCGACAGAGAACTGGAGAGAGGAGAACCAGTGGAGAGATTTGCATAAGTGTTACAAAGCTCTTTTGTAACAAGGATATTACTTTTGTATCTGATATATGTTCATTATAGATCATTGAGTTGGAGCTTGGTGTAGGGGTTGGTGCTCCTTGGGCTGGTGCCCTAAAGCAAGAGTGGTACTCCTTGGGTTGGTGCCCTAAATGTTGTAACCAAGCTTTTCATTGTGAGGTTGAATTGGAGCAATAGTCTCCAACAACATTTTTCACTGAGGTTTTTCCCTTCTTGGGTTTTCCTCATACATCTAGTGCTATGAGATGTCCCTTTTATGTGTGGTTCCATTTGTGTTATACTCCTATCTAACTGGTATGTCTTCTTTATGTTAGATATATTAACTGGTATATACACATAGGATAAAAGGGAAAAGATTTGGAAACCACTAATTTACCCCCCTCTCATGAGCTTCCTGTGTTCAACAATTGGTATCAGATCCTAGGTTCCTGGTTGATAAGATTTCTCCAACTTGGGTAGATTCTTGTATTTGAGGACAATGGTTTTTTTAGTGTCAACCCCTACTCCAGTGTTTGATGGTTCAAAATTTCCTATTTGGAGTCGTAGGATGGAAGGCTACCAGTCCTCCCTTGGGTTTGATGTGTGGATGTCAGTTGTTAATGGCTTTCCTAGTCAAGTCAGTCCCCCCATCGATTCAGAAGCAGAAAGCAGATACCAGTGCAATGATGTAGCAATGAAGGCTATATTTTGTGGGCTCACAGATGATGTCTCATCACAAGTGGATAGATGCAGATTGGCAAAAAGCCTATGGGATAGATTGAAGAAGCTCTATGGAAATGAGCCTACCACTGCAGAACTGGTTTGTGAAGATAGGATGAGAAATTCAACTCAAATATTTGTAGGTGATGAATGCAAATCTATTAGCAGCCACAAGAATGATGAAGAAGGAACCTACCTCTTCATGGCTCAAGAATCAGAAGATGAGAGACACACATCTGAGAATGATCATGCAAATCTTTCCTACCGGCAAGATGTGTTTGGTAGCGATAGTGAAGGTGAAGAGGAAGATGAAGCAAAAGTTGATCTTGAAGGAGAATTTGTAAGTGAACTCAAAGAACTTAGTAGAGTGAGGAATGAATATAAGTTATTCAAGAATGTCACAGTTGTGGAGAAGAACCGGTTAATCAAATGCCTTGAAGAATCTAATAAATGTTTCTCAAAGTTGAAGACTCAACAAGAAGACACCAAGGAGTGTCTGTGTAATGATCTAGCATTTGAGCTAGAGGCCAAGGCTGAAGAATATCAGTAGCTAGTAGGAGAAATGGAGAGTCTCTAACATGACCTTGAGAAATGTCAGGATGAGCTCAAGGTGAGAATCCGGTTTGACATCAACAGTGATACCTTGGATAAAATGTTGAAGAAACAAAAACACTCCAAGGATACCGGAGGATTAGGAAGTGGTGTCGGTGAATGCTCCACCAGCATGAATGTCCCTCATAATGACATTCTATTTGTCTCCTCAAATGGAGATAACAAGGGACAAACCTTCACTTTCTGGAATACTCCCCGACAGAAGGTTGATCTAACCACAACCAATGAGGACATGAAGCTAAGGATGAAGACTGGTGTTGCAAGAAGGAGCAACCATGCAGATCCCAAAGGAAAAGGAAAAATGGAAGAAGGAAGCTTCACCGGAAGCAATAACAGAAGAAGACAACATAGAAGACCTCCTACCGGTAGAAGACAAGGAGATGCTACTACCCACAAGACAAATCAAGTGTGGTAAAAAAAAGGGATCAGATGGAAGAACTGCAGAAAATGAACATCCTAGAATCCATCCCTGGAGAAGGAGACATAGAGATACTAAACCGAAAATATCTCCACAAGCATGGCAAAACAAATTTGTAAGCTATATGTCGTCCTTTACCGGTTACTACTTCTTATGCAAGGATTATGGTCATAGGGTAGTTGAATGCAAAAAGAAGTCTAGGAATATACAATATGCTTTTCCTAGAAACAATAATGTTGTCTGTCGGAGGTTTAGGCTTTGGCCATAAAATTCATAATTGTAGAAGGATGAACTTGCAGTCACATGACAACCAATATAGAAGCTATGCTCAAAATCAAAATGGATATAGAGAATATGGAAGTCAGAGACCTGCATGGAACCAAAGGAGAAATGTCCTTGCAGGATCAAGAGGTCCTCCAGTTACAGTATCCAATTACAACAACATGACTAGAAGAAGATGGTCTAACCAGTTTGATAGAAGGTCCTCCAATCATGCATTTGGCATGAACACTATTTGCTTCTACAGCAATGTCTCTGACCATGAGGTTGAATCTGGTAGAGCAAGGACCAATCAACAGAAGAAGGTAAAACCTACTCCCAAGATTGAAAATGGGAAGAAAGGTGAAGTCATGTAGCTATGGAGGAAGAAGGAAGAGAGTAGGACCATGGATCGACACTATGCACTCAATGCACAGGTGATATCTCCTAAGGCTTAAAAGAGATGCAAGACCTTAGGGGGAGTAACATATTGATTAGATCATTCACCCCCTTGCTTGATAAGGACAAAGGAGAAGATAGGTTGATGTCGGTAAGAAAGAAGAAAATGAGATGACATGTGTGTGTAGTGGTTGCCTTGGAAATACACCTACAGATGAAGGATGGATCACTACTTTATGTGTTAATGGATGGATAATTGACAATTGGGGTCAAAATAAATTGACACAAGAAGGAAGGCATTATAGGAAGGTGCTCCAGTAGAGATGATGGACTGGTGCAGGAAAACGGTATGTGCAGTATGTTACCAGTATTTATACTAACCGGTATCTGCAAGTTATGTAAGACAATGAGGTCCAGGATCATTGCATTAACTCTAGTAGCATGGATTGAGGTGTGTATGTCTTAGGTGGTACTATAAAATTCATGAATGACATATGTTGGCCCAATAGTTGATCATGTATACATGCATTTTTTTGGGCTAACTGGTTTTGATTTATGGCATGATAGTGATATTGTATGGCATTGTGTACACCTAGGATCATGTCATATGTTGTGGTGGAATTTGTGGAACTGATAGATCATCAGATTGATAACATATGCATAGCTCAACCAGTATAAGGGGTAGTTTGGCTTCGGTTTGGAACCTGAAAGGCAAAGATGACCTAAGATCTATGGCTCAGGGGGAGTTCACAGCCATGTTTTCTGATTTGTATCAGACTTTCTAGACATAGGGGGAGTGAAAGTGTTTACGGTTGTACCCATATGATTGAGACCTTGGGATGTGCTCATCGGTCCAGGGTTGTAAGGTACTTTAATCATAGGTATTGAGATCACAACTTGACCACCGAGAGTGTTGCTTGCAAAGAGGGAGAGTCACTTGCACAAGAGAGAATGCATTTGGTATCGGAAGAGATATAATTGATATCAATGTTGGCTCCAACACTTGATATCAACAATTTGGGGTCAGAATGGCTTTTGTGTATCAAGGGGAGTTGATGCAGTCTGACCGATGGGTATGTTATATTCACTAACACATATCTCTTCAATTGGTTTAAGACTTGTATATGCTATAGGGTTCCGGTTTGCATATACATTTGATTGTTGAGCAATTGGTGTCAGTTGGTGGTAGAACCTTCCATCTCAAGTGCTATGAATTGAGAGGATGCAATGTATGATGGTCAAAGGAGGAGATTCATTTGGTAGAGAAAAAGGGGGTCAAAAATTATGTGTGCATGCTGGACACATTAGGAGGAGAGAAACCATGTCAGTACCCTTTTCCATTGTTGTCAAAGGAGGAGAGAGATTATGTAGTATACCAGAACATACTACATGTGTGAGAATTCACGGAACACACTGTGAGATTTTCCCAAGATCAAGATCTTAATGAAATGTATGAAATAGAGAAACAAAATATAGGACAAGAATAAATTGTATTCTCATCAATAGATAAAAAGATTGTTGTTACATACAATGTAGATGAGCCTACATATATAGACAAGGCTATATGGATATGTGAGCACACAAACATGACATGTGGCTCAATAAGAAACAAGGGTAGGTAGGAAATAGGTGTGGTAGGTAGGAGAAACAATAAAATATTCCACATGAGGTGGATCACCCACCGAAGGTGGAATTATCACTTCCACAATAAGTGGATATGATAGAGTAATAACAAGATCACACCATAAAAGGTGAAAATTCTCCTACACACACTATCCCAATGTGGCACAAACACCCTATTGGCATTATGGGTGAATTGATTATGTGTGGCATTGATGTTTTTCATTGATCTCAACACTAGTTGTTACTAGCAGACAGATTTACACTGGCTGATATGGATGGTTACAGGCAGACAGGTTACCGATATAAGATCTAGTGTTACCGGTAGAAGAGATTATCTAGTTGGCACTTCCAGCATGTTTGGATTAGTAAAGTACATTGGATTTCATGAGTTTTATGCTTTATGAGCATGTTTTGGTCAGTTGGTATTGGCTTGGTAATTAGATGTTATCATACACCCTGGTAAACCCTTACCGGCACTGGTTTAAGGCTTTATCGATAGAGCTTTCATTGAGGAATCATGATAGGATGCACAATTGGTGTTGGTGCAGCTTCTTCAAGGATTTCAGTTTGCTGAAGATGTTTGTTGATCGTGCTTCAATTGCTTGAAGACATTGCTTTGGCATGGTGGATCAAGAATAGGTTTGGTATCTATCTAGGTTATGGATCGGTATCATGCTAGCATGTACTCTACACATTACCTGGATGATTTGAGATGTTTTATAGATTTGTTATTATTGTTTTGGTCTTAAGATGACATGGAAAATATTGTAATAAGGAATTATGTAATGATATTATTTTAATATCTTTAGTGGTTTAGGCCTTAAGGTTTGTATAAATAAGAGGTAGAAACTCTTTGTAAAGTATCATGGTTATTAGAAAGGTCATGGTCAAGGATTGTAATGTATGGATATTGTATTATCATTCATCAGAGGAGTTGATCAATCATTGGTGATTGGATTGGTTTCAGAAGAGGATTTAGTCCTCCGGCATTGAGCTTAACCAAGACTATAATCAGGCATAGTAGATATTATTTCCAGTAGTTCACTCTATTGGACTGTTGTCCATTTATCTTGAGAAGATTTTAGCCTCTCTGTAGTCAGTGAGACTCTATTTGTAATAAACAGTACACTCTAGGCAGTGTGCCTTACTACAAGTGGAGGCCCCTCATTGTAACACATACTCTCAGTAGAAGTATCATCTGACTGTGGGTAGGCTTCCCACCATGGTTTTTCCCTTTCTAGGTTTTTCACGTACAAATCATGGTGTTATATGGTATGATTGCTTTGCATTGATTATCTGGTTAATTGTTAAGTTGTATTGTTTACCAATATCTGTTTCTACCAACATCTGTTTGTGCTTTACCGGTACTTGATTTTTTTAAGGTTGTTGATGTAGAGGTATGGTCTACACAACTTGGAAAAGCCCAAATTGCTCACTTGCTCAATAGGCAACACTACCCCTTTGGAAAAGAGGTTCTCCCAACCAGACCTCACACCTTACAAGAACAAATCTAACATCTCAACACATATGTTTCCTTCCCCATAACCCCCCATTGATACATTTCACAAAAGTCACCAATTATGGATTAACAACCCCACAGGCAAAATGCTCAAAAAGTGCTCAAATGGCTCACACCCCTCCAAATTAGGTTTATATGCTTTCCAAGGCCTTGTACAGGTTTGATAGGTCTAATGGATCATAAAATACCCAAATCCACCCTCTGGTTTTCTCCTCCAAGTCCCCAAGGTATCCAAGCCCAATTTGGCTCTCTAGGCCCACTAGTCTCCAAAAACAAATTTTTGGTTTACAACACAAAATCTCCAAAGGAAACATAGATTTTATTGCACACCTCAATTACACTCCCATAGATAGCACCTTTTCCAAAAGGAAAGGTCTTGAAGGCTTCAACAAACCACATTTCTACCAAACCCTCAATGGTGACAATAAGGACTATTTCAAGCACTTAATGAAGGAAGTACCATTTTTACACACCATGTCAGAAAAGTATGACTTTGAGAATTTATGGGAATCCAAAATAATACCAATTCCAAGGTTTTATTCACTGGTTTACAATTCACCAAGAGTTATGGGGTCTGTAGTGTCTTTTTACCACTTTTGCATTGCCAGCCACATAGAGATGTCTGGCTTCTTTCAATTCATGTTCTTTCCAAACACTTCTTCCAGGTCTGAAACAAAGAAAATCTTAAATTACAATCTCAAATATTCCATCCAACCAATTTTTAGATTTTTTCCATGGTTAAAATGGAAGAAAATGGAAAAGAAAAGTGAAACCCTAGGTTTATGCCCTTTCACGGGCTGTCTTCACTAAAACTTCAATATCTCGCTTATTTCTCCACTTCCAATGCTCTAGCTGGACTAAAACGAAAGTTATTTCCCCCCTCTAACTCACCATGGAGGAATTTTCTAGTTTTTAGATCATACAAGCCTATACCAACCAAAATAACAGCAAATGTGCAGGAAAATACAGAATTTTTATTGCTTCAAATTATCAACTTTCACAATATCCCCCCAACAACCCTCCAAATTGGTTTGTTGAGGCATTATATAGCCATCCCAACATGTTCCAACCGAAATCAGGTGGTTGTGAATGTTATGAACTGATTTTAACAACTTTTCAAAAAGTTGTTCACCAATATTGACAACATTTTGTCAATTTTTGACAATTTTGTATTTTGCCAACAAACTATCTTCAAACATAGACCTAGGAGCCTAAACATATTATTTTGGACCTAATTAGACCAAAATACACTTGAATCACTAAATCCACACATCCTAAGTCCTTTTGACCATAGTTGACCATAGGGTTTATAAAGCACCCTAGGCCACTAGGCCTTACAAAAATGGACTATGAGGACTTTATTATCAAAACTAAACATGAACATGGGATTCTAAGATCCCTTACAACACCTTGAAACAAAAACATGAAATTCATTTAAGAGGAAATGATTAATTTTAGTCTTGTGCCCCTGCACTAGTTGTATTGTGGATTAAAAGCTATAATATGTTAACAATTGGTTCACCCCACCCCCCCCCCCCCCCCCTCTTAGTTATTCACCAGTTATCCTAACAATTGGTATCAGAGCTTTGGTCCTCTTTTGTAGAAGCTTTAACTAGTTGAGGTAGATCCTATGGCAGCTAACACTTCTAATCTACCGGCAACTATTTTCAGAAGAGAAATCCCTAAGCTTGATGGAACAAATTATGGGATATGGAAAATTAGAATGGAGACTCATCTTAGATGTCTTGGCAAGGATATTTGGGAGATCACTAAGAAAGGATACACACCTTATGATTTGGCATCCGGCAATCCTGCTCCTGCAAACCTGGACAATAATATTGAAAATAATTGCAAAGCTAGAAAAGCCCTCTTGTGTGCACTTATTGATCAACAGATCATGGGATTGACTGACAAATAATCGGCTAAAGTTATATGGGACAAATTGGAAACTCTGAATGAAGGTGACCCTACTGTCAAAATTGCTAAACTTGATGGCTACCGAGTAAGGTATGAAAACTTGAAAATGGAAGAAAATGAAAGAATTGTTGTGTCTATGGAAAGACTAAATGAGATTCTTATGGGAATTCAATGTTGTGGAGGATTTATAAGTGAAGATGAAATAGTTTCCAAAGTCTTGAGAACCCTTCCGTCGGCTTACAAGATGAAGGAAACTACAATTAATGAGTTAAGAACAATGGAAAACACTTCATTCAATAGAGATATTTTGATTGGGAAATTATCTTCTTTTGCGCTTGAAGAATTTGGACCTTCTGGAGTTGTAAAGTGTGAACTTGCTTTTCTTGCATCATCATCAACATCTACTGGAAAAAGTGATTGGAGAGCCCTATATGCAAAATAAGTGGAAGACATGGGGAAAGAAGATGAAGAGCTTGAGCAACTTGAAGCCTTATTTTCTCGAAGAGTACCTAAAGGTCCAACTGGAATTAAGTATGAAGGAAAAGCACCTTTTAAATGTTTTGCATCTAGATGTCCTGAAAGGAATGCAAGGTTTGAGGAAAGAGTTAAGAAAACTTTTAAGCCTAACCCAAACAGATATAGATTCAAGAAAAATAAACATTGCTACATAGCATATTAGGAAGGAGTAACTGATGACTCTGGAGATGAACTAACAAAAGACTCAGATAGTGGATCTAGAAATGGAAAGGAATGGGTGTTCTATGCTTTGAAGGAAGAAGAACCAGAACCGGCTATCAAAAATGAAGAGAAGGCCTTGGTAGAAAAATTTGACAATAAGGATGAATGGGTAATTGATAGTGGATGCTCACATCATATGAATAGAGATAAAAGGAAATTTTTGTCCCTGCAAGAATACAATGGTGGTCAAGTCCGATTTGGAGATGACAAGGCATGTATGATCAAAGGTAGAGGTATTATTTCTTTGGATGGCAAGCATAAAACTGATAATGTCTATTATGTAGAAGGTCTAAGGCATAATATTTTGAGTGTTGATCAATTAGTTGATAAGGATTTTCAACTTCAGTTTAAGGATAGATGATGCAAAATCATTAACAAAATTAGTTTGGAGATTGCAACCGGTA
Organism: Cryptomeria japonica; assembly: GCF_030272615.1. Lineage (NCBI taxonomy): Eukaryota > Viridiplantae > Streptophyta > Pinopsida > Cupressales > Cupressaceae > Cryptomeria > Cryptomeria japonica. Next base: position 467,915,754 of record NC_081405.1, on the reverse strand, counting down.
TTTAGATAGGAAGTAACATCTGTCACTTGAACACTGGTAATAAAACATGTTTTATTTCTCATATTGATGAGAGTTGGCTATGGCATAAGAGGTTGTGGCATGTTAATTTTGATTCTATTGTTAAGATCAGTTCAACTAAGGTAGTCAAAGATATACCTAAGATTATGAAGCCTCATAATCCGGTATGTAAGGAATGTTAATTGGGTAAGCAAGTCAGAAGTTCTTTTAAAAGATACATGATAAATCTAATGATATACTTGATTTAATTCACACTGACTTATGTGGTCCAGCAAGGACTAGAAGCTTTCAAGGTGATAGGTATTTCATGTTGATTATTGATGACTACTCTAGAACGATGTGGGTGACTTTTCTGAGGGAGAAGTCTGAAGCTTTTGAGAAATTCAAGATCTTTAAAGCGAAGGTTGAAACAAAAATTGGATTGAAAATCAAATGTCTAAGATCAGATCATGATGGTGAGTTCACTTCTCATGAATTTAACAGTTATTGTGAGACAAATAGAATCCGAAGACAACTATCTGCACCTAGGACTCCTCGACAAAATGGACTAGTTGAAAGAAAGAACATAACCATTTTGGTTGCAGCTAAATCTATGATGATGGAAGCCAAATTGCCTCATATCTACTGGAGAGAAGCAGAGAGTACAATAGTCTACACATTCAATAGAGTTCACATCAAAGGTGAAACCAGTAAGACCCCTTATGAACTATGGTTTGGACATACACCTATTGTTAAGTATTTCAGAATTTTTGGAAGTAAATGCTATATCAAAAGAGATGATTCAATTGGAAAGTTTGATCCTAGATGTGATGAAGGGATATTTCTTGGTTATTCAATTCAGAGCAAAGCATATAGATGTTATAATAAAAGATTGCAAAAAATTATGGAAAGTGCTAATGTAAAAGTGGATGAACAGTACATAAATCATTACATACCATATGATAGGGAACCAGTAGTAGAAATGATCATAACTAAACTAGCAATGCCTCAATTGGTACAAGAAGCTGAAACAGTTACACCAGCACAATCAGAAAATTCAACTGTGACTGATGATCAAAGTCGTGAACCTAAAGTTCAGAAGACTCCAAGGTATGTAAGATTAAATCATTCTGAAGATCAAATTATTGGAGATAGGAACAAGGGAGTAATGACAAGAAAAAAACTGGCAAATGAAGAGGTATGTCTTATTTCTCAAGTTGAACCGGTAACTGTTATTGAAGCTTGTAAGGATAAACATTGGTTAAAGGCTATGGAAGATGAATTAGATCAAATAGAGATGAATGAAACTTGGTCTTTAGTTTCTCAGCCTAAAAATAAGAATGTTATTAGAACTAAATGGGTTTTTAGAAATAAACTGAATGAGGATGGTCAAGTTATAAGGAACAAGGCTAGATTGGTTTGTAAAGGATATTCTCAAATGGAAGGAATTGATTATGGTGAGACATTTGCACCTGTAGCTAGCATTGAAGCTGTTAGACTATTTCTTACCTATGCAGCTTATAAGAACTATAAGGTTTGTCAAATGGATGTAAAATGTGCATTTTTGAATGGTGAGCTTGAGGAAGAAATTTACATTGAGCAACCTGGTGGATTTTAATTAACAGATGATAAAGACATGGTTTGCAGATTGAAAAAAGTTTTATATGGTTTGAAACAGACTCCTAGAGCTTGGTATGCAAGGTTGGATAAATATCTTTTGAAGCTTGGTTTTACTAAAGGTAGTGCTGGTAGTAATCTATATTATAAGATCACTAATAATGATATTATGATTATTGAAGTCTTTGTTGATGATATCATTTTTGGAGGAGAAGATAAACCGTGCATGGAATTTTCTAACAACATGAAAAATGAATTTGAAATGTCCATGATTGGTGAGATGAAATTTATCTTAGGTTTGTAGATTACTCAAACTGACAAAGGCATTTTTATCTATCAAACTAAGTATCTAAGGGAATTATTGAGAAAATTTGGTATGGAGAATTCCAAACCGGTAAGCACTCCTATGGCTACAAATGAGAAATTATCTATCAAGGATACTTCTTCACTGGTAAATCCAACAAGGTATAAATCTATGATTGGTGGTTTGTTATATCTAACTCAGAATAGACTTGATATTATAAATGCAGTAAGTATTGTTTCAAGATATCAAATTAATCCTAAAGAAAATCATGAATGTGCAGTAAAGAGGATATTCTGGTATTTGCAAGGAACAACAGAATATGGCTTATGGTATTTTAGAAATGATGATTTCACTTTATGTGCATATACTAACTCAGATTGGGCAGGTGATACTGTTGAAAGGAAGAGCACTTTTGGTGGAGCTTTCTTTCTTGGAAAGAAACTGATTTCATGGATAAGCAAAAAATAGTCATGCATTTCTTTATCTACTGCAGAAGCTGAGTATGTTGTAGCAGCAACTAATTGCACTCAAGTTTTTTGGATGAAGCAAATGTTGAAGGATATCAGGGTAAATTATAGTGAACTGGTAGTTATCTACTGTGACAACTCAACAGCTATTGACATGTCCAAGAATCTGGTATTTCACTCTAAGACTAAGCATATTTCAATAAAGTATAACTTTCTGAAGGACAAGGTAGAAGCAAATTGGTTTATATAAAAACTAAAGAACAGATTGCAGACATATTCACTAAACTGTTGTCTAAGGAATCATTTGAATACTTGAGAGATAGGTTAGGGGTTTTTACCCCTCCGGCAGAGACTTGATTGATGAAGTTTGTCATCAGTCCAGTATGCATTATCAAGAACATTATCTATTCCAGCACTTATTAATGGTGCTACTACTCAGGGGGAGTAGTCAGCTTTGAGATTTAAAGGTTTATATCATTGCTTTGATATTTTTGTCAGGTTACTGGCATTGATGTCAAAGGGGGAGAGATATTGATGTGAAAATAAAAGAAAAGTTGTATACATTGGGGAGAGATATTTGTTCAGAGCCTTACAGAGATATCATTCACTGGGGAGAGCTATTGATTGTTGGTTGTCTTCCACATGGGGAGACTTGTTTGGCATTTCTTGGTACTTAGATGTTTTTCACATCTAGTGTTGCTATCAATGCCAAAGGGGGAGATTGTTGGCATTACGGGTGAATTGATTATATGTGGCATTGATGTTTTTTCATTGATGTCAACACTAGTTGGTACCGGCAGATAGATTTACAAAGGTTGATATGGATAGTTACTGGCAGACAGGTTACCAGTATAAGATCTAGTGTTACCGGCATAAGAGATTTTCTGGTTGGCACTTCCGGCATGTTTGGATCAGTAAATTGTATTGGATTTCATGAGTTATATGCTCCATGAGCATGTTTTGGTCAGTTGGTATTGGCTTGGTGATTAGATGTTATCATACACTCTGGTAAACCCTTATCGGCACTGGTTTAAAGCTTTACCGGCAGAGCTTTCATTGAAGAATCTTGATAGAATGCATAATTAGTGTTGGTGCAACTTCTTCAAGGATTTTAGGATGAAGAAGATATTCGTTGATCATGATTCAATTGCTTGAAGACATTGCTTTGGCGTGGTGGACCCATAATAGGTCTGATACCTATCTAGGTTATGGACCGGTATCATGCTAGCATGTACTCTACACGTTACATGGATGATTTGAGATGTTTTATGGATTTGTTATTATTGTTTTGGTCTTAAGCCGACATGGCATATCATTATAATAAGGAATTCTATAATGATATTATTGTAATATCTTTAGGTGGCCGACCTAATTGGTTTAGGCCTTAGTTATTGTATAAATAAGAGGTAGAAACTCTTTGTAAAGTATCATGGTTATTAGAAAGGTCATGGTCAAGGAATGTAATGTGTGAATATTGTAATATCATTCATCAGAGGAGTTGATCGATCATTGGTGATCGTATTGGTTTTAGAAGAGGATTTAGTCCTCCGGCATTGAGCTTAACTAGGATTGTAATCAGGCATAGTAGATGTTATTTCTAGCAGTTAAATCTATTGGATTGTTGTCCATTTATCTTGAGAAAGTTGTAGCCTCTCTATAGTCAGTGAGACTCTAGCAGTGTGCCTTCTCGCAAGTGCAGGCCCCTCATTGTAACACATACTTTCAGCAAAAGTATCATCTGACTGTGGGTAGGCTTCCCACCATAGTTTTTCCCTTTCCGAGTTTTCCACGTACAAATAATGGTGTTATGTGGTATGATTGATTTGCATTGATTATCTGGTTAATTGTTAAGTTGTATTGTTTACCGGTATCCGTTTCTATCGGCATCTATTTGTGCTTTACCGGTACTTGATTTGTTTAAGGTTGTATTGTGGATTAAAAGTTATAATCTGTTAACAACTGATTCACCCCCCCCCCTCTCAGTTGTTCACCGGTTATCCTAACACACCCAAGTGGCTCATACCCAAACTACTATGAAATGCATTTCTTAAGTAAACTTAAGTAAGGTGTAATAATATCCATGATGAATAATTATTTACACCAACACCCCCCCTTAAGTGCAACTTAGGGGAATGCACTTAAGTCTACAAGGCAACTAAGGAATGCAAGATGGGTCCCAGCTGTGAGGCCATGTTAGGTACCCATGTACAAATGCAAATGCATGCAAACCAATGCAATGAAATCTCTCACAAAGCAGGGAAAGAGAGAAAACCCCAATGGGAAAAAACCCTCCCCCAAAAGAGAGATGAAAGCTATACAAGAGAACTCTCATAGAAGTATGTGAAGGATAAAACCCATGCGAGGAAAAAGTACCCCCCATATGAGAGAAAAAGAGAAGATAGGAATCCCCCCCTCAATGTAGAATTTTCACCAATTATAGAAGCTTGATGACGAATTAATAAATTACTCCACGAACGTCGAACAACATTCCTCCCCTTAGGAAGAAACAAAACCAAAGGTGTATCCATGAAGTCTCCCCAATTAAGAAGGGAAGATGTATGAAAAAAACTCATGATGAATGAAGTCTCTGAAAAATGCTCAAGTGTCCCCATGTCAATGTTGAAAGATACCCCCTCCAAAGGTGGTAAACTGCTCCACACTGCTGAAAAAGGAACTCCAAGATCTAGTGGAGATGGATGTAGAACAAGTCCCAAAGACTCACATGTCTCCTCTAAGCATAAAGAGACATCCTCCAACTATTATACATAAGTATCCACAATCATGTCAACCTTGAAAGAATGATCATGTAGAGAATGAACAAGAGGGTCAGAGTGTTCCCTTGCAACAATCAAAGAAGGATTATCTTCATCCAAGAGAAGATGAATATCATCAATACTGTCTCCCAAATCTAAAATGTAGGATTCCCCAAACAAACCTGCAATGTTTGTCAAGTACTCATCCCATGAAACTAAAGTTGGAAGACAAGTTATATCCTGTTGCACTGAATCACATGAAGGCAAAACTGTCGCACTATCTACATCATCGGTTGCAATAGGTGATGTGATATTAATAGGAGGAGATGAAGCACAAGGCTCAAGAATGGGGTCATATGTGAGAATCCCCAAGTTCATGTACCCAGAGTTCTCCTCAAAATCTAAATCATCACAAGAAGTGTGATCATCATGTGTAGAATAATCATGTGTGAAATCATTATCATCAACAAAATCTGAAAAGGAATATAACCGAGATGCATGTTCAACTACCCCATTAACAATGATATCTCTAGTCTCCAAGTCTCTAATAAAAACTGACTCAGGTGTGAACTCCACAATTCTCTTAGTTGTGCCATGTATGATTTGATAGATGGAAATGAGATTGTTTGTCAAATGGGGTACACACAACACATCATTGAAGGAGTTATCCCCAATGGCAATAGATCCTTTCCCAATCACATCCATGTATGTATGATTGCCCATCAAAATCTATGACATGGTGCAAGGCTCAAATGTAGAGAACATAGACTGCAAAGATGCCATATGTTGAGAAGCCCCTGAATCTAGAAGTCATCTCCCATAATCATGACTTGTAGTAGCACAAAGAGCTTTTCCTTTTCTTGTCCTAGAAGAGTGAGTCTTCCCACTTGTAGAATCCATGAATGCTTTCCCTTTCCCTTTTGAATGTGTGGGAGTGGAATTTGATGAAACATCCTTCTTGTAGACATTAGGAAAATCAATGTTATGCTTTTTGAGGATGTGTGTGAGCTCATCAATCTTCTTAGAATGGTAACTGTTAGCACATATTTTTACAAAATATTTTTGTGATATATTTGGATGTTTTCACATATAATATCATCATAAGGGCATTTACTATTGGTTTTAATATGCAGGAGCATCATTGAAGACAATGGAGTTATCCAAGGATCAATTGTTTCATGAATGGATGGAGATCACTTGGTTACATTAAGGGAAAGCACTAAGTAAATGTTGCATAAAGAGTCTATCATATCAGCATTGTGGCAGATATCAGAGGAGGAGTTAGTATGATGAAATTGGAAGTGCCTTTGGCTTACATACACCCTATATGAAGAATTGGAGCCATTAAAATTTATGGTAATTTTCAAATTTGTAAAATTTAAATTATTGGCATAGGTTATCCCGACAGGACTGCATAGCCAAGCACAAAAGAAGTGAGACGTTATTATCAAGGTAGCTTATACCGAGGAGTAAGTAAGAGGATATATCCATCTGCAAAAGAATTTAATATCGGAAGTGCGAGGAAGTTGTTATACCAATAGTCGATGCAGCTATTGGTATAACCCTCACCGATAAGGAAGAGTGCGGATGAAACATTTTAATTATCGGATTATCGGGAGACAGGAATATGGGGTTACCTCGATGTCCGATAGGATGAATAGGGGAACCGAGAGGAAAAAGGTGCACACCACAAGTAAAATAGGTTCATTAAAGAAAGTGTTAACTTTCAGGAGGGAACCAAAATAGCTACACCGATACCCGATAAAGGAAAGCTAGGCGAGCGACAATATCAGCTAGAGTTATGCCGATAAAGAAGTGTTGAGCGTGGAGTTCAAAATCTTATCGGGGTAACCTATATCCATCAGCGAGAGATGTTTATATTTTGTCCTAATGACAGATGAAGAAGTTAAAGCAAAATGCAGATAAGGAGACTTCATCGGGAAAAGCTATGTCGATAGAGCGGAGCGGTAAAAGGGTTTTGTAAAATAAAAGTCGGTGTCATCGGGGAATCAGTAAAACATCAACTAGGTTATTCTGACACCCGATGAAGCAACTGAGAGGAAAGAAGTGCAAACCGTAAAAGAGAACTCATCAGGTAGTTTCTACTATCGGATGAGCATTTTTTGAGTTATGTCGATTTCTGATGGGCAGGATGCCACAGAGGAAAGAAAGGCAAATCTGTCAGGGTGACTTACACCAATCAAAAGGAAAAAAGGAAAATTAAAGAAGTGTACATTACAAGTGGCACAAAATAATTAAGCTCTCGAGTAGAGTTACATCGACTAGCCATTAATAAATCTGGTGTGAAAATAGACATGACAACCATTATTTAATGCACCCAACGGATAGGCCTGAAATCGCACGAAGCAAATCTAACCAGGATTTTTTTTCAGATGTTAACTATGATGGAGATAAACTTATTTATTGGGTCTCATGTAAATTGTCTTTCACAAAGTAATCTAGAAGTAGTTTGTTATCTCTAAAGTGCTAATTGAAGTTACAGAGTGCAGAACAAAGGATTTGCAAAATGGAGGGTACAAGTGCAAAAGGAAAAATGAAGGTCATAGAATATCTAATAACACATCAAAACAATCAAAGTCGGGAGAGGCTACGAAGAAGAGGAAGCTCAATTAGGACATGATCAACAAGATGAGTTCTCTGGGAGCTAAGTCTATAAGGCCAAAGACAAATTTTCCAATTCGTGATCAACTAGAGGATAGGTATAAGGAAATAGGAGATGTATGGACCAGAGTGCGAGGACACGAATTGTTCTTGTTTCATTACATAAGGAGAAATGACCCGATGACTATATCTAACCCATGGAGCATTGGTCTAGGAAAACTCATGGTCCCTAATGTATTTGTAAACATAGACTTGCTCAAGCTTCTGGTCATAAATTATGATGCCACTAAAAGATGCATCCTATTACCTAACAGGATTGTTTTCATTCATTTCACAAAAACGACAATTCAAGAAGTTTTTGGCTTGAATTCTAAGGCGGAGGTGCCTCTGTCTTTCGATGATTTGGAGGAGGAATACAGAAAGATGGATATCACATATCAAGGGTGAAATTTGGTGTTTCATAAGGCTGAGAAAGGAAGATTAATGGAGGAAGACGGTCTACCTTATGATATCAATATTTTCGAAAAATATTTCCAATATACCTACATGGCTTGTGGACAAGTTGGAGGAGTTGAGGCTCCAGACGTAGCAAGAATGGGACTGTTGGTTTTGGCAGCTGATGTCTAGAGGCATGAGCCAAGAGCATTTGATTTCACTGCATATCTTGCAGATAGGTTGCATGAGGGTTTTCTGAACATTAAGAATAGTCTTGATAAGCATTTCAAGAATTATTCTCTGTTAATGTGTATAATATTATTTTATGGTCAATTCAAAGGATTGTGGTGAGAGGGTTTGAGAGTAAACTAGTTTGGAAAGGATAGACAGGAGCAACCTGTGCAGCTATGGGTTTCTTTATGGGATTCTAGGTATGTGAGTTCCCATTATGTGAAGTTTGAATAATTTTCTGTCAAACCCTTGTTCAGAATGTACAATGAGACTATTGAAGGATCTTTTTTGAAAACCATCAAGAAGTTTCTTCCACCAATTGAGCATAATAATACCAAAGTGAATCATAATTGGGGTGATTGGTTTTCCTGTGCCAATTTCACTTTTGTTACAATGTTTAGTTTTGAGGGTTCACCATATGTATTGCCTAAACCGACACCTGGTCGTATTGCATTTTTATAAATTGTTAGACAACTTAGTGTTTCCAATTCTCATCACTTTGGGGATGCACGTAAGTAGACCTTTTTTCCAGGGACTTTCGAGTTTGGAGATTTCAGGATTGTATCAACCAGGGCTTATGAAGCCATTGACAGAAAGTTAGCAGATGAATACGATTTGTTGTTACACACACCCAGGAAGAATTATGATCCTGAGGGATATATAAACATGTGCAGGAAAAGGCAACCCCTGAAAGGGTATATCCATTTTACTGATGATATGGAAGATTTGTGCAGAAATAAGGAAGTGGAAGAATTGGTTGATGTGATGGAAGATTTGGAGAGAAGGTTACAGGAGAAAAAACAAAGGCTGGAGGATTTCCAAGGTGAAGAAGAGGAACATGCAAAAAGTGACTCAGGGGAGAAAGAAGTTGTATCAAAATTACAAGTACCTAATAGAGAAGAAGAGCCTGATGTACAGGACAAATTAATCATAACCTTAAATACAGAGATAGATGATAGAATGATTGTGCACACCACTTTTGTATCAGATGATCAATTCATAAAATCTTAAGAGTTAAAGTCATTCTTGTATCACTTCAAGGGTAAGAAATTAAGGGAAGCAGTGCCAAATATTACCCCTAAAAATGAAGTAGAAATGAAGAGGAGGTTGAAGGAAGACATCAATGCAAAAGTTGAGAATATGACCCCATAGAAGGGGAGACAATTACTAGTGAAGTCTGGTATAATTGTGTTTCCAGGATGGGACTTGAGTGCCTCATTTTTTTTTTATACTTTGCTGCACTCAGATAATAAGGATATGAAATTGGATATCCAAGGAGTAGAAGATATTTTTATTGGATCAAGGTATGATCCAAATGAAGAAGAAATATTGTCATGGGCCCTATACCCTACCAATAAGAGACCTAAGATAATAGATGTAGATAAGGCTTTTGGTCATATGATGAGGTTGAAAGTCGAAGAGGTGGATCCTACGGTCACTGCAAATATAGGGATTGACATTTCCAAGTTTAATAAGGCTCAATTGAAATGGGAAGTTGCTGAAAAGCATAAATACAAAGCATTGTATGAAGAAGCTTTAAAAAGAGGACATCCAGTACCACAAATCACTAACTCTAGTGCCCAATGGAAAAGGAAGTTTGAGAAACTATCCTTGGAGCAAAATAAGGTGAAGAAGCAAATGAAAACTATCAGGATAGATGTTGCCTATGTATTAATGACAAGGAGATATTTAAATTTAGAAAAGGTTTTGGATGAATTTTGGGGTGTATATAAAAAAAACATGGATAATACAGTCTCCACCCAAAGGATTTATGACACTCAATCTACTATTACAGGATGAGACATTGAAAGAAAAGACTATCAGAAGGATAACAGAGTTAATTGAAATTCATGAAAAGTATACAAAAGAGTTGAAGGAAGAGTTCCAAAAGTGCCAGGAGGTTTTGCAACATGAGATTCCTAGTTTGGTTGATTATGTAGGGGTTATCAAGGACAAAAGTGCATGGCTCTCAGAATTTAAGGCTTTACTTATTGCAGCCCTTGGTGTCGCCCAAGCAGATGCCCTGGATATGAATGAGACAATGGACCAGTTAGAGAACCTAATCGAGATAGAGATGGTGCTTAGGGATACAATATTTAATGCAGTTACATATAAATATGAAGGCTACCTTAAACACATTAGGAAATGCGGGAAGAAGCTAGATCCAAAGAATTGAAGTTTTTATTTCTCATGCTTTTATAATTGTATTATGTTATCTTAGCAGTTAAGTAGTTAGGTGTAAGGTTTTAGTTAGATTTTAGTTTAGCAAAATGAAAGGGTGTGTCCTTTCATCTATTCCTATTGATTCATATATTTGTAGTGAGTCATTTTGTATGTAGAGGATCTAATAGCTAGGATCTAAGATGTTTAGAAGAGTTACAAAAAAAGAAACAATCACTTTTGCCTATAAGGGTTGTGAGTTATATGTATCAAGGAAGTCTATAGGAACAAGAAGTATCTTTTTGTGCAAACAAACTGTAATGGAGTATCTTCAAGTGAAGCTTATGTATGCAATCATTTCCTAAAGATTAATATACAAGGTTCATTGTTTCTTTTCCAAATATTGTGCATACTTTTGTGTTGATGAATTATCTTTGTCCTCTTGATAAATTTGTCATTTGATTTGCCATGATGTGCCATCACATGTTGTTAAATTAAATGTGAGATTGGGTTTTCATTGTTTGTGTAACACATACTGAAACCTTCATAGCTGATGATTAATATTATCTCTAGAGTTGATAATATTTCTTGTCCACAAAGTGTCATAAATATCCCTGGATAGAGGCACTGGTCTGTTATTCATCTTTTAAGGTCCTGGTTTGCTATGCATTTAAGGTCCTTAATAAAGAAAGCATTCTTCCCAAATCCTATATGAACCGATATTTACATATTTCTTTCAAGTCTTGAAATCATTCTTATTCTTAATATACAATCATAATCATTTTCATTTTCTTTTAAAAGGCATTCACTTAAAGCACAGAATAAAGCATAATTGCAGAACAATCATTTGCCAGTTTTGCATTTTCTAGTCATAAAGCTTAAATCCACTTTAATAACTCTTTTTGTGCTTGAGAGGGAAAGGTATACCTACCTAGGTTCAGTGGATCCATAAGTGCAAAAGGATCTGGTCTTCGACCATCCCTATTCGTTGCCCAAGGCTAGTTGGATTAGTTGAGGATTTGGAAAACCCTTAAGTTTTCCAATCTGTGGTTTTGGGCACCAACAGATTGGCGACTCTGTTGGGGAGTTGTTTGTAAAAAATCAATTCCATAATGTCATTTAAGGTTCTCTACTGGAAGGAAGAACCCAGGAGCTTAATAAGAAATTTTTCCTCCATAGGAGGTGGTGACTCTACATTTCAATACATGAATAATAGTTGGTATTTTGAGAAAATTAGAAACCCCTAGACATTTATCAATAAAATTGATGTAATGGAGAAGTTATTTGCATAAAGAGCAGGATAATATTGTTGAGTTGAGTCCCAAGAAAAGGCGTAAAGAAAAGAAATCAACAACAAGTATGGCATCCCAAGGTTATAAAACATTTCCTAGCAGAGAGGATGGTTCTTCATCCGGTGATAAATCTGAAAATAGGTAGGAAAATCCTTTCTATAAAATAAGTACAAAAGATAATAGACATAGCCATGATGAGATCCTGACTGTTGAGGAACAGGAAGCAAAACAGTGGGATGAACTTGTTCTTAGAAAGGTTGACATGAATGCAAACGATGCCAAGATGGCGAGGGCACTTAAAAGGCAACCAGATTGGGTGTTATAGAAACTCAGAATAGAGAGAAATAATATTTCAAGTCCCAAGACAAACAAGGTAGAAGAAGAGAGGGGTGAAACATGTAGACAAGTAATTCCAAAGTATAGTCCCCCTCATATGAGAATAATAGAGCATCCTTTTGTAACTTATGATAAAGCGTTGGTAAATGAAAGTAGAAGATGGAGGGATGTGCATAGGGATCAAAGTGAAGAAAGATAGGAGGATGGAAGAAGGAATGGAAATGGGGAAAATGATGGGAATTGGAATAACACAAATAGGGGTAACCATATAGGAAGTAATGTGTATGGCGGCAATCAAAATAATGGACATAATAGAGGTAACAATGGCAATTATGGAAATGGCAATGGTGGAGGTAGGAACAACAATAATGGTAATAATAATGGCAATAATAGTGGTGGTGGAATAATGGGAACAATGGTAATAATGGCAACAATGGTGGATTCAATAGAGGAAGTATGAACAATCAAAGCAACCATCATGTTGGCAGACGGCCTATGATCATTGAAAGATACAAACAATTGGATTTCACTATCATTGTTGGTTATCCAAATCAGATCACTAATGATTAGTGAACTAAGTATAGACGCTTCCAATTTAAAAGAGAATCCTCTAGTGATTTACTTAGGCACATCCATTACCAAAAACTTCTCACAAGTGGATCATTTGTATTTAACACTGCTTATAAACAATAAGATGGTAATAAAAAGCATGATAGACTTAGGAGCAGCAGTAAATATTATGCCAGAGGATCTCATGAAAGAGTTGGGAATGAAGGTAGATACCCCTTATGGAAAATGTTATGCAATGGATAATAGGTCAGGATCATGAAGGATATTGAGTTCAGGTTTCCATCTTGTCCAGACACTACCTATAAAATGGATGTAACAATTGTGCAAGTGCCTGCGAACTATGGAATGCTACTATCCAAACAGTGGTCGAACCTGGTAGGTGGATATGTGCAATTAGATCTATCGTATGCTACCATCCTAGTCAAAGGAGCAGAGTAAGAATCAACAAAGAATCAAGATCTCCCTACCTCATAGAGGAAGTGGATCCGGATCAAGTAACTTGCTTCTGTCATTCAGATATGGACAAATTTAAGCTAAGTATTTTTAAACCTTTAGAAATTGAAAAAATTGCAGAGGTTGTGTGCAGAGGTTGTTAAACACAATGAAAGTTTGATTTGCAAATTATATTTTGATGGTGCCTGCAGTAAGAATGGAAATGGAGCAGGAGTTGCATTTATTTCACCTGATGTAAAATCCTTTAAATATTATTTATCATTGGCTTTTGAATGTACTAATAATATTGCTCAATGTGAAGCTCTCTTATTAGGACTAAAATTAGCAAACAGGCATGGCATTAAGTTACTAACAATTTATGGTGATTCAAAACTAGTTGTTTCACAAGCTAGAGGCAAATTTGCTGCAAAAAATACAAAATTAAGAAGTTATAGGAATGAGGTTTGGGATTATATTGAACTTTTTGATGCTTTTTCCATTAATTGGACTGAAAGGTCCAATAATATTTTGGTGGACTTTATGGCTAACCTCGTAGTTAAAGATAATGATATCTCTTTTGATGATATTACACAAGTTGAAATTAAAACAAGACCATTTGTTCCTGATAATGTTAAGAGTTGGCAAGTGTTTGATGATGACAGGGTTCTGCTAAGATTTCTCTTTTGTGAAGATCAGTATGCAAACTAGCAGATTGATTGGAATGGACTCATTGAGGAAATTAATGGAAGAGGGACTGTAGTTGGGCAAGAGGTATTGCAGCTAAAAACAAAAAGAAAATTAAAAGGATTGATAGAGCTTGAAAGAATATTTGATGATAAAGATGTAGTGAATTTCAAACCTAATCCAGGAGGATGTGAGGATGTTGAAAAAATAAACTTGGGAAGTGAAAGCAACCCAAGAGAAGTATATATTGGAAAAAATCTCACACCAAAAATTAAAACAAAATTGATTAATCCACTAAGGAAGTACAGACACGTCTTCGCTTGGTCATATGATGACCTTAAAGCATATAGGGAAGATTTGTTCCAGCATGAGATACCCTTGAAGCCTAATGCAAAACCTTTCAGACAAAAACAAAGGTCGATAAACCCTACTTTGGCTCCTAAGATGAAGGAGGAGCTGATGAAAATGAGGAATGTTGGTATTATTGAGCCTATAAGGCACTCAACATGGGTATCCAATTTGGTCCCAATCAGAAAAAAGAATGGTGACATCAGACTGTGTATGGATTTTAGAAATTTAAATGTTTCATCTTTGAAAGATAATTATGCTTTACCTAACATGGAGGCTCTTTTGCAGAAATTCAGAAATTCACATGAAATGAATTGTTATCTATGATGGATGGCTTCTTAGGCTATAATCAAGTCAAAGTTAGGGAAGCAGAAAAGTTCAAAACTACTTTCACTACACCTTGGGGTACCTATGTCTATGATAGGATGCCTTTTGGACTGACAAATGCAAAAGCTACATTCTAGAGGGCTATGGACATGGCCTTTGAGGGTATGATTGATTATATCTTGGCAGTTTACCAGGATGATATGACTGCTTATTCTAAAAAGGAAGAAGATCATTGTAATGATCTAGGAAAGATTTTTATTAGAGCATTAGAATATGGCATATCTTTGAATCCTAAAAAATGTCATTTTGGGGTTACTAAAGGAAAATTGTTAGGTCATATTGTTTCAAAAGATGGTGTGAGAATCGATCTAGAAAGGATTGCTGCTATTGATAAAATTCAAATCCCAAAAACAGTTAAAGCAATTCAATCTTTTTTTGGTCAAATTAACTTTATAAGAAGATTTGTTTCAAATTTCTCCAAAATCATAAAGCCTATTGCTAAAATGTTGAAAAAAGGTGCTGAAATAAAATGGACTAATGAAGCTCTTGAAGCCTTTGTAAATATCAAAAGAGCCATCAAGGAAGCCCCTATATTAAAATCACCTGATTTCTCTAAGCCTTTTCAAGTGTTTTCATTTGCTTCCTTCCATACTATTGTTGTTGTCATGTTACAAAAGAATCATGAGGATCATGAATAGCCAGTGGCATTTTTTAGCAAAACATTGCAAGCATCTGAGTTGAATTATGATTTAAATGAAAAACAAGCTTATGCTCTTGTGAATGTTGTGAAATCTTTTAGATCCTATCTAGTTGGTGCCACCATCATTGCCTAAGTACAAAATGTTGTTGTTAAAGACATCTTCAGACAATCAGAAACTACTGGAAGGAGATGCAGATGGATAAACCAGATCCAAGAATTCAATATTGATCTACAAATCACAAAGTTAGTAAGAGGTCGAAGTTTAGCAAAATTCATGGCAGAATCCAATCTTGAAGCAGCACATGTAAATCAAATAGAGTTGAAAGATGCACAAATGAGCATTGAGAGGTGCCCTTGGTATACAAATATTTTTTATTACTTAAAATAAATGAAGTCACCTGATATTTTAAATGATAGTCATAAAAGAACTTTAAAGATTCAAACATCTAGGTATGTATTACTTAATGGAGATTTATACTGGAAAAATAGAGATGGTATTCTCTTATTGTGCTTAGATGAGTGTCAAGAATCTGTTGTTTTAAAAGACTTACATGAAGGTGTATGTGGAGGCAACTTCTCAGCTAAAACCACATCTCATAAAATTCTTAATACCAGTTATTATTGGCCTCAATTTTTCAAGGATTGTCATACTTATATTAGAAAATGTGAATCTTGTCAAAAAAATTCAGGGAAGCTCAAGTATAATGGAGCTATTCCTCTCAGACCTATACATGTAGAAGAGCCATTCTAGATGTGGGGTATTGACTTCATAGGGGAAATAGCAAATAAATCTAGTGGTGGGCATAAATGGATTTTGGTGGCTACGGATTATTCTACTAAATGGGTTGAAGCTATTCCCACAAGACAGGCTACAAGCAAAGTGGTGACAAAGTTTCTCTTAGAAAACATTCTCACTAGATTTGGAGTACCTCAGAAGAATGTGGTAGACAATGGAATGTGCTTCAGATTCAAGGAGTTCTCTGATTTCTATGAAAATTATGGCATCTCTCTGTCTTATTCATCACCTTACCATCCCCAAGGAAATGGACAAGCAGAATCAAGCAATAAGAACTTGTTGAAGATTATCAGAAGGATGTTGGGTGATAATAAAAAGGCTTGGGATTCAAAATTGGTCTTAGCAGTATGGGCTGACAGAGTAACAGTCAAGAAGTCCACATGATTTTCCCCATATGAGCTTGTATATGGCAAGGAAGCAAGATTATCCTTAAATAATTTGCTTCCAGTTTATAAATTTGTTACAGAAGAATGTTCAAAAGAAGTAAACTTCATGGGGGATAGGTTGATGGCATTGTCTGAGTTGGATGAATGTAGAAAATAGGCTCAGGAAAGAAATATTTAGAGACAACAGATGGTTAAGGCTTTACATGATAAAAGGGTTTGTGATAGAACATTTGAAGTAGGAGAATGGGTACTTAAATGGAATGCCAAAGACCAAGACAAAGGAAAACATGGAAAATTTGATGTGCTCTAACTGGGACCCTATATCATCTTTAAGAAAAATGGAGAAAACTCACATTTCTTGTAGAATATTGGTGGTGAGGTGAAGGAATTTCCAGTCCATGCTAAGTACCTCAAACATTTTTTTCTTTTGACAAGCAGGAAGTATTTCTTGTATCATAATAACATAGTTTTTGTTTTTTCTTTCTTTCTCTTTGTTATGTGTTTCAAATTATGTCTGGGTCTACTTTCCAGAGATAGCTGGGATCTTGCTATGTCCCTAAAAGGAACATACATCCCCAGAAAGAGCCATTGTTAGCACATATTTTTACAAAATATTTCTGTGATATATTTGGATGTTTTCACATATAAATTCATCATAAGAGCATTTACTGCTGGTTTTTATATGCAGGGGCATCATTTAAGACAACGGAGTTATCCAAGGATCAACTATTTCATGAATCGATGGGGGTCACTTGGACACATTAAGGGAAAGCACTAAGTAAAGACTGCATAAAGAGTCCATCATATCAGCATTCTGGCAGATATCAGAGGAGGAGTTAGTATGATGAAATTAGAAGTGCCTTTGGCTTATATACACCCTATATGAGGAATTGGAGCCATTAACATTTATGGTAATTTTCAAATTTGTAAAATTTAAATTATTGGCATACGTTATCCCGACATGACTACATAGCCAAGCTCAAAAGAAGTGAGACGTTATTATTAAGGTAGCTTATACTGAGGAGTAAGTTAGAGGATATATCCATCGACAAAAGAATTCAATATTGGAAGTACGAGGAAGTTGTTATACCGATACCCAATGGAGCTATCGGTATAACCCTCACCTATAAGGAAGAGTGCGGATGAAACATTTTAATTATCGGAGTATCGAGAGATGGGAATATGGGGTTACCCCGATGTTCGATAGGATGAATAGGGGAACCAAGAGGAAAAAGGTGTGGACCCAAAGTAAGATGGGTTCATCAAAGAAAGTGTTAACTTTCGGGAGGGAACCAAAATAGCTACACCAATACCCAATAAAGGAAAGCTAGGCGGGCGACAATATCGGTTGGAGTTATGTCGATAAAGAAGTGTTGAGCGTGGAGTTCAAAATATTATCGGGGTAACTTATATCCATCAGCGAGAAATGTTTACATGTTTTCCTGATGTCAGATGATGAAGTTAAAGCAGAATATAGACAAGCAGACTTCATCGGGAAAAGCTATGTCAATAGAGCGGAGCAGTAAAAGGGTTTTGCAAAATAAAAGTCGATGTCATCAGGGAATCGATAAAACATCAGCTAGGTTGTTCCGACACCTGATGAAGCAACCGAGAGGAAAGAAGTGTGAACCGTAAAAGAGAACTCATCGAGGTAGCTTCTACTATCGGATGAGCATTTTTTGAGTTATGTCAATTTTCGATGGGCAGGATGCCACAGAGGAAAGAAAGGCGGATCTGTCGGGGTAACTTAGGCCAATCAAAAGGACAAAAGGGAAATTAAAGAAGTGTACATTATGAGTGGTGCCAAATAATTAAGATCTTGGGTAGAGTTACACTGATTAGCCATTAAGAAATCTGGTTTGAAAACAAACATGACAGCCAGTATTTAATTCATCTAATGGATAGGCCTGAAATCGCACGAAGCAAATCTAACCAGGATTTTTTTTAGATATTAACTATGATGGAGATAAACATATATATGGGGTCTCGTGTACATTGTCTTTCACAAAGTAATCTATAAGCATATTCTTATCTCTAAAGTGCTAATTGAAGTTACAGAGTGCAGACCAGAGGATTTGCAAAATGGAGGGTACAAGTGCAAAAGGAAAAAGGAAGGTCACAGAAATATCTAGTGACACATCAAAACAATCAAAGGCAAGAGAGGTTGCAAAGCAGAGGAAGCTAAATCAGGACATGATCAACCAAACGAGTTCTGTGGGAGCTAGTCTAGAAGGTCGAAGACAAATTTGCCAATTCGTGATCAACTGGAGGATAGGTATAAGGAATAGGCGATGTATGGACCAGAGTGCGAGGACACGAACTATTCTTGTTTCATTACATAAGGAGAAATGACATGATGCCTATATCTAACCCATGGAGAACTGGTCTAGGAAAACTCACGGTCCCTAATGTATTTGTAAACATAGACTTGCTCAAGCTCTTGGTCAGAAATTATGATGCCACTAAAAGATACATTTTGTTACCTGACGGGAATGTTTTCATTTGTTTCGCAGCAACCACAATTCAAGAAGTTTTTGGTTTAAATTCTGAGGTGGGAGTGCCTCTATCTTTTGATGATTTGGAGGAGGAATACAGAAAGATGGATACCACATATCAAGGGTGGAATTTGGTGTTTCATAAGGTTGAGAAAGGAAGACTAGCAGAGGAAGACGGTCTGCCTTATCATATCAACATTTTCAAAAAATATTTCCAATATACCTACATGGCTTGTGGACCAGTTGGAGGAGTCGAGGCTCCAGATGTAGCAAGAATGGGACTGCTAGTTTTGGAAGATAATGTCCAGATGCATGAGCCAAGAGCGTTTGATTTTGCTGCATATCTGGCAGACATATTGCATGAGGGTTTTCTGAACCTGAATAACGGTCCTGATAAACATTTCAAGCATTATTCTTTGTTAATATGTATAATATTGTTTTATGGTCAATTCAAAGAACTGTGGCCAAAGGGTTTGAGAGTAAATGAGTTTGGAAAGGATGGATAGGAGCAACCTATGCAGCTATGGGTTTCTTTATGGGATTCTAGGTATGTGAGTTCCCATTATGTGAAGTTTAAAGAATTTTTTGACAAACCCTTGTCCAGAATGTACAATGAGACTATTGAAGGATCTTTTTTGGAAACCATTAAGAATTTTCTTCAGTCATTTGAGCACCATAATACCAAAGTGAATCATAATTGGGGTTATTTGTTTTCCTGCCAATTTCACTTTTGTTAGAGTGTTTGGTTTTGAGGGTTCACCATATGAATTGCCTAAATTAGCACCTGATCTTATTGCATTTTTAGAAATTGTTAGATAGCTTAGTGTTTCCAATGCTCGTCACTTTGGGGATGCATGTAAGTAGACCTTTTTGCCAAGGACTATGGAGTTTGGAGATTTCAGGATTGTATCAAACCATGGCTTATGAAGCCATTGATAGAAAGTTAGAAGATGAATAGAATTTGTTGTTACACACACCGAGGAAGAATTATGATCCTAAGGGGTATATAAACATGTGCAAGAAAGGGCAGGCCCTGAAAAGGGTATATCTATTTTACTGATGATATGGAAGATCTGTGTAGAAATAAGAAAGTGGAAGAATTGGTTGATGTGATGGAAGATTTGGAGAGAAGGTTACAAGAGAAAAAACAAAGGCTGGAGGATTTCCAAGGTGAAGAAGAGGAACGTGTAGAAAGTGACTCAGGGGAGAATGAATTTGTATCAAAATTATAGGTACCTAATAGAGAAGAAGAGCCTGATGCACATGACAAATTAATCATTGCCTTGAATAAAGAGATAGATGATAGAATTATTGAGCACACCACTTTTGTATCAGATGATCAATTCATAAAATCTAAAGAGTTCAATTAATTCTTGTATCACTTCAAGGGTAAAAAATTAAGGGAAGTAGTGCCAAATATTACCCCTGAAAATGAAGCAAAAATGAAGAGGAGGTTGAAGGAAGACATCAATGCAGAAGTTGAGAATATGACCACACTGAAGGGGAAGCAATTACTAGTGGAGGCTGGTATAATTGTGTTTCCAGGATGGGACTTGAGTGCCTCATTTGTTTTTTATACTTGGCTACACTCAGATAATAGGGATATGAAATTGGATATCCAAGGAGTAAAAGATATTTTTATTCGATCAAGGTATGATCAAAATTAAGAAGAAATGTTGCTATGGGCCCTATACCCTCCCAATAAGAGACCTAAGATAATAGATGTAGATAAGGCTTTTGGTCATATGATGAGGTTGAAAGTCGAAGAGGTGGATCCTATGGTCACTGCAGATATAGGGATTGACATTCCAAAGTTTAATAAGGCTCAGTTGAAATGGGAATTTGCTAAAAAGCATAAATACAAAGCATTGTATGAAGAAGCTTTAAAAAGAGGAGGAAATCCAGTACCACAAATCACTGACTCTAGTGCCCAATGGAAATGGAAGTTTGAGAGACTAGCCATGGAACAAAATAAGATGAAGAAGCAAATGAAAACTATCATGATGGATGTTGATTGTGCATTCATGACAAGGAGATATGAAAATTTAGAAAAGGTTTTGGATGAATTTTGGGGTGTATATAAAAAAAACATGGATAATATAGTCTCTAACCAAAGGATTTATGACAGACTCAATATGTTATTACAGGATGAGACATTGAAAGAAAAGACTGTTAGAAGGATAACAGAGTTAATTGAAATTCATGAAAAGTATACAAAATAGTTGAAGGAAGAGTTCCAGGAGTGCTAGGAGGTTTTGAAAAGTGAGATTCCCAATTTGGTTGATGATGTAGGGGTTATCAAGGACAAAAGTGCATGGCTCTCAGAATGTAAGCCTTTACTTAGTGCAGCCCTCAGTGTCGCCCAAGTAAGTGCCCTGGATATGAATGAGATAGTGGATCAGTTAGAGAACCTAATCAAGATAGAGATGGCACTTAGGGATACAATATTTAATGCAGTTACATACAAAGATGAAGGCTACCTTAAACACATCAGGAAATGTGGGAAGAAGATGGATCCAAAAAATTGAAGTTTTTATTTCTCGTGCTTTTATAATTGTCTTATGTTATCTTAGCAGTTAAGTAGTTAGGTGTTAGGTTTTAGTTAGATTTTAGTTTAGCAAAATAAAAGGGTGTGTCCTTTCATCTATGCCTATTGATTCACATATTTGTAGTGATTCATTTTGTAGGTAGAGGGTCTAATAGCTAGGATCTAGGATTTTTAGAAGAATTACATAAAAAAGAAACAATCACTTCTGTCTGTAAGGGTTGTAAGTTATATGTATCAAGGAAGTCTATAGGAACAAGAAGTATCTTTTTGTCCAAACAAACTGTAATGGAGTATCTTCAAGTGCAACTTATGTATGCAATCATTTCCTAAAGATTAATATACAAGGTTCATTATTTCTTTTCCAAATATTGTGCATACTTTTGTGTTGATGAGTTATCTTTGTCCTCTTGATAAATCTTTTATTTGATTTGCCATGATGTGCCATCACATGTTGTTAAATTAAATGTGAGATTGGGTTTTCATTGTTTGTGTAACACATACTAAAACCTTCATAGTTGATGTTTAATATTGTCTCTGGAGTTGATAACATTTCTTGTCCACAAAGTGTCATAAATATCCCTGGATAGAGGCACTGGTTTGTTATTCATCTTTTAAGGTCCTGGTTTGCTATGCATTTAAGGTCCTTAATAAAGAAAGAATTCTTCCCTAATCCTATATGAACCGATTTTTGCATATTTCTTTCAAGACCTAAAAGAATTCTTATTCTTAATATACAATCATAATCATTTTCTTTTAAAAGGCATTCACTTAAAGCACACAATAAAGCATAATTACAAAACAATCATTTGTCAATTTTGCATTTGCTAGTCATAAAGCTTAAATCCACTTTAAATAACTCTTTTTGTGCTTGAGAGGGAAAGGTATACCTACCTAGGTTCAGTGGAGCCATAAGTGCAGAGGGATTTGGTCTTTGACCATCCCTATTCGTTGGCCAAGGCTAATTGGATTAGTTTAGGATTTGGCAAACCCTTAAGTTTTCCAATTTGTGGTTTTGGGCACTAACAACAATGACGCTCCTCATGACCAAACTTTTTACAATAGGCACAAGTAGGTCTCTCTCTCTTTGGTGAATTGCCCCTCTCGGAAGAGGATGAATCTCCTTGTTGTGGAGAAGGTGATGCTTTTATCCTTAGGCTTTGATTGCCATTTCTTCTTGTTTGAGTTGTCCTTTCCTTTATTTCCTTTGTTCCCTTGATTTTCCACTAATGCTTGAGACTTAGAAGTCTTAAGAATTCCCATTCGTATCAATTTAGTTTGTTCCATCATCAACATTTCAATGAAAGAATCAAATGTAGCCATTATGTAGCTTGAACCCATTGTCATCCTATGGGTTTGGAAACTAGAAACAAATGTTGCATATTCTTGTGGAAGTTTGCCCATCAAATTGAATATCAATTGAGTATCCTTCTTATCAATGCCACAATCCTTGAGTTGTGCCCTCAATTATTTTGCCTTGGTGACATAATCTTGTATAGTATCAAAGTTCTTGGGATCTAACATGGTGAGACCACTATCAATCTGATATCCCCTAATGTCATCAACTTGACCATACAAGTCTTGAAACTTTTGCCAAGCATCCTTGATTCGAGTACATTTCTCAATATGAAAAATGAGATCCTTTGATACACACTTTCTTAAGGTACCAATTGACATGATATTTTTAGTAAGCCAATCCAAGTGACCAACTGGATTAGCCTTAGGATCAGTGGGAGCCACAATAGTTCCATCAATATAATGAGTTAGTCATTTTTCCATAAGTTTACTCCATGCATCAATTTTCCAAGTAGCATAATTATGAGGAGTTAAGAGAGGAAACTTAGAAGAACCCATGGAAGCAAAAAGAAAGAACATGAGAGCACAAAAGCACAAGAGACACCCCCCCCAAATTCAATCAATCGAAGTACCCCCCAAAAATGATGATTTTGGCACTTTATATGTAGTGTGTGTACAATAGGCCACTTGCAAACAATGGCAAGGTGGAATTCTATTTTTGTTTTACAACTACCCTAATAGGCTAAGAACTACAAAGCAAAAGACCAAGAAGATAGATCTATGCAATACAAGTGCCAAATTGGCCAAAAAATTATGCACTTTGAAAAAAAATGGCACCTGAAGAGGAGTTTGTATGAGCCCGAACGGAGTCCCGGAAGTTGCAGAAATGAGGATTGGACAGGTACAATCACCAAAAACTGATATTTCTGAAAGATCTATCCATCAAAATCAGCAAATAATTCCACCATGAGAAAGTACATGAAATTTTAGCCCATTTTTAAAAAGTTACACCAAAAAAGGAGCAAAAATGAGAATGATATGGTCATTTGAAATTGAACTGCAAAATCAAAAAGCTCAATGGAGGGGCCTGCAAAAAAAAATTACAATGATGACGTCAACAAACTGTGAACCTAAATTTGAAAGTCGTCTAGCCATCACAAAAAATTTGTCTCCCTACCTACGTGGCATCTGTATTGTACGGATGGATGACATGGCCTGATGACTGGACTGCTAAGGTGGCAGATGTGACGTGGTGGGTGTGTCTGATGTGCAGGTGACACGTGGTGGGTCCGTAATGTGACGATGTGGCATAGTGGTGGCAGAGTTCACGAGGCCCAGGTAGGCCGGCAAGGAGGTCAACAGTCAGTACCGGCAGTGAGATGGAGGTGTCGGTAGGAGGGGCCACTAGCTTTCATGACAGCAAGGTCGGTGGCCGCAAGGAGCTGAGGCAGCATCAATGGCCGCAAGGAGATGAGGCAGCATCAGCGGCCACAAGGAGAAAGGACTATGGGAGAGATGAGATATAGGTTCACTGATGTACAGGTTCACATGGGGCCAAGTAGTGAGAATGTGGCTGACACAGTACAACAACGGCGGAGGGGCCGGTACGGAACAACAACGGCAGAGGGGCCAACACGGTTGGCAGTTGGGGGGCCTGGGCCAGATAATGGCTGGAGGTTCGGTGCCGGGAGGAAATTTGGTAGGGAGGAGAGCATGGGGCCTGACATTAGGTGCACGACAGGTGATCACACGGTCGGCTGGGTAAGGAGGTAGCCTAGTGTAATTGGGCAAAAATTTTCCTCCAAGCCCAAAATTTGTCTTTCACCGAAATAGGTCGAATTTATACTCAAAATTCATGGAAATGGACACTCAGACGCAATGGCGAGGTCAAAGCTGGTCTAGGACACCTCCAAAAGATACTACTCCTCAGATCTACCTCTTGACATCGCAATAATGCCTCTCAAGGATGAATCAATGACGCTCTAATGGCTCTGATACCATGTGAGATTTTGCCAAGATCAAGAGCTCAATGAAATGTACAAAATAGAGAGACAAAATATAGGACAAGAATAAATTGTATTCTCATCAATAGATAAAAATATTGTTGTTACATACAATGTAGATGAGCCTACATATATAGGCAAGGCTATATGGCTATGTAAGCACACAAACATGACATGTGGCTCAATAAGAAACAAGGGTAGGTAGGAAATAGGTGTGGTAAGTAGGAGAAACAATAAAATATTCCACATGAGGTGGATCACCCACCGAAGGTGGAATTATCACTTCCACAAAAAGTGGATATGATAGAGTAATAACAAGATCACACCATAAAAGGTGGAAATTCTCCTACACACACTATCCCAATGTGGCACAAACACCCAAGTGTCTCATACCAGACTACTATGAACTACATTTCCTAAGTAAACTTAACTAAGGTGTAATAATATCCATGATGAATAATTATTTACACCAACACACACAACAGGGGAGAAAGAGAATCTGTAGTATGTCGAATACTACATGTGTTGACATCAATGCCATAGGGGTATATTATAGGCATTGTGTTGTCATTGATGTCAACTGGTATAGGATGGCAACCAGTATGGGAGATTGATGAGAAGTGTTGTCATTGATGCATACCAGAAGTGAGGTCGTTGATGTCACTTAGCTTAGATGGTCACCGGAAAGGAAGAGAGTGTCATCCAGCACAATGGCCATTGGAGTCACCAGTACACAAGTTAGTGTTGACTTGTGTTGAAGACATGGACTGGAGACTGGTATGGTATAATACCAGTAAGTGACATGTTGGCAGTGCATTGTTGCCAACCGTCAAGACAGCAAAATGTTGGGCTGTTGATTGTGATGAAGAGGCAGAATGTTACTAAAATCACATCAACACCAGAGGTGAAGTATGTGCAAGGCACTGGTATGTTGTGTGGATGTGAAACAATAGGACTCCCACTAGATAAAGATGCAGTCACCATATGAAGAGATGACTAATAGTGAATGTGCCCAACCTGAAATAGGGAAGCCACATTGGTGCGATGGAGGATGCAGATGACAAGGATCCACTCCCACCGGTAAGTGGAGCTTATCTCCTATTATGCATGGAATGCATCATAGTCCTCTGAGATAAGATAGAAGAGTGGAATATAGGTGATTGAAGGCTCACACCGAATCAACTGGTGTAACACTAAGTTGCCTGAGGTGCATGTGCTCAGTGATATGCACCAGATCAGCTGGGTAGACATGATGGGTTGCCGGTACAGAAAAGGAAGGATATGTTTGTCACTTTAACAAACCAGTTGATAGGAGAACTGGTCAAATGATGAAGAATGCAAGGTTGAGCAGTTGCAGATAGAGAGTGCAACCAAATTTAAGATAGAGGTTGTTGAAGATTGATGACATGGTGTCATCAAGGTGGTTGTCGGTAAGTATGTCCACTGGTAAAGCTGACAAGGTGCAGAAGTGAAAGGCTCCCATCTATTGAAGATGTGCATGAGGTAGGTTGGTAAGTGTGTTGTCTAGTTTGAGTGGTCCACCAAAAGAGAAGCAAAGTGCAAGGTTAAAGATAGACCGGTTAGAGTATAACCGATAAGGTTTGTGAACCAAAAGATGAACTCGGTTACGTAGTTGGTTGGTGATCTTGTCTGGACCAACACAAAAGACTTAGGAGAGGTGGATGTTGACTATGATGACACGTAGGAGATAGGTGTTATGCATATGGTGGTTGGTGAGGTAGGTGTTGACCGGTCGACATTAATGTTGATAGCGTGTTTCACGGGTCAAGAGCAGAAGGGTGCAGCTCAAGACTCATCAGAGGACAGTGATCTAATTTGATGACTTCATAATCAAGGCCAAGTGTCCAGGTACTGATCAGGGTAGGTGAATCTATCTATGTGATCTCTCTATAGGTGTTTAACAAGTGCAGACCGAAGGAGGTGTCGTGTTTGCCAAATTGGGCAAACGTGATTTGAATGCAGCACGATTGGCGGAGTTTGATTGATCAGTTGCAGATGGTCGATCTCTAGACAGAGATTTGATTGGATTTGGTCTGCCTCAGGGTTGATGAAGAAACCCTAGCAAGCCAGAAATTTGAATGTCGGTCATGGTAGGAAAACTTTAGTATAACTATGTTAACTTGTGACTAAAGAAGTTTTGATGATGCTTCAGGCCGAGTGATGAAAGATAGAAAGTAAAAGAGCAGCAGACAATCCATCAACAATCATAGAGGAGATTGTGTGATTGAGAGAGAATCGGTTTGAAGAAGTGAACCAGAAAGAGTGAGGCAACTGATAGTCTTCCATTAGGTCCGACAAAGGAGTGAACTGGTGATGATTGAACCGACAGAGAAGAGGCAAAGAAGATTGCAGAAAAGAGAAGAGCACAATGAGAATCAAAAGAGAACCGGTAAGCTGAGAATCAGCAGGAATCAAATAGAAGACAATTGACTGAGTGAAGAAGACCGGTTGTGGCTAGCAACAGTGTGACAAAAAGAAGAACCAACAAAGAAGAAGAAAATGTTGAACTGGTAAGGGTGGAACAAATAGCGAGTTGAAACAGGAGATAAGGTTGCAGCAGTAAGAAGGTGAGCAGAGAACTGACGGAGAATTGGAGAGAGGATAACCGGTGGAGAGATTTGCATAAGTGTTACAAACTTCTTTTGTAACAAGGATATTACTTTTGTATCTGATATATATTCATTTTAGATCAGTGAGTTGGAGTTTCGTGCAGGGGTTGGTGCTCCTTGGGTTGGTACCCTAAAGTAGGAGTGGTACTCCTTAGGTTGGTGCCCTAAATGTTGTAAGTGAGGTTTTCATTGTGAGGTTGGATTGGAGCAGTTGTCTCCAGTATCATTTCTCACTGAGGTTTTTCCCTTCTTGGGTTTTCCTCATACATCTGGTGTTATGAGATGTCCCTTTTATGTGTGGTTTCATTTGTGTTATACTCCCATCTAACTGGTATGTCTGCTTTATGTTAGATCTGTTAACCGATATATACACATAGGATAGAAAAGGGAAAAGATTTGGAAGCCACTGATTCACCCCCCCCACCTCTCAGTGGCATCATGTGTTCAACATTACCTATTTCTACCATGAAGCAAATGGGCTTGCAGATTACTATGCTAATGAGGGAGTTGAGTTTAATAATGAAAAAATATTGTACCTTAGGGATCATGTACCTGCAGATGTTAATGCCTTATTGATATATTATTTATCTCAAGCTCATAGAATCAACCCTTCTTGTGAATAATGATGTTATTCCTTGAAAGGGCGGTCTATTCCATTAATAAGTGAAGAGATATGAAGTTGTGGAGTACTTTAATGAATCGCCCTAGAGCTCCACACACTTTTTGGGTGGTCACTATTATTTTCTGGTATATATTCACTCTTCTCAAAGGTATTTTTGCCATTCCTACAACCATGGGTGGTGAGTTGAACCTCTGAATTGTGAGGAATTTAAAAAATATGCCACTATATGGAGAATTTGAGAACGTGGGGGCCTAACCCATTTCCTCGAAAAGCTTCACAGCTTTGATGCCAATGTCACCAAGAAATTTTTCAAGGGGTTTAAGGAGGGGCACATTCAGATGTTTGGAAGGGACTTTGAGATTGATGAAAAATTGGTTGTGGAGGTCACTGGTTTGTCTATGGAAGGGGCCAAGTTTAGAGGGATAGGAGGATATTGAATGCGGCGGTCAAGAAAGTCCCCAAAGACAACAAAGAAAGGAAGAAATTGGCCAATCTTTCCAAAAGAAGCTATGATACAGGAAATATCAAAACCATTCAGTGCTCTGTGCTTAATGTTATCATGAAATATATTACCCTAGATGGTAGGTACACTAGGGCTTTTGGGCATCATTTTGTTCTATCGAACCACTTTCAGCATAAGGTGTAGATTTTGTTTCCTTTTTTTCTACAAGCTTCTATTAATGTTAGCATTAAAGAATATAGGAAGAACAAGAAAAACTTGATCCTTCATGGGGGGTTGTTGTTATTAATCTTTGAACATATTAAATCACAACCATCTCCATCTTCCAGAGTCTCTAATTATTCTTATGAAACTTAGGCAAAAGAGTCTGAGAGTCAATCCTCTGAAGAGAAGTGGAGTACTGATGTGGATGATTCCAAATCTAAGCCAAAAGTATAAAAGAAGCTAGGACAAAGAGCTAAGAGGAGTAGAGATTCCCCTGTTTCTGCTAACGATTCTAATTCTAGATTGTCATATCATGTCATGTCGAATAAGTTGCTATTTGTTACTAATAGGACTGAGAGAACTCCTTTTCCCAAGGATCTTAATGTGGAATCCCCTTATCTCAATCTAGATAGAGAAAACCTGGATGATGTTCTTGCTATAGTTTGTGACTCTGCAGTTGATTATTTTAAAATGAAAAAATGGGTCTTCAATGAAATCAAAGAGATTAATGTCAAGCATCGTGCGGTTAGCAATAAATAAGACAATCATTGTCTTTCACAATGGAGTGTTGAACAAAGGAAATCTATTGTGGATTCAATACAAAAGACTATGAGCATTGTCAATGATCTCAAGAAAGACTGTGACAATAGGATTATAAATCTAGAAGAGAAACTTAAGAAGGATTATGAGGGAAGATTGAAACAGTTGAAGAAAAAGTTCTAGAAAATCAATGACAACCTCAATATCCCTAGTGACCTACAGCCATAAAGTGGTCAAGAGCTTGGTGGAAAGTATCAATAATATGATGGGGAAACTTGAAGGCCTCCAACAGGAAGGGATGATGGTTGATGTAGATTTGCTTGAGAAGATACAGGATGAGAACATGAGTCCTTCCAAAAGGACTAGAGCCAACCTGAAAAAGAGGGCTACCAACCAAGACATTCAAGATCTGAAAAAGATCGTCCTCACCATGACTCAGATGGAAGTTGAGGTAGTGGAGGCTCTCAAGAATTTGAATTAGGTTCTTCTTTGTTTACTGTCTTGTTTCGATTTTTGGCTTTTTGCTAGTTTTTTGTTGTTTTATGGTTGCTTACTCTAATTTGTCTACTTCTTTAAGCAACATTTTTTTAAAATGGTTTCATGGTTGTTTTCTCTAATTTGTCTATATCTTTTAGCAGCATTTTGCAAAAGGGTTTCAAGTCCCTTCAAAACCTATTTGTTCCTTAATAAAAAACATCTCAAAGAAGAAATATATAATCAATGCCCCAATCTCTATTAACTAAAAGATTCAACCTCACATCAATATCATGCATAACAAAGATAATTATGCATAACATGTGGATTTCTAAGACTCAAACACCAAAATCAATGCAAGATTTTATTTTCCAAACAAACCCACATAGGAGTAACCATAGATCAATAAGAACCTTCCAAGTAGTCATGCAAACATGTAATTGTCTACATCTAAAATACCTTGAATCTATTCATTCCACATATTTACATACCATTGATTTTAGTTAACATGTAAAATCTACAGACCATCTCTATAAATCTGAAATCCATTTAAACATCCAAACATTCATATCATACATGTCATCTGAACAATGAAAATGCCACAGGTCTACAAAACCCAATAGCTGAAAACAAGATATCACTACAACCCAAAAAAGGAAAGGAAAGTCATCCATGAGCTTAAATCATATGAAACATATTAGCTCCACAACTCTCAAAGGGGTCAATGGCTTATCTTATGATACTTTCATGTAACCATGGGTTAAAATTATGAACCCAACATAAGCACTCCATTTCATAGTCCAAATAGTTGGTGTATCTTCATGTAACTAGGATGTCAATACCCATCCAACATGAACACCTTCTCATTGCATATGACCACAAGGTAAAGGAACAAAACCACAAAACAAGAGGATACATTAATATTGTCAAACAAGATCTCCAAGTTACCAAACCATAACCAACTCCAAGAAGATCCATAAACATGAGCTTCAAATGCCCAACATAGATCACAAATATCTATGATTTTCAACCTTACATATCTACAAACTCATAGAATATTCGTTGTAGCCCCAAAACCCTTCCCACAAAATTTAATTCCTTCTAAATGATTTCCACAAGCTTTCCATCCTAAGAAACCAAAAATAGAAGAATACTCAAAACCAGTAACCCTCAACTTTGACACCAAATGTTGGGAAATAGACAAGTTCAATACCAAAGACTATGAAGATCAATCTTTATCCAATAAACTGATTAGAGGATGAAATTCAAGGCTTCGATATTGGAAACATGAAAATCTGAAACTCATATGCAAATCTGAAAATTAAGTTGTCTTAATTGTGGAAAGCCCATTATTAGATCCTTCTTCTTTATGATGCCAAAAACCAACATGTTAACCATGCTTAATAAGCGTATCTTATGTGAACTTATAACAAAAATAAATAATGATTAATATCAACATAATTTAACATCAATAAGGCATAAATAAGAAAAATAACATCCACACATAACACATCATTTGTGTGGAGAAACCCATGCGGGAAAAAACTCCACCAAGAAGAGAGATCAAGCTTGCATTAACAACAATAAAAGTGCTTACAATACAATCACTTCCCTTCTCCTCCTTGCCTCCACTACAGAATCACCTATGTACATGTCAAAAACCTCCTTATGCCTCCCATCTATCCTTCATTCTTGTAGACAAATATACATTCAACTATTCTACATTCTATTACATGTAAAATCTACACCAGAAGGTTGAGTTTATAGAATGGCAAGAGCTCCAAAACCACCAATAAAGGTTCTCAAAGAAGAATCTTCATTACTCATGACCAAAACCCTTGAAATGCCTCCATGAAACTCAAAAAGACATTGTTTTAGCTTCCACAATATTCCCTCCAACATGGACACCTATACTTGTAAGATAAACATTATATTAAATGTAATAAATGGCTAGAAACCAAGAGACACATGTTGCCTCTTCCATAATCCCACCTGGAGAAGCCCATAGGTCACTCTTTTTATACTTTCTTAAGTTTTTAAATATTTTATTCTATGCATCCATAAGTGGGGAAAACAATATTAAATATTTGTGTTCACAACCCATTTTTATCGCTGCTAGTGTAATCCATCACCCCTTATGAATGTATTATAAACAACGATGAGAATTAAATATTACAAATTATTTTCCCAATAAATCCTAAGTTCCTTAGGGAAATTTACAAGGATGTAATATGGTACCTTAATCCTAATAGGTAACTCAATATCTATAAGACTCTTACACCCAACCTCCATCTCAAGAACCTCATATATAGGAGATACAATACATGAAATCGTCAAATAGTATTACAAAACCATGGGCTAAAACCAACTAATAAGTGCCACCCATCTTATCTCCAATCCTAGATGCCCTATGATGTGTCAAAACATACACCAAC
Source organism: Cryptomeria japonica (assembly GCF_030272615.1). Taxonomy (NCBI): domain Eukaryota; kingdom Viridiplantae; phylum Streptophyta; class Pinopsida; order Cupressales; family Cupressaceae; genus Cryptomeria; species Cryptomeria japonica. Next base: position 467,883,593 of record NC_081405.1, on the reverse strand, counting down.
ACATGTACCCCCCTTTTACAACTCATTTATGTGTTTGACACATTTTTATATTTCCTATTTCATCAGACCCAAATTTTGGAGGCCATAAATTTTGAACTAGGTGTCCAATTGACAAACCGTTTGAAGCACCCAAAAGCTTGTGACATGCTATATCAATCTATAACTTGATATTTTGAGTATGGACACTTTCAGGCCATTTTAGAGCCTCTAAACCCTCAAAATTGACTTTGAAACTTTCATTCACAACTTTCAAAAATGAAAACTTTAATATATTCAAATCTAGACATGATCTTGCAATGAAAATTTATTAGCATGCTTATCCAACCTATCCATAGCTTTAGGGAAATTTTTGGACCAAGACGTTCTTAAACAAAAACTTAATATAAATAGTAACCTTATGTAAATGTAAGGTTGAGACACAATTTTCCTAATAGGAATAGACCATAAGAGTAACCACAAACCCAAATCTATTACTAAATTATCAATTGCAATCAATAAAGGAATCAATTAAACTCAATAAAATAAATAAATAAAATAATGAGATACAAACAAAATGTTGAGTTCATGCAAGTGCCTCCATTTCTCTTCTCCTCCTTGTGTTATATATGATGGTGGCTTTGACAATAATAGCACCTTTCATCAGCGTGACAACACAAGAATTCAAAGACTGTAGTTGTTGATGATAGGATATTGAGATTTTTTTATAGATTTCAGGGATTTCGATTGATGATTCAGATTTAACATTTAGTAAAAAGATCAATGGTGGAGGATTGTTGAGACAAGTTGATTACTCATGTGACAAAGATTGATTGACTTGTCTACTAAATTGATTAATCTATTAGGATACATTATTAGACTATTAATTGAATTGATTGGGAGTGAGGTAAATTGATAGGCTCAGACAGAAAAGGTGATTGGGAGTGGAACTCAAAGTCAGTAGCAGTTAGTAAGAGGGAATAGTTAGCTATTTTAAACATGTGTTGCAGGAGAATAAATAAAATAAACATTTTTTATTTTAGAAGAAATTGATATTCGAAAACAGAATGGACAATTAAATAAATCAAATGATTTATTTAATTGTGGAGGACATGGTTAGTAAATTAAATAATTTGAAATAATTATTTCATCATGCAAAGGGGATAGAAATTGATTTTTAATCAGATAATAAATATTATTTAATTAAAGTGGATAAGAGAGGAATAATTAAATAATGATAAAAATATTTAATTAAGATTTAGAGGAAAACTAGATAATTAAATAATTTATAAATATTTAATTATGGGATTAGAGAGAAATTATAATTTTGAATTGGAATTAGAATAAAGATGTTGACTTAATTAAATAATTAAAATTGTTTAATTAATTAGGAAGGAAGTTAGTAAAGTTTTGTGTCGCGGGCGTTAGGTGAATTTTAGGTGTCTACAACTACACCATAAAGTTTAGATCCCTTTAGGGATATAAGTAGTGCAATAGTCACTATCGATCATATTGATCGCCATCATGATGTGACAATCAAGGGGTGCCACATTGGCCAACTAACTAGCATGGCACCATGTCACTATGTGGGCCCACAAAGGGATCACCATTGAGTCAAATGGGCCACATCCCTCACCCGATTCATCCAATCGACCCACTCATCACTAATGAAAATTTGAAAAGGTTGCCAACTTTCAATCCCATACATCAAAACAACACAATTCAAAAATTCTCACCACATGAATATACCAATCCAAACCAAACTACACCAATTTAGCATAAAGGGATTCCATCAATTTGATTAAAATTGTTGCTAACCATCAAAGTTAAAATCAATGGTCCACTCCTTAGATAGGAGTCCTTGCACATTTTTAGGTAAACACCTAAAGCTTTGTCAGCATTGCAAGGGCATTGTAGCCAAATAATCAACAATCATATTTTATTCTCTAAAGGTGTGTTTCAGCTCCTGTAATGGTGGGAAAATGGTGAATGATAAATCAAGAAGGAAACTACCCTTTCCCTCAAAGAGAGATGAGAGTTTCTCTATCGATTACCACTCAAGCACTTTTCACCATTACATTAGGAAGAGGAGAGGATAATTCACTAGATTCAATCTCTCCACACAAAGATGGTAGATTGAATTCTGAATGAATTAGGAATGTTAAGTTGATCCCCTCTTCCTTGTTTGATTTGGAAAGGAAATTGATTGAATTATGCAGTGCAAAAGTGACAAAGAAATGATTATAACTTGAGATCAAAATATGGGATGAAGTTGTGCACCTGGATATAGCAGTAATATATTGAGATGAAGTCGCCCTGCGAATTTGAGGAAAAGTTGTTTGGACTGTGGTGGGAATGTACACGGTCCTCCGAAAAATCCGCAAAATGAAAAGGGTTTTTCTGCCTCTGCAAATGAATCCCAAATCCAAATTTATAGTTGCACACCTGCAACCTACATACAAAAAAGAGAGGAAAATGGGTTGGGATTGGGGGTTTACCCTTAGGTCAAACCCCAATTTTGGAATTAACCAAGTAATGAAAGAAAGTACTTGCAAGTAGATGTAAATGAAAGACTGAATTGTAAATCATCTCAAGGGGGGTTGTAGTAGCAATGTTGATAGAAATGCTTGTGTGGAATTGAATGTTGGGAACAATCTCATCTTCAATGGTTGAATCCTTGACTTGAATGCAACACCTACCCTTGAATGGAGACTTGAGAATGCTTGAATGCTTGATCGCTTGTGAATTTCCCACTCATCTAGCTTATGCAAATGAGAGGACGAATGCCCCCTTAAATACATGTTGGTGGATTTGAATTTCATCACGGGCCGACATTGTGGGAGTTTCTCACCCGAGGCACAACCAATAATGCAACCCTAGGAAGGGTCCTGCCCCAAAATAGAGCAAGCATAGGGGCGCCACGCCCCTGTCCTACCCCTTTCTCTAGGGTAGAGTGCGGATGGGATGATGCAAAGGCCAAGGAAGAAGCTATTTCTACAAGCTGAGCAATCTTCGGTCTCCGATCAAGCTAGAGGATTCGAGTTCGCATGCATGAGGACCCTTTAATGTAGTCAAAAATTGCTAGGGTCGCAATTTTATGATATTATATTTAGCCCCCACTCTAGCAAGAGTATAAGCGTACACCAATACTGTCGGTAAAGTATAAGGAAACAAGATTGAAATACTTTTACCATGTCAAGGAGGCAAGTTGTGCCAAGCCCCCAGTGGACTTAGGATCTTACGACTTCGATTGACAAAGTAAAAGGGAAGATCGAGAAGGGGAGAACCATGACTGCAAGTAGCAAAGATCCCTTCACTATGAGTCATGAAAGAAAGGATAAAAAGATTACAAAGCAAAAACAAAGTTCACTAAGTAATTCTAAGTATCACAAGAAGGAAAATATGAGCGGAGTGTATGCCCCCATGTTAAAGAGAGCGTGCGCGCCTTATCGGGAGCAATGGATTTAAGGTAGGATACACCCAAGAGAGAGAAAATATAGGAAGCATGTTATCACAAGGATTTAGCCCCCAATTGAGGTATAAACCCAAGGATAATGAACACAAAGCATGAGGTAGTGTCGCTTTCCTTGGGGTCAGTATGTTGTATGATAACTCATGTATATCATGTATGTATATGAATATAATAATCTTCATTCCCCAAAGAAGGACACTACCTTAGATGAAAGGGAAGAGAGGATGTCTTTTGAGTCAACATGAAAGAAACCAAGAAAATATCTCAATGCTTTGCATCATCCCCAAGTAAACATTAAGGGAACAATAGAAGAACATGGATACATATAGAAGAATGGTCACAAAAGAGAAATAAAGGAGAGAGAGAAAGATCTATAGTGCTAATATTGCTAATCTAGCACAACATCCACCTCCCGATCTTGTTGATCACTATTTCAGGAAGGCGAGCAACACGCCAGAGGAGTGACATCGAGCACAACAAATGGAGCTATCACAAGATCCAAACAAGGACTATGCTCATGTTGTAAGTCACTTTATTTGATTCTAGGAGCTAGGATTAGGGTTTGTGAAAACTCATTTGATAAATGTTTGTCCACATCAACATATTCATACTCACTATTAGAAGCATTAGGAGTTGTATTGCCATTATGAATAACATTTTCACCCATTTCTTCATTAAAGTTCAGAGAAAGAGGAAGAACACAAATAGGAGGAAAACCATCACATGTTTTATGCAACTTATGATGTGGAGATGTTGGTTAAACATCTTGCTTAGGAGAAAATGGAATCATATCAACTATTAGAGTCTGAGGAGATTGAATATTTTGAGGGATAGCTTCACAAGCTCAAACACAACATCTTCATCAGCATTCTCTCGCACAATGATTCCGTCGAGTCTTAGTGGAAGGCTGAGAAGAAGGAGGAACACTTGAAAAAGTAGGAAGGTTTCTCTCCTTGATAGTTGAAGGTTTAGGTTGAGGTCTTTTTGGTTGAACAATAGGAGAAGCAGGCCTCTTCTCTCAATAAGAGGAAGGAGACTAGATCCATCATGAGGAGGAGGTATAGGTCTAACCTTAGGAAGAATATTTGTGTTCTCCTAAAGAGAAGGTAAAGTCACATCCATAGGGGTAGGTGGATAATTTTCCTTAGGAGGGAGATTAGTTATATCCGAGAGGGGAAGAACCTCATCTTGAAGAATAATAGGAATTTCAAGTGTTGGAGATCTAGGTTGACTTAAGGATAAGATCATATCATTCTTCCATTTTTTATAAGATTGAAAAAGAGCATCGCTCCTTGATGGAAGAGATTGAAATTGTTTAGGCCAAAAGAGAACAATATGAACATCGAGGCTTCTTTCGGATGGACGAAATAAGCTATGGTTCATTGTTATTATTTCTCTATTGTGAGGAAATTTAAGACACTTGTGGATTGGAGAAGCAATAGCATTCATGGAAGATAGCCAAGGATATCCCAACTTCACGCGGAATTGTATGATAACAAAGTCAACATCCATTGATTTAGCATGAACTTCAACAAGAAGAGTGATAGAACCAATGGTAGGACAAGAGAAGCCATAAAATAACTTCACAACCACATTAGAAGCATCATAGATTGGCTTATGCAATCGTAAAGTGAAAAGATACTCTTCAGTTATGACATTAACCATGCAAAAGGGATCAATCAGGGCACCACTGCAAGGGATATCCTTAACCTTCACAACTATGTATAAAGGGCCATCAAGTGCTCTAATGGTCTTGCTAGGGTCAAATGTAATACAAGGATCTTTAGGTGTATCTTGTGTTTCTACCATATTAACCAAGTTTGGAGCCATAGAGGTGAATTCTTCATAAGTGAGAGAATTAGGCACAATCTCAATAACGTTAGAGGTATGAGATGGAAAGGGATCGGTGAAAATATTAAGATTTTGATTAAGAGGAGCAACTAATTTATTCCCTTTATCATTCACACCTACCAAAGATATAGTATTATTATCAATCAAGTCTTGAACCTCATTGTTCAATGCAAAATATTTCTCAGTATCATGACCACGTTGACGATGAAATTGGCAAAAGGAATTATTATCAGAATAAGGAGATGCAAGTTTGGAAGGATCAATTTCTTTTATAGGAGGAAGTTTGATAACATTTTTGTGCAATAACTGAGACATAATACTATGTAAAGATTCATTAAAAGGAGTAAATTGTCTTTCTCTTTGGAAAAATTTAGAAATAGAAGGCACACCTGTTGTAACATTCACATGGTTGTTATTGATTGGATCATTGAACTTGGTGAAGATTTTTGTTGGTTTGAACTTCACAAATGGTTGTTGAACACTATCCCCCTTATCACTCTGATCCATAGGAGTGGATTTCTCCATTTGACTCACAACCAGTTGATAATTGTGGAGTGTTGCGCACAACTACAGAAATGAAGTAAACTCGGACAAAAGAAGATTTTCACTGATATCTTTTTGTAAATTAGAAATGAAAATTCTTTGAATATCATTATCAGGTACATGAAAAGAAATTTGAGCACACAAATGCTTATATCTACCAATGAAATCAGACACTTTTTCTTTAATACCTTGTTTATAATGCATTAAATTAGTCAAAGTAATTTTAGGACCAATGTTGTTTTGAAATTGTTGGATGAAAGCATTTGCCAATTGTTGAAAGGAAGTGATAGAATAAGAAGGCAGAGAGCAATACCATTGTAAGGCCTTATCTCTTAGTGTTCTTGTAAACAATTTTGCAAGCAATCATTGATCATAAGCAAAATCAATACACAAGGTTTGAAATGTTTTGACATGCATAAGAGGATCACCTTTTCCATTATAGAGTTCTAATTGAGGGATCTCCACATGTTTAGGTGGCACGACTTTAACAATATCAAGAGAAAGTGGGCTCACAACATCAAAGGTGGGCACACTAAACTTGGATTGACTCATGGAAGCAACTTGTTGTTGTAAGGAAGACATGGTTTGAGCAAGATTGTTGATAGTCATTTCGGTGGAAGAATTGATGTTAGACATAGGTGATTGAGAAGGTGGTGTGATGTTGTGGAAAGAAGGCATGGACTGAGAATAAGGTGGTGGGACATTATGATAAGTAGGCATTGGTGATGATTGGGTAGGAAAAGGGACACTTAAAGGAGGAATAAAATTGTTGAAGGAATTGCCCCCTTGTGTCACATTGATTGGTTGAGGAATAATAGGAACACTCATGGAAGACATAGGTAAATATGGAGGATTAAATGAAGAAGAAGGATTGCCCCCATGACCTATGGTTATAGGAATGACATTTTGAGGTGAAGTAGCCATGATGTTAGATGTGAAAGTAGGAATACTAGTCATAGGATTAGTCAAAGGAATAGAGGAATTGACTTGTGTTGAAGGTTGTCAGTAACCTAGGGTTTTGGCACAACTCTTAATAGGCATGACATTAGAATCAACAATATGTGCAATGCCATGCAATATATCAATTCTATTCTTGTCACTTTGAAGCATGTGTTTAAGACCTTCAATTAATGGAAGAGCTTCACTATTAGGGTATTCTTGGGACATCCATTGTTGAAAGGTATCAAATTGATTGTCCAATGTAGAAAGTTGATCTAAAGAAACCCTAGTTAAAACTTCTTCTTCATCATAGGATCCATCAATGGGGTGAATAGGCACATTATTAGGATGGGAAGAATTAGCATGATCCTCATTAAAGAAGTCGCTCAAATTAGGCTCCATCTCCTTGGTAATTAAACCTTGGGAAGCCTTAATTCTAATGTTTCATCTAACGGAGATAGGATTGGTAGGAATAATAGTGGTAAAACTCCTGCACTAGAGGGAAAATTTGAATTTTGAATTGTGAAACAAAGCTTACAAAATTTGGTAATGCAAAATGTAAGGAAATAATGATAACATGATTTGAACTTTGTTGGGGGAAGAGGATGACACAATTTCCAAAAATGAAAGGAAATTGGAATTTTAAAATTAGGGCCCAAGGAATACCACTTAATTTTAACATTAGAATTTTTAAAATCAGGGCAAACTATAATTAACCTCTTAATTTTAATTTTTTTCTTGAAAGTTGAAATGTTGAATTTTGAAGGTATTTCTGATTCTAGAGGGATCAAAAATCGCTAAAATCAGCCAATCTTCTAGATTTGGGCTATTAAATACAGTCATAACAGTCTCCCAAAATTTCGGGAAAAAACTCAAGGACCGTGGCGGGAACGCACATGGTCCGACCAACTTTTCTTGAAATTTTTTAGGGATGGATATTACGATGATTTTAAAGATAACCCCAAAAAATTGGCAAATTTTACGATCTCTAGATGGGAGAAATGAAGGCACAAATGTGAAAATAGGACCCTATTAGGGTTTTGAAGAAAAAGAGGAATTGAATTGCAATTTTGAAAAGGGTCAAACCTAATGGATAGGGACACCTTGGAAGACGTTTAGAAATCTGAATGTAAATGAAATTGATGTGAAATTCACATAAAATCCAATTAATTTTAAAAATTAGGGTTTGATGACCTAACCACTTAATTTTGAAATTTGAATTTTGGGAAAAGGGGGGGAAATTGAAATTTTGAATAGTAGGATTGAAGACAAATTTGAGAACAGTCAGAAATCTAAAAATTAAATGGAAATCCAATTCTTGCACAAGTTCAAGATGATTTTTGAAAAATTAGGGTTTTAACAAGTAACCTCTTAATTTTGTAAATTTTAATTGCAAATTGAACAAGACAATGAGGAAATTGAATTTGACAAACAAAGCAACTTTCAGATTTAAAATAACCACAAGCAATTTTTACAAATCACAAGTTCAAATTTAAATTTAAAAACTAGGGTTTTGAATGAATTAACCACTAAGTCTGCAGAAAGTTGAAACTTGTAAATGAAAAATATGCAATGTTGTTCAAAGGAAAGCATGCAAGATTTCAGGTTCACCAAAATGTAATGGTGGGAAAATGGTGAATGATAAATCAAGAAGGAAACTACCCTTTCCCTCAAAGAGAGATGAGAGTTTCACTGTCGATTAACACTCAAGCACTTTTCACCATTACATTAGGAAAAGGAGAGGATAATTAACTAGATTCAATCTCTCCACACAAAGATGGTAGATTGAATTCCGAATGAATTGGGAATGTTAATTTGATCCCCTCTTCCTTGTTTGATTCGGAAAGGAAATTGATTGAATTATGTAGTGCAAAAGTGACAAAGAATTGATTATAACTTGAGATCAAAATATGGGATGAAGTTGTGCACTTGGATCTAGTAGTAATATATCGAGATGAAGTCGCCCTGCGAATTTGAGGAAAATTTTCCCAGACCGTGGCGGGAATGTACATGGTCCTTCGAAAAATCTGCAAAATGAAAATGGTTTTTCTACCTCTGCAAATGAAGCCCGAATCTGAAAGTATAGTTGTGCACCTACAACCTACACACAGAAAAGACAGGAAAATGGGTTGGCATTGGGGGTTTTCCCTTAGGTCAAACCCTAGTTTTAGAATTAACTAAGTAATGAAAGAAAGTACTTGCAAGTAGATGTAAATGAAAGACTGAATTATAAATCACCTCAAGGGAGGTTGTAGTAGCAATTTTGATAGAAATGCTTATGTGGAATTGAATGTTGGAAACAATCTCCTCTTCAATGGTTGAATCTTTGACTTGAATGCAACACCTAGCCTTGAATGGAGACTTGAGAATGCTCAATGCTAGAAAAGAATGCTTGAATGCTCTTGAATGCTTGATCGCTTGTGAATTTCCCACTCATCCAACTTATGTAAATGAGAGGATGAATTCCCCCTTAAATGCATGTTGGTGGATTTGAATTTCTTCACGAGCCAACATCGAGGGAGTTTTCCACCTGAGGCACATCCAACAATGCAACCCTAGGAAGGATCCTGCCCCAAAATAGGGCAGGGATAGGGGCACCATGCCCCTATCCTGGGAGGACAAGGGTGGAATTCCCCTGTCCAAGGGGGGATAGTGGCACCACGCCCCTATCCCACCCCTTTCTCTATGGCAGAGTGCGGACGGGGTGATGCAGAGGCCAAGGAAGAAGTTATTTCTGCAAGTTGAGTAATCTTTGGTCTCCGATCAGGCTAGAGGATTCGAGTTCGCATGCATGAGGACCCTAATGCAATCAAAAACTTTTAGGGTCACAATTTTATGATACTACAATTCCAATGAATCCAAACCCAAAAGAAGTTTCCTAATATCAATCGCAATAACTTCTAATTTCTATCCTATTGTATGGGAACCCTTAACAAAATCAATAATTACTTTAGAATCACCCTCAATAATGAGATGCCTAATACCAATTGAGAGGGAAAGCTTGACCCCCAGAGAAGGGTCATGCCCTCAACCTAATTATTAGTGCCAAAGTCAATGCCTCTTGCCTAACTAACGATCATAGCCCTAGTTGAAGAACAAATAATTCTTCCTCCCCAACCAAGCTTGGGTTACCCTGGGTTCTCCCATCAAATTTCATGTTGCACCAACCATTATGAGGCGGAGACCATTTAGTTTTATTTGGCTATCTTCTTTGAGTTATCAAACTTGGAATAGGAAATAGGGAGACACCAATTCTTCGCAAGGGTTACATCAAAAGGGTTAGGATACCGCAAAAGGAAAGCTATGTGGGAAACATAGATTTTATCCATTAAGAGCTTATAGAAAATTACAAAAAAATCCTTAGGGGCCTTCTCTTTATTCCTAAAGATCATGTTATTACATTCCTTCCAGAGGCTCTAGCCAAGGTGAGGAGGGATTTTTTTCCAGAGTTGCCTAATAATGGGATGGTAAGAAGGTTTGATCTATTTATCAATAAGGAGATAAATATTTGTGTTCATGCTCTAGTTGATTTGTAATTTTTGAAGCACATAATCTTGCACCTTGTGAGAAAAAGTGAAATAGAGGGGAATGTGGGGAACCAATTCTTTGTCCTACTTACAAAGATACATTTTTTAGGAAACTACAAACAACATTTAGTAATATTATCCTAGGTCAATATTTTATTGCACATAATAGTCCACCAAAATAAATTAACCTTAGGGAGGAGTTGATAATTCTAGACTTTCCTCCAAAAACCATCATTGTTATCATCCTTCAACAACATATTGCAAGCCAATTTGAAAGAGAGGTTTCCTTTGGAATTCTTAGTCAAACAAAATTGTCCTCCCTAGGCCAGATGGGGAGACTAATTTGGTGGAGCTCATCTTGTAGCATTGAGGCTATCCCTAATAGATGAGCCTGATTATGATAGCACATTGTCACATCCACCCAGAGATTGTTATGTGAGATGTAATCCGACACATAAGAACCGAAAAACATCATCTTGTCTCTAGAGAGCCTTGTAGATGGGGTAAGTGTGATGTACCCATCATCGACAACACATTACTAGTATCTCACATGATTCGTCAATTTTGTGAAGTCTCTAAGAAGAGACAAAACTGCAGAAGAGATAGATGGTGCAAGTTAATAGTGGCTAAGGTGATTGAGATATTAGATGCATCTTACATAAGGGGTTTGAAGCACTGAATAAATAACAAGATAAAGAATAGTATCAAGGAGTATAATTGATTAATAAAGACAAGAACATTATTGATCTATAAGATAAGGATCAAGATCAATAAAGAAATATAAACTAGCATTGACTAATGTTTATAGGAAGACAATGAATTTGTATAATGCTAAGAAACATTGATTTAAGAGAAGAGATGAAAATTCGATTGATATAGATCATTAAGCCAAATTTCAGGAATTACAATATTAACTAATCATTAATTAATCAAGGAAGATTATCATTATCGATTAAGGTGGTAGTACTTGACTAATCTATTAATCATAACAGATTGATAAACAAAGAATGGTTATACCAATGATCAAATCCTTGCATAAATAAGACAACGATTATGATATGGAGTTGTTGAGGAGATATGATTAAGATTGGTAATGTTAGCGGTTAAGATAAGGAGAGCAATTGATATGTGGTTAAGATAAGGAGAGCAATTGATATGTGTTAAGATAATAATTATGTGAACAATACCGATGAGATTATGTTATGAAGAGACACAAATTAAAAGATGAATTAGTACAAATCAATTGTTATGAAGAGATAAGGACATGTCCCTTGATGGCATCACATTGATATACAAGGTATAAGAAGGGAATTGATCTCTCTAAATCAATCATCATGGAGTTTATATCTTTTTATTTATCCAATTTTGGATCACTCTTTGAGAGCAATTTCCATAGGCACATAATTGGTTGCATAAAGAACAATATCTATTTCAAAGACAACACCCTCTTAGTTGCAAGAACATAACTTTATATCTGGAACAACAATGCATCACTCTAAAATGATACTAATATCTATAATCTGCATATTCATATCAGTGGATCAGACATGGTAGCTATATAGTTTTATATCTATCTTTATAAGGAGGACCATTGCATAATTAACATCAATGTACCAAGAAGAGCAATGACCACTTGGTATTTGTAAATTCATAAGGAGCAACAAACTCCTATATATATTTGTATATATTTGAAGTATTAAATTGGACACAGTAATATCTAGTTATTACATATTCATTTGCATATTTACTCATCTTCAAATCTAAGAAATCAATTAATCTTATTGTGCACATATATATCAGTAATCAGTTATATTTCATAATTTATATTATTTACAAGGTAAGTTTAGAATATGGTCAAGATCATTAAGGAAAGAGATCAATTGAATTTGATATTGATACATAATCATCCCTAATTCCCAAGTAATTAGATAAAGGGACATTATAAGTGGTATCCGAGCTTATAATCTGCCAACCTGTGAGAAGAACATTCCAGATGAGCAGAAGATGTAGATCATTTGAAGGTTGATACAAATGATGTCACAATACAACAACACCCAAGAAAAATTAAATCAATTGTCAAGCTAGTTGTGACAAATAAATGGTAGTGGAAACAATAGAGGCAATAGAAATAAATTTGCCAACATGTAAACTCCAACTAAACATATGCCTACAACAAACTTTAGATCAATAACACCGACATTTGCATCTAAAGAAAAGAAAAAAGAAATAATTCAACCAACAATGAGGGATCTACTTGAGAAAATTTAACAAGATTGGGTGTAAGGTGGATTGCATCATGATATGTCCCTAGAAGATAACATAGAGCTAAGGGTGAAGTATTCACCTAAAGAACAACAAAGTCATCACTTGGACCTAAGAAGGGAAAGTAGAAATCATGAATACTTTGAGGAACAAAATATGAATGATTGCAATTCAAAAATGGCATCAAGAGTTCCACAACAAGTATCATAAGAAGCTTTGAGGGTCATTACACCAAGGGAAGAAAGTGTAAGAAGTTCAATAGCTACAAGTCGTGAAACCCTAGAAGAGGCTAAAGCAATATATGATCATCAAGCATCCCAAGGAGTAGTTGATTCTTCATGTGACACATCTATCACAAATAAAGTGAATACGTGGATTCATGAAGTTCATAAGGTTACATTTACTCCATTCCAAGATCATGTGTTGAGGATAACCTATACAATAAATCCAAAAGGTGAATAGGCATCCATGACACTTTTCTACATCCTAATGAGTACATGGCATCTACTACCCAGTCAAGGGTTAAGAATGAAAACATATCTAGTACAAGTAAATCAAAATTCACTTCCTATATCCAATCAAATCACCTTGAAGTTTATAAACAAGGAAATGTGACATTGAAGGCATGGGGAAATGGAATTCAAAATATAGTAAACAAGAATAAAAGGACATCAAGGAGGTATGAAACCCTAATTCATTATAAAGAAAAGTCTAAGTTAAGAGTTACAAAGGAGACCTCACCAACAAGAATGCAATGGATGATAACTAAGCACTTCATGGAACCTAGTGACAACGAAAAAAATGATGATGACTTGAATTGTTGAGAAGATAAGTTTGAATTTAAAATAAAATTCAATATTCCACCTATTTATTTGAATGAAAAGGCTATTCTAGAATCACACAAAGGAGAAGATGAAAACAAAATTTGGGATCCTAGTGCATCTTTAATCGGGAAAGCATTGAGGCCCATTTGGAATAGTATGACAAACCCTAACAATACCATCAATAAATATTCTCCTTTCAATCTACAAAGGGACGAAGTTCAACAAAGGATTCCTTCCTTGGAGCAAAGATCAAGAAAAGAATGTTTGAGTTTTACAGTAAGGAGAAGCTCCCCTTCCACATATATCTTATGCAAAATAGTTATGTCTACCAGTGTGTTCTAATTAAGGTTACAACAATGAAAGGACAATAAAAAACTGTAACATCTCTAAGTTCAAAGTGGTTAATGATTCAAATCACTACTACCATCACAAGGAATAATCATTCATATCATCCTTTCAAGAGGTTATTATACAATTCCACATACCATATCAAGATGAAGGTGACAGATTGGAAGATTTGGTTTTCTTCTTTTAACATCCTGAGAAAAAATACAAGGTCCTTGACCCTATGTTTGATCCTTGTTCCTTTATCATCAATAAGGGATGAAATAAAAGTAGCGCAGAAAAATGTGATTGTGCACAAATAGGGATGATTTTAATGAAGTTTGAAAGGTTAAAAGGCACCCACATAAAGAAAGTAATAAGAGTTGGATCATTCTATATATTCATTTGAAATCTAGGAATCATTATATTAAGAATTCTTGTAGGTAAGCATTTTCAAGAAGGGTAGGTTGTGATGTCCCCATCCTCGACAAAACATTACTAGTATCTCACACTCTCCATCAATTCTGTGAAGTCTCTAAGAAGAGATTAAATTGTAGAAGAGATAGATGATGTAAGTTGATAGTAGCCAAGGTGAATGGGATATTAGACGCATCTTACATAAGGGGCTTGAAACACGGAATAAATAAAAAGACAAAGCACGTTATTAATGAGTATAATTGATCAAGGAAGACAAAAACATTATTGATCTACATGATAAGGATTAAGAGATCAATAAAGAAATCTGAACTAGCATTGACTAATGTTAACAGGAAGACAACGAACTTGTATAATGCTAATCAAGATTGATTTAAGAGAAGAGATGACAATTTAGTTGATAAAGATCATTAAGAAACATGGCAAAAATTACGATATTAACTAATCATTGATTAATCAAGGAAGATTATTATAATCAATTAAGGTGGCAATACTTGACTAATTGATTAATCATAAAGGATTAATAAACAAAGAATGGTTATACCAGCAATCAAATGCTTGCATTAAGAAGACAAAAATGATATTGAGGTGTTGAGGAGATACGATTAAAATTGGTAATGACATCGATTCAGATAAGGAGAGTGATAGTGATTATGTGAGCAATACCAATGGGATTATGTTATGAAGAGGCACAAATTAGAAGACTAATCAATACAAACCGATTGTTATGAATATATAAGGACGTGCCCCTTGATGGCATCACACGCAGTAGCCTTATAGCTTTATAGATATCTTTATGAGGAGGACCATTGCACAATTAACATCAGCGTATCAAGAAGAGCAAGGACCACTTAGCATGTGTAAAGTCATAAGGAGCAGCAGAATCCTGTACATATTTGTATATATTTAAAGTATTAAATCAGACACAACAGTATCTATTTATTACAGATTCATTTGCATATTTACTCATCTTCAAATTTGAGATAGCAATTAATCTTATTGTGCACTTATATATATCACTATATTAGTTATATTTCATAATTTAGATCATTTACAAGGTAACTTCAACATATGGTCAAGATCGTTAACGAAAGATATCAAATGAATTTGATAATTGATATATAATTGTCTTTATTTCTCTAGTAATTAGATAAGGGGACATTACAGTGAGTAGCAAGAGGTTGATCAGTCAACCATTTTTCCTCCTAGAACTGAATTTCTACCATTCCCTATCTACCATTTAAGGCCCATAGGTATTCATTCTACAATAATTAAGAATATTATTCTAGATCCTAGAACCACCTGGATAGCTAGCCTCAGATAAAACCTTGTAAAAAAAATTATGGTTTAGCTACTTAGCACCCATGATAGTATCCCAATAGTTTTTTTCCAAACTAAGATTCTGACCAACCTTAGCCATGAGTGCTTTGTTGAAGTGGATTGTTTTCATTATAAAACCCCTAGAGGAATTTGAGAGATAAATTCTATCCCAGCTAATCAATGCAAGTATTTCTTCTCCTTAGTCCCAATACATAGAAAGTTCCTTTGTATTCTCTCAAAAAAATTTGCCATGTTCAAACAGATTTTGAATAAGGAGAGGAAGTAAACAAGTATGCCTTGAACAAAAGCAACAAGGAGTTGTAACTTATCAACATTACTAAGAAGTTTACCTTTCCAACCAGCTAATTTCTTTTGCAACTTCTCCAGGATAGAGTTACAAAAAGAAAGGGTGACTTCCTTAACAATAAGGGGGAGCCCCAAATAGACTCCTTCTAGGACAACACTTTGGCAGCCCAAGATGTTTTGGATTTTCTTTTTCAAATATTCAGCAGTGTTGAAGAAATAGATGTTTTTCTCATGGTTAATTGATTTTCCATAGACCATAGCATAGTGATGTAAAAATTGCTACCATTTTATTTCCTCCACCATCGAGTCAAAACCAAACAAGATGGTATCATACACAAACTATTGAAGAACCAATGAAGGAATGGTGGAAGCAACTTTGATACCTTTGAGGTTACCATTAGCAACAACACTCAAAAAGTTTCTACCTAACACCTTCCATTATAATAAAAAGGTAAGGGGAGAGTAGATCTCCCTATATAATTCCCCTTTCACTTCTAAAGAAGCCCTAAGGGACTCCATTGATAAGAATATAATATCTAACACTAGTAATACATCTTCCTACTAGCTTGATCAAATGATCTTGCAATCATAATTTCTTGAACACTTTAAACAAAACGTCCCATCTAACCCTATTGTATGCCTTGTTGTTTTCATGCGTAAGGATCATACCTAGAAGGTGGCTCCTATCCATAGAGTGCATGATTTCATGTGTAGTGATTTCCACATCCAAGATTTTTCACCTAGGGACAAAGCTTTCCAGTTGAAAATGATAAGGTTACTAAGCATAGGTTTGATTTTGTTGATAAGGACCTTAGAAAATATCTTGTAGACTATACTGCATAAACTAATAGGCCTGAAGTTAGACATTGTGACAGGGTCAAGAATCCTAGGAATAAGGGATAGAAAAGAAGCATTGATTCTCTTCAAGATTTTACCAGTACAAAAGAAATCTATGGTAGTGTAGTGTAGTGTCCCTCCTATATTTACATTTTGATTCATGATTCGATAGACTTATCTAGACTTATGATAATATTTTGATGGTGATTATGGCTTTATTCCTATGCAATAGACATTTATGATGCTATACGGACATATGATATATTGAGGACTTTTGACATGTTATGATTATTTGATGGATGGAATTTCTTGATGGACTTATATGTATTCAAGATTCTTATGTGATTTATATGATTTCATGATATATTATGATGATAATAACACTACTTCATGATGATGATGATTTTATGAGATGTGTTTGTATTGGGTGACTATCTTTGTGGAAGGGATGATGCCTTATCACTCATCGCGAGAATGATAAGGTGTTGCAATTCTCTTTCACTTGCCTGCTACTATGATGTTGTAAATATATATGTTCTTTTATGTTTATCGATTGATGCAGGATTGCAGGTATCAAGCATCAACTCCACCTGGTCTCACGGGTCTAAGCATGTCCTAATCCCAATGGCAGTTGATGGAGATGACTTGGTTTTCCCTCACCTACTCGTGATCTAGTATGTTCACCTTGTCAGTCTTGTGGGGTGTAAGTGTTGACCATTCTTGAGTCAGTATCTCATTCTATCTTTGTGTGGTTGGTTATGTGTGTGTGTGTGATTTATCATGGATTGGATTAATTATCCTATGGTTGGATAATGTTTATTTATTTAATTAATTAATTAATTAATGGATATTTGATTTATTATTATTGAATTTATTAATGTTTGATTTATTAATTAATTGTTTTATTTTGGATTTAATTGATTTATTGGCTATTGTTTTATTTAATTATTTTTATCCTTTTGATTTATTGTTGATTGATTAATCTTAATTTATTTTAGATATAGTTATAAAGTTGATTTTGATTAATTAATAATTATAAAAGTATAAAGCCTATTTCTATTCTTACACTCCTAAAAAGTAATATTTTTATTATATTGCTTTTACTATGCATCGGAGGCATAAAAATAAATAAAGTTAATTTTACCTACCCTACTAATTGTTTGGACGAATTTAGATTTGTTGGTAGAAAATATAATAAATGGTTTTACCTTGGAACTATACACGGTAGGTAAGAAATATTATTTTTTATGGATTTATTTGATTGGTCGAGAGTTTTTGCTGGAAATCTTTTTATTTGGCTTCCTGTAGTTGCTTGGGGGTTACCAACGGTTACTATTTTGGATTCATGTTTTATGGTTTGGATTGAAGATTTTGGAATGGTTTTGGATTCAACATTCTTCTTCTTTGATTCAACTCTTTTGGATTGCGATTTGAAGGTCAGTGAATTTTTAATTTTTACATTCATGTTTTTAGAGATTGCTTCCTTCCTGAGAAAATATGTTTTTCATGTCTGCAACTCAAATATTGATTAGGGATTAGTCTATTTTGAGTTGATAAGGGAATGGTTAGCTTTGTAGGGAAATATTGATTCTCTTCTGTGAATTGTCATTGCAAATGTTCTCTGTAAAATTCTCTTGAGTGTGTTTTTCGGAAATGTTACATCTCTGAAATATTGTTAAAATGTATAATGGACCTCATGCATATGTATTTTGATGTCTCTTGTATGTTTTAAGTGTATTTCTTGGAGGCATTGGATATATGTTTGTGTATTGTTCTCTTGTGAACTCCTTATTGAGATAGGAGCTATTTTTTTTTTTTGTTTGAATGTGTCGGTAGCATTGTAAGAGCTCCTAAAGCTCACAATGTGTATCCATGTCATGTTCAGACATTTGTAATCTTTTTTGTGGAGAATTGGAGTGTTTGGAAATGTTTTGGTTCAGTTCTTTTAGCCTATGCAGAGATTGGGTTCTCTCCTTTGCTCTTTGAATCTAAAATGTAGTTTTAGCCTTGATGCTTATCCATTGAGTTGCAAACTAATTCGTGTGAGTTTAATTTGATGCATAAACCATATGTACACCCCTTATGATGCTTATCCAACCTCCTGGTCATGCCCATGAGGTCATTTTTGTCTTCTGAGTCAATCTGAGCAGTTACCTTACCTTTAGGACCCTTCAAACTTGAGATATTGCACACTTTACCAAAAACACCACCCAAATTACTAGAAATGCCAGCCTATCTACTAGGAATGCTGCTATGCACACCAAGAATGCCATATTTTAGACCCAGAGAACTAACAAACTGACCAGGAGAGCTAACCTACATAATGAGGAAGTTGACCTATGGACCCAAAACACTAACCAATGGACAATAAAATTTTTGCAATGAACCAGAAGTACTAGGAAATATCCCAAAAATGCCACCCTACAAACTAGGAATGCCATTGTGCATACCAAGAGAGTTGAACTAGTCCGGAATGCCCAAAAAGGTCAATTTTAGTGTTGTAAAGTCCTAGTATGGATTGTCTGATGTTCCCAGAGGCATGTGAAGTCTATTTTGAGAAATTTTAATTGGTTCATGATTTTATATGATGTTTCATGATGTATTGTGTGCTCTATTAAGTGGAATCATGCCCTACCATTGAGGAGTTTCCTTATGCAAAAGTTTGCTCCCGCAAGAGGTTCTTGCCTCGTTGTTTGAGGGTTGTTTCTATGACTTCATTGGGATGTTTTGTACCTCGCTATTCAGGATTTTCAGTAGTTTATGATGTGCTTATGCTTCATGTTCTTTCTTTGGTATTATGTCTTTGAGGCATTTATGAAGCCCCTATGCTTTTAATGGTTCATATGTATGCTATATGTGCAGTATGTGCTCACTGATGTTATGTGTTTTGGAAGGCCTCTTGTGAGCATTTTTTCATGTGTTGTGATGTCATTTTATGTGTTACCCTATGGATTATCATATTATTAGGGGGAGTAGGCTTCCTTGTGATGACTAGGGTCCCATGAGTTAGGTTGTTTGGCACCTAGACCGTTAGGGCACAATAAGAGTTTTCCTTTTTGTAATTCAATGATAACATTTAATAATTGATTGGGTTTGGGTTTCACCTAATAAGATAATTCTATCTGGTTGGGCCTTATGAGATGTCAAGCCAATCTCCCTTGTATTCATATAGGTTGAGATGACTCCACATCTGTTAAGGGATTTTTTTCACCCTTCTTCTGTGAGGGTAGCTTGTATGACTATTAGGAGTATGGATTTCTCTTCTTTGTGAGGATAGAATACATGTCTACTATGGGTCCATACTTACCTTCTTTGTGAGGTTGGCACGTAGGATCATGACTAGTAAGGATGGCTATATTCCCTTCTATATGAGGATAGCATGTGATGACACTCCATTCCTACATGTGACCATGTCCATATGTCATGATTTTATTGTACGCCTCTGGAAGAGACTATTGTTGATTTTAGCCTTGTGTTTTCATGTCATTATTTTTTGTTGAGTTCATTATGTGCTATGTTGAGTCCCATGGTTGTTAGGTGTCATCCTAGGTCTTAAGTGAGTGTTGGAACCCCATGTCATCTCCTAGCAGGGGGGGTGGTTCCTATTTAGTTCCACATGGTCAGGTGGTTTGATGCATTCTCCCATTGGGATATTCTTCATTGGAGTTATGTGCGTGGATGTGGATTCTATTGCTCTTCATTATGTGAGAAGAATTGTAGCTGATTCTATGTATTGTATTACTCATGTATTCATGATGGCATTGTATTAAGGAAAGGATCATGTACCTTGTAAAAGTGAATCTATGTAATGTGACATTGTAAGACTAGAAATCGTATGTAATAAAATGATATTCTTGAATGTGACACGAGTTGTCCTATTGTATGTTTAAAGAAGTTGATGTATGATTCTTAGATGGAATATGTACTCTGTTAGATATCATGGATGTATGTTAATGTAACAATACATGAAAGTAATCCTAAGGTTATGCATAAAATTCCTAGATCTAAGGTAGTCTTAATGGAAGTAATGATTGATTATGGAATTAGTATCATGATGTTAGGAAGGATGTGTGTCAGCTTAATGATGATATAATGGATGCATTATGTGGAATTAGGAACATTTGGTATTGGTGCTTAAATGAACTTAGACCATAGGATGTTACTCTTAAGTAGTGACGTTGAGATACCTTAGAGGAAAAGATGATATAATATGTTATTCCACTTGCGTAAATTATGTTATGATGTGTTATGTAATGTGGTAATTAAGATTAAGATGTAATTTGTAATGATGAATTTAGTAGATGAAGTATTTGATATGCATTAGATGGATGATATAGATGTATATGTTGTTTAGTAGATGCTTTAAAAAAAAATTTATCTCTATTTGTAGTTAGTTTAGGTGTATTTCTCTAGGGTATTTTGGCGGGCATTACATCTGGCATCAGAGCCCATGTTCACACATTGGGTAGTTTTATTTCACATGAGCCCATTGTGCATGTTGGAACTTACCATGGGGTAGCCCAGCGGTTTATCCCTGCTTGTTATGTTATTATTATTTGTTTCTTTAGCATTAGCTTATGGTTCTTTTGTGTCTTGCTTAGACGAGATGCCTGCTAGAGGTAGAGGTCATGGACGTGGTCGTGGAGGTTGCATGGGTACTCGTAGGAACCCTCATCTTGATGTTTCTGAGGAGTCGCACCACAAGGATCATTAGCAGCATGAGGAACTTGGAGGTGATGCGGTTCCATAGTTGGTCACAACATTGCATAATTTTCTTGATTGATTAGGACTAGGTCAGGAGGGGAACCATCAGGAGGAATCTCATAATTCTCATTATTGAGAGAGAGAGCGTTCACATTCACCACCTAAGAGAGTGGAGATGGATCCAGATGCTAA
Source organism: Cryptomeria japonica (assembly GCF_030272615.1). NCBI lineage: Eukaryota > Viridiplantae > Streptophyta > Pinopsida > Cupressales > Cupressaceae > Cryptomeria > Cryptomeria japonica. Next base: position 467,862,081 of record NC_081405.1, on the reverse strand, counting down.
TGCAGCTAGCCACATGAGAGATCTCTTGCGAGCTCGTCCTCGTACCTTCGATGGTATTAGCAGTGGCATGGAGGTAGAGAAATGGTTACTAGATTTGAATAAGTGTTTTTCTATGTACCCATATAGTAGTAACACCAAGGCAAGATGTGAAATAATGCATCTTCATAATTTTGCATTGACATGGTGGCAAACAATGGAGCATAAGCTGTGTATTGATATTGCTACTATTTCATGGGAGATATTTTTGGAGCGCTTTTCGTGCTTGTTTTCTATCAAATCATTGGAGGTAGAGGAAGGGAGATGAATTTCATGACTTGAGGTAGCAGGATTTTTCACTTGAGCATTACGAGCAGAGGTTCTTTGAGCTTAAGCAGTATGTCAAGATAGATGATGATGAGCCGATGTTGATTCGGCACTTTGTTAGAGGTCTCAGTGACTTCATCAGTGGTGAGGTTCAGATGCACGAGCCTAAGTCATTGGAGGTAGTTGTAGAGAAGGCATGGTTAGTAGAGGAGAACCTGACTTTAGCATCAGGACATGCATCAAGTGTGCATTCAATTAGTACTCCATTCTTAGTTGCGAGGAGTGCATAGCCGCAATCATCGATCATTGCTAGCGGTCATCCCTCTTCTTTTCGTAGCGATCCACGCTATCAGAAAAAAGTTTCCTCAGAATCAAAATTTTGCACGTGGTTCAAGATATCAGTAGGCTAGAGACTTTGGTAGCAAGCATGATAGATTATCAACTCCTCATCCAACTCATAGTTTTCAACAGTCGAGTAGAGGCAGTGCTCAGTAGTCTAGTGCACCTCCAGAGACTTGGGGATTCACTAGAGGGAGTTGCTTCACTTGTGGACAACTTGGTCATTATGCATCTCATTGTCCTCAGAGATCCACACAGATGTTAGGATAGAGACCAGCAACTTCTTAGCCTACAATAGGTGATGCAAGGAGACCCCATCATGTGTTTGCGGCGGTTGATAATTGGCAGGCCAAGCACCAGGCTATAGTTGTTGAGACTATAGGTGAGATAGGTGGTATCTCTTGCTCTGTGCTATTTGATTTAGGTGCTTATGATTCTTTCATTTATTCTTCAGTAGTAGAGAAATGCGGGCTTGCTATGGCAAAGCAAGGTGATAGGTGGCAAGTTGAGCTTGCTACGAGGTCCAAGGTGGCAATTGATTCCATGGTGCATGGTTGTGAGTTGGATTTGGCAGTTTGTACCACCTTAGTAGATCTTCGTGTTCTTTCTTTGGTTTCTTATGGAGTTGTGTTTGGTATGGATTGGCTTGAGTTGCATCAGGCTAGTATTGATTGTTGTGGCAAGAGAGTGCAGTGTTTGGATGATAGTGGGAACAGTGTGGAGATAGTAGGAGTTCAGAGACCTATTTCCCTTCGCATGATTTCCACCATGTAGCTAAAGAAGTGTGCCCGATGAGGATGTCAGTTGTTTGTAGTTAGAGTGAATAAGTTGGATGAGGAAGTAAATCATGATGATATCCTTCATCAGCATCCCATTCTTTAGGAGTTTTCAGATGTCTTTCCTAGTGATATTCCAGGTTTGTCGCTGAAGCGCGACATCAATTTTCGGATAGACTTGGTTCCAGGTGCAGAGCCCATATCAAAGGCTCCTTATCGGATGACTACTCAAGAGTTGAGTGAGTTGAGGTTGCATCTTGAGGAGTTATTAGCTAAGGGATTCATTCACCCCAATGTCTCACCATGGGGTGTGTCTATATTGTTTGTGATGAAGAAGGATGGATCTCTTAGGCTATGCATTGATTACAGGAAGCTTAATAAGGTGACGGTGAAGAACCGATATCTCTTGCCCAAGATTGATCATTTGTTTGATCAGATTAAGGATGCAAAGGTCTTATCCAAGATAGACCTTAAGTCAGGGTATCACCAGCTGAGGATTCATGAGGAATATATTCATCGCACTTTTTACACTAGATTTGGTCACTATGAGTTCACAGTGGTACCTTTTCATCTCACTAATGCTCCATCAGTTTTTATGAGCTTGATGAATGGGGTTTTTAGGACATATCTTGACATATTTGTGCTTGTATTCTTTAATGACATATTGATTTTCTCAAGGTCGGTAGAGGAACATGAGCAACACATGACACAAGTGTTACAGTGTTTGCGAGATAATCAGTTGTATGCCAATGTGGTGAAGTGTGAGTTCTTCCAGTCAGAAGTGGGATATCTCAGACATGTCATTTCAGGAGAGGGCATTGCAGTGGATCCTTCTAAGATACATGCTATTATGGATTGGCCAGCACCCACTAATATTGGAGAGGTCCACATTTTCATGGGTCTAGCAGTATATTATCACAGATTTGTGTAGGATTTTTTGAGGATTCCTCATCCCATCACTTCTCTTTAGAGGAAAGGGAATAAACTTGTATGGTCAGATCAGTGTGAGACAACTTTCAGGATCCTTAAGGAGAGTCTAACTAGTGCACCTATTCTTGTAGTACCAGATCCTTTAGGTGATTTTGTGGTGTGCACAAATGCATCCTTGGAGGGTCTTAAAGCAGTCCTTATGTAGGACGGCAGAGTGATAGCATATGAGTCACGCAAGCTTAAAGATCATGAGTGTAATTAATCTACTCATGATTTAGACCTTGCGATTTTGGTTCATGCTTTGGTTCATTGGAGGCACTTTCTCCTTGGGCATCTATTCGAGCTACACAGTGATCACCATAGCTTGTAGTACATTTTCACGCAGCCGAATTTGAATGCTAGGCAGTGGTGCTGGATGGAGTTCTTATGTGAGTATGATTTTGAGGTGAAGTACATCTAGGGTAAGGAGAATGTGGTGGCAGATACCTTGAGTCGCAGGAGGCATGAGGTTTCAGTGGTGTTGATTAGTGTTGATTAGAAGAGCAGGATTCTTAGTCCTCTACCTTTAGACAGTTGGTATCAGGAGGTCAGTGCAGAGATTGCATCAGGGAGAGCTTTGGATGGCAGATAGGCAGGTTATTCCTTGGAGTCAGATGGTCTTCTTCGACATTTGGGATGCATATATGTTCCATCTTCAGATGGTCTTAGAGCCTTGATCTTATCTAAGGCCCATTATGCACCTTACTTGGCACATCCAGGTGTCAAGAAGACACACGCAGATTTGTGATAGTTATATCATTGGGCAGGTATGAGGAGAGACGTAGCTGATTATGTGGCATATTTCCTAGAGTGTCAGTGCATGAAGGCAGAGCACCAACATCCAGTAGGTTTGTTGTAGTTGAGCCTAGTTTCAGGGTGGAAATGGGACATTATATCCATAGATTTAATTGCTAGTTTTCTTATGTCTTTGCATTGGCATGATGCTATTATGGTCATTGTTGATAGGTTGACCAAGGTGGCACATTTCTTACCGATCAGATCTTCGTATGCAGTAGTGTGAGTGTCTCATATCTTCATGGAGAGGATTGTGAGGTTGCATGGTATTCCTTGATGGATCATTTCAGATCATGATCTAGTATTAACCTTGGCATTGGGGATGGCTCTTCAGCATGATTTGGGAGCACAACTGAACTTTAGTTCAACACATCATCCAGAGACAGATGGTCAAATAGAGACAGTGAATCAAGCATTGGAGGATATGTTGAGGATGTATGTCATGGATCAACAGTCTAGATGGGAGGAGTATATTCATTTAGTAGAGTTTTCCTATAATAATGGGTATCATAGTTCGATTGGCATGTCTCCTTTCAAGGAATTATATGGTAGGTCTTGCCATACACCCTTGAGTTGGGACAGATTAGAGGATAGAGTACTACTTGGTTCAGAGATGTGTAGGACATGGAGTAACAGGTGATGCATATCAGAGAGCATTTGGCAGTGACACAGGCTAGACAAAAGAAATATGCAGATGCTCACCATGTGTAGAGGTAGTTTATGGTTGGGGATAAAGTATTTTTTATAGTGTGTCTATGAAAGATTCCAATCCCTTATGGTAAAGGCTCTAAGTTGGCACCTCAATTTGTAGGACCTTTTGAGATTTTGGAGAAGATTGGTCCTGTAGCATATCACCTTGCCTTACTGCCCAACTTGTCTTGTATCCATGATGTATTTCATGTATCTTTTTGGAAGCTTTATCATCCTGATATATTGCATGTTTTGGATTGGCATGCATTGCAGGTCGAGGACAAGCAACTTTCTCTGGAGTTCGTGCACATTCTTCAGCATCGAGGTCTGACCCTCAAGCATCTGCTCATGGAGTAGGTAAGGGTCCAATGGGACCCAAGTGATGATTCTTCAGTGACATGGGAGGATGCAGCACGAATGAGAGAGTTGTACTCCTATTTGTTGTCAGGCTTCGAGTAGTAAGCCTAGGCAAAGGGGGGGAGCATGTAGTGTCCCTCCTAGATTTAAATTTTGATTCACGATTCGATAGAATTATCTAGACTTATGATGATATTTTGATGATGATTATGTCTTTATTCCTATGCAGTAGACATTTATGATGCTATATGGACATATGATATATTGAGGACTTTTGATGATTTATGTGATGGATGACATGTTATGATTATTCGATGGATGGTATTACTTGATGGACTTAAATGTATTCGAGATTCTTATGTGATTTATATGATTTCATGATATATGATGATGATACTAACCCTACTTCATGATGATGATTTTATGAGATGTATTTGTATTGGATGATTGTCTTCGTGGAAGGGATGATGCCTTATTACTCATTGTGAGCATGATAACGTGTTGCGATTCTTTTTCACTTGCATGCTACTATGATATTGTGTATATATATATATATATATATATATATATATATATATATATATATATATATATATATATTCTTTTGTGTTTATCGGTGGATGCTGGATTGCAGGTACCAGACATCGACTCCACCTGGTCTCACAGGTCTGAGTGTATCCTAATCCCAATGATAGTTGATGGAGATGACTTGGTTTTCCCTCACCTACTCATGGTCTAGTATGTTCACCTTGTCAATCTTGTCGAGTGTAAGTGTTGACTAGTCTTGAGTCGGTATCTCGTTCTAGCTTTGTCAAGTTGGTTATGTGTGTGTGTGATTTATCATAGATTGAATTAATTATCCTATAGTTGGATGATGTTTATTTAATTAATTAATTAATGTTGAGTAATAGTTAATAAAGTTATAATTAATTAATTAATTAATGGATGTTTGATTGATTATTATTAAATTTATTAATGTTTGATTTATTAATTAATTATTTTATTTTAGATTAATTGATTGTTATTTATTTAATTGATTTATTGGCTATTATTTTATTTTATTATTTTTATCCTTTTGATTTATTATTGATTGATTAATCTTAATTTATTTTAGATATAGTCATAGAGTTAATTTTGATTAATTAATAATTATAAAAGAGTAAAGCCTATTTCTATTCTTACACTCCTAAAAAGTAATAATATTATTATATTGCTTTTACTATGCATGGGAGGTGTAAAAATAAATAAAGTTAATTTTACCTACCCTCCTAATTGATTGGGTGAATTAAAATTTTTTGGTAGAAAATATAATAAATATTTTTACCTTGGAACTATACATGATAGGTAAGAAATATTGTTTTTATGGATTTATTTGATTGGTCGAGAGTTTTTGCTGGAAATCTTTTTATTTGGCTTCCTGTAGTTGTTTGAGGGTTACCAGCGGGCACTATTTTGGATTTTGGATTCATGTTTTTTGGTTTGGATTGAATATTTTGGAGTGGTTTTGGATTCAACATTTCTTCTTCTTCGATTCGACTCTTATGGGTTGCGATTTGAAGGTCGGTGGATTTTTAATTTTTACATTCATATTTTTAGAGAATGCTTCCTTCCTAAGAAAATATGTTTTCCATGTCTACAACTCAAAGATTGATTGGGGACTATTCTATTTTGGGTTGATAAGGGAACGGTTAGCTTTGTAGGGAAAGATTGATTCTCTTTTTTGAAATGTCATTGAGAATGTTCTCTGTGAAATTATCTTAAGTGCATTTTTTGGAAATGTTACATCTCTAAAATATTGTTAAAAATTATAATGGATCCTGTACATATGTCTGTTCATGTCTCTTGTATGTTTTAAGTGCATTTCTTGGAGGCATTGGATATATGTTTGAGTAATGTTCTCTTGTGAACTCCTTGTTGAGATAGGAGTTGTTTTATTGGTTTGAATGTGTCAGTAGCATTGTAAGAGCTCCTGAAGCTTACAATGAGTGTCCATGTCATGTTCAAAACTTTGTAATCATGTTTTTGGAGTATTGGAGTGTTTGAAAATGTTTTGGTTCAGGTCTTTTGGCCTATGCAGAGATTGGGTTCTATCCTTTGCTCTTTGAATCTAAAATGCAGTTTTAGCCTTAATGCTTATCCATTGAGTTGTAAACTCATTATTGTGAGTTTCATTTGATGCATAAACCATATGTACACCCCTTCGTATGTTTATCCAACCTCCTGGTCATGCCCTTGAAGTCATTTTTGTCTTCTGAGTCAATTTGGGCAGTTACCTTACCTTCAGGATCCTTCAAACTTGAGATATTGTACACTTTACCAAAAATGCCACCAAAACTACCATAAATGCCACCCTATCTACCAATAATTTTGCTATGCACATAAGGAATGCCATAGTTCAGACCCAGAGAGGTGACAAACTAACTAGGAGAGCTAACCTACAGATTGAGGAAGCTGACCTGTGGACCCAAAGTGTTGACCAATGGACCATAAATGTTGTGCAATGAACCAAGAACAATAGGAAATGTCCCATAAATGCCACCCTACAAACCAGGAACACCATTGTGCATACCAAGAGAGCTGAACTAGTCTGGAATGCCCAGAAAGGTCAATTTTAGTGTTGTAAAGTCCTTGTATGGATTGTGTGATGTTCCCAAAGGCATGTGAAGTCTATGTTGAGAAATTTTAATTGGTTCATGATGTTAGATGATGTTTCATGATGTATTTTGTGCTCTGATAAGTGGAATCATGCCCTACCATTGAGGAGTTTCCTTATGCAAAAGTTTACTCCAGCAAGAGGTTCTTACCTTGTTGTTTGAGGATTGTTTCTATGAGTCAGGTGGGATGTTTTGTACCTCGGTGTTGAGTATTTGAAGTAGTTTATTATGCACTTATGTTTCATTTTCTTTCTTTGGTATTATGCCTATGAGGCATTTGTGAAGGCCATATGCTTGTAATGGTTCATTTGTATGCTCTATGTACAGTATGTGCTCAGTGATGTTATGTGTTCTTGATGGCCTTTTGTGAGAATTATTTCATGTGTTGTGATGTCATTTCATGTGTTATCCTATGGATTATCATATGATTAGGGGGAGTTGGATTCCTTGTGATGAACGAGGTCACACGAGTTAGGTTGTTTGGCACCTAGACCGCCAGGGCACAATGGGAGTTTTCCTTTTTATAATTTAATGATAACATTTAATAATTGATTGGGTTTGGGTTTCACCTAATAATATAATTATATTTGGCTGCGCCATATGAGATGGAAACCCAATCTCCCTTGTACTCACATAGGTTGAGATGGCTCCACATGTTTGTTAAGGGATTGTTTTCACCCTTCTTTTGTGAGGGTAGCTTGTATGACTATTAGGAGTATGTATTGCTCTTCTTTGTGAGGATAGCATACATGTCTACTATGGGTGCATACTTACCTTCTTTGTGAGGCTATCACATAGGAGCATGACTAGTAAGGATGGCTATATTCCCTTCTATATGAGAACATCATGTGATGACACTCCATTCCTACATGTGACCATGTCCATATGCCATGATTTTATTATATGCCTCTAGAAGAGTCTATTATTTATTTTAGCCTTGTGTTGTCATGTGATTATTGTTTGTTGAGTTCATTATGTTCTATATTGAGTCTCATGGTTGTTAGGTGTCATCCTAGGTCTTGATTTAGTGTTGGAACCCCACATCATCTCCTAGCAGGGGGGGTGGTTCCTATTTGGTTCTACATGGTCGGGTGGTTTGATGCCTTCTCCCATTGGGATATTCTTCATTGGAGTTGTGTGCGTGGATGTGGATTATATTGCTCTTCATTATGTGAGAATAATTGCAACTAATTATATGTATTGTATTACTCATGTTTTCATGATGGCATTGTATTAAGGAAACGATCATGTACCTTGTAAAAGTGAATCTATGTAATGTGACATTGTAAGACTAGAAATTGTATGTAATAAAATGATATTCTTGAATGTGACACAAGTTGTCCTATTGTATGTTTAAAGAAGTTGATGTATGATTCTTAGATGGAATATGTACTTTGATTAGATATCATGGATGTATGTTAATGTAACTGTACATGAAAGTAATCCTAAGGTTATCCATAAGATTCCTAGATATAAGGTAGTTTTAATGGAAGTAATGATTGATTATGGAATTAGTATCATGATGTGAGGAAGGATATGTGTTAGCTTTATGATGATAGAATAGATGCATTATATGGAATTAGGAACATTTGGTATTGGTGCTTAAAATGAACCTAGACCATAGGATGTTACTCTTAAGTAGTGACGTTCAGATACCCTAGGGGAAACTATGATATGATATGTTATTTTGCTTGCGTAAATTATATTATGATGTGTTATGTAATGTGGTAATTAAGATTAAGATGTAATTTGTAATGATGCATTTAGTAGATGAAATATTTGATATGCATTAGATGGATGATATAGATGTATATGTTGTTTAGTAGATGAGCTTTTTTAAAAAAAATTATCTCTATTTGTAGTTAATTTAGGTGTATTTCACTAGGGTATTTTGACAGGCATTATATGTAGCATCGTAAATCATATCTGTATACAATTTCATCCTCTTATACCTCACCTTCGTGCTTCAGCTTCTGATGCCCAATGCCTATTCTGATTCTTCTCATACCACCTAGAATCCTACATTGTCGCCTTCTTCCTTTCCTTTCTTCCAAGCTTGAGTCTTGATTGGCAGGACTGGGGCACTGGGTATCCTAGTCCTTACTCAGTACCAAGGCACCCAACACCTTGGTCCTCTCAATTAGTGCCTATTTTAGGTCCCCACAATGGATATCTCAAACAAGCAAGAAATTTGATCCTGTGTCAACCTACTCCAAAAATTTAACCAATTTTTGGGTAGTCAAGTATAAAAGGAGGTCTACCCCTCTCATATAAAACCTAATTTTTTCAAGAGGAAAAATTATGATCCTAATTCAATTCAAGTGAGCAAGCAATTACTCATTCATCAAGCATTGGAGTAGAAGTGAACTCAAATTATTAATTCGAGATGGCATCCTATCAACCTTCTTTGAAGATATTCTACATGAAACCATAAAACCTTTGCATAGGGATCAAACACAACTTCATCAAGGTTTAGGAGTTGTACTCGGGAATTCCAACAGAATCAACAATGATGAACATCTTTATCTTTTGACAAAGAAAATTTTGGAGGATTAGGGTGAAACTATGCTACCTGATCTTGAAAAATAAGGCCAAACTTCTAGAAATAGGTCTAAACATATTATTTTACCCAAATTTCAGTTTGTGGTTCCATGGGATATTTATAGCAATTCATTTTCAATGTTTTCCTTCAATTATTCATGCTTTTATCTAGAATTCACAATTACCTTCCAAATTCAACTAAGAAAGAGGATAACTATCAACAACCAATGAATCTAATAAGAATTTCAGCTCTTTCCCTATTTGGATTGTGGCTAGATCTATAAGATTCACTCCTGTAATGGGGTGGAAAATGAATGATGGAGAGATCAAGAGGAAAGTTTTTCTTCCCTCTGAGGAGAGATGAAAGTTTCACTACAGATTTCCCTTCAAACACTTTATCCACATTACATTTAAAAGAGGGGGGTAAATTCACTAGATCCAATCTCTTAGGAAAGAGATTGAATACTAAATAAATTTATAATGGTGTGTAGATGACAAGCTAACCCCTCTTTTAGAATAGAAAATGGTTGAATTATATGTTTTGAGAATAAGTGTAAAAGTAGAAAAGAACTAGTTATAACTTGAAATAGAAGAATGGGATGAAGTTGTGCACCTGGATCTAGCTATAATATGTCGAGATGAAGCTACCCTATCAATTTAAGAAAAAGTTGTCAGGACCATGTTGAAAGTGCACACGGTCCTTCGAAAAATCCACGAAATGAAAAGGGTTTTTCTACCTCTATGAATGGAGTCCAAATCTACAAATACAGTTGTGCGCCTGCAACCTACACATAGAAAAGAGAGGAAAAGGGGTTGGGATTAGGGGTTTGCCTCCAGGTCAAACCCCGGTTTTGGAATTAACCAAATGATGAAAGAAATTACTTGCAAGTAAATGTAAATGAAAGACTGAAATGTAATTCGCCTCAAGGGAGGTTGGAGATAGAATTGCTTGTGTGAAATTGAATGTTGAAAGGGATCTCCTCTTCAATTGTTGAATCCTTGACTTGAATGCAACACCTAGCCTTGAAGGGAGACTTGAGAATGCTCAATGCTTGAAAGGAATGCTTGAATTTTCTTGAATGCTTGAATGCGTGATCTCATGTATACGAACTTATGCCAATTTTTACCTTTTCTCCACTTATGCAAATGGGAGGGGAAATACGACATATATCTTCCTTAATTAGGGTTAATAGGTTGATTTTTCATCATAGGCTGACATAGGGAAAGTTTCCCCGCTGAAAATGCAAAGAACAATGCACATTTTGAATGAAGGGGCCCAAAAATAGGACAAGGATAGGGGCACCATGCCTCTATCCTAGGGGGGATAGGGGCGCCACGCCCCTGTCCTACCCTTATCTTAGGACAAGAAGTAGATTCATGTAGTGCGGGGTCAAAAAAAGTGCATTTTTTGAGGATTGAGCAAGTCTCAGGTTTCCGATCAGGTTTGAGGATTCAATTCGCCAACGTGAAGACCCTAACATGGTAGAAAATTGCAAGGATCACAATTTTATGATACTACATTTATCCCCACTTTAGCGGGAATATAAGCATACGCCCATACTACTAGTAAAGTAAAAGGAAACAAGATTGAAAGGCTTCTACCACATCAAGGAGGCAAGATACACCAAGCCCCCAGTGGACTAAGGATCTTACGAATTCGATTGACAAAGTAAATGGGAAGATCAAGAAGAGAAAACCATGACTGCAAGTAGCAAGGTTCCCCTTACTATGAGTCATGAAAAGCAAGGATACCAAAATCACAAAGTGAAGCCAAGTTCACCAAGTACACATTGATTGGTTGAGGGATAATAGGAATACTTATTGAAGACATAGGTAAAGATGGAAGATTAAATGAAGAAGAGAAATTTCCCCCATGACCCATTGTTGTAGGAATGACATTTTGAGTTGAATTAGACATGATGTTTGAGGTAAAAGTAGGAACACTAGTCATAGGAGTAGTCAAAGGAATAGAAGAATTGATTTGTGTCGAAGGTTGTGAATAACGTAGGGTTTCGGCATAACTCTTTATAGGCATGACATTGGAATCAACAGTATGAGTAATGCCACACAATATATCAATTTCATTCTTATCATTTTGAATCATGTGTTTAAGCCCTTCAATTAATGGAAGAGTTTCACTATTAGGGTACTCTTGGGACACCCATTGTTGAAATTTATCAAATTGATTGTCCAATTTTGAAAGTGGATCTATGGAAACTCTAGTCAAAGCTTCTTCTTGTTCATCTTGGGATTCATCAATTGGATAGATAGTGACATGATTAGGATGGGAAGAATTACCATTATCCTCTATGTGTGTGTGTGTGTGTGTATAGAAGTCACCCAAATTATGCTCCATCTCCTCGGTAATTAAACCTTGGGAAGCCTTAATTCTAATACTTCGTCTAATGAGGATAATATAGGTAGGACTAATAGTGGTAAAACTCATGCACTAGAGGTAAAATTTGAAATTTTGGATTTGAATTTTGAATTATAGGAACATAGTTTACAAAAATAGAATAATGCAAAATCTCGGAAAATAATGATTAAACAATTTGAACTTTGTTGAAAGAAGAAAATGACACAATTTCCAACAATAATTTTATGATAAATGACAGAAAATTGGAATTTAAAATTAGGACCAATGGGATACCACTTAATTTTAAAACTAACAAAATCAGAATTTTTTTAAATCAAGGCAGATTATAATTAACCCCTTAATTTCTAAAAAAAATCTTGAAATTTGAAATGTTGAATTTTGAAGGTATTTTTAATTTTAGAAAAATCAAAAGTCGACAAAATCAGTCAATCTTCTGGATTTAAGCTATTAAATATAGTCATAACAGTCTCCCAAAATTTCAGAAAAAAAGTCGGGGACCGTGTTGAAAGTGCACACAGTCCGACCAACTTTTTTCAAAATTTTCAGGGAGGAAAGTTACGATGATTTTAAAGCTAACCCCAAAATATTGGTGGATTTGATGATCTCTAGATAGGTGAAAATAAGGTTTGAATGTGAAAATAGGATCCTATTAGGGTTTTGAAAAAAATGAGGAATTGAATGGCAAATTTCAAAAGGGTCAAACCTAATGGATAGGGACACCTTGAAAAATATTTAGAAAACTGAAATTGATGTAAATTTGCACAAAATCCAATTAAATTTGAAAATTAGGGTTTTAGGACCTAACCACTTAATTTTTAAAATTTTGAATTTTGAAAAAGGAGGGAAATTGAAATTTTAATTTTTAGGAAAGATGGTAAGTCTAAAAATAGTCACAAATCTGAAAATCAAATGGAAATTCAATTTTTGCACAATTTCAAGATGATTTTTGAAAATTAGGGTTTTGACAATTAACCTTTTAATTTTGTGAATTTGATTTGCAAATTGAACAAGATAATGAAGAAATTGAATTTGACAAACAAAGCAATTTTTAGATCTAAGACAATAGCAAGCAATTTTTACAAGACACAAGTTCATTTTCAATTTTAAAAACCGGGGTTTTGAATTAATTAACCACTAATTTTGCAGAAAAATTAAACTTGTAAACTAAAAATATGCAATTATTTGAAATGTCAAGCATGTAAGATGTTGGGCTCACAAAAATGTAATGAGGTGGAATGTGAATGATGCAGAGATCAAGAGGAAAGCTTTTCTTCCCTCTGAGGAGAGATGAAAGTTTCACTGCAGATTTCTCTTCAAACACTTTATCCACATTATATTTAAAAGGGGGGAAATTCACTAGATCCAATCTCTTAGGAAAGAGATTGAATACTAAATGAATTGATAATGGTGTGAAGATGACAAGCTAACCCCTCTTTTAGAATGGAAAATGGTTGAATTGTGTGTTTTGAGACTAAGTGTAAAAGTAGAAAAGAATTGGTTATAACTTTAAATAGAAGCGTGGGATGAAGTTGTGCACCTGGATCTGGCTATAATATGTTGAGATGAAGCTGCCCTACAAATTTGAGGAAAAATTGTCGAGACCGTGTTGAAAGTGCACATAGTCCTCCGAAAAATCTGCAAAATTAAAATGGTTTATTCGCCTCTATGAATGGAGTCTGAATTTGCAAATACAGTTGTGCACCTGCAACCTACACACAGAAAAGAGAGGGAAAGGGGTTAGGATTGGGGGTTTGCCTTCAGGTCAAACCCCAGTTTTGGAATTAACCAAATGATGAAAGAAATTACTTCCAAGTAAATGTAAATGAAAGACTGAAATTTAATTCACCTCAAGGGAGGTTGTAGATAGAATTGCTTGTGTGAAATCTAATGTTGAAAGGGATCTCCTCTTCAATGGTTGAATCCTTGACTTGAATGCAACACCTAGCCTTGAAGGGAGACTTGAGAATGCTCAATGCTTGAAAGGAATCCTTGAATGCTCTTGAATGCTTGAATGAACGATCTCATGTATCCGAACTTATGCCAATTTTCACCTTTTTTGCCACTTATGCAAATGGGAGGGCAAATATGACATATATATTCATCAATTAGGGTTAATAGGCTGATTTTTTGTCATAGGCCGACACAGGGAAAATTTTCCCGCTAAAAATGCAAAGACCAATGCACATTTTGAATGAAGGGACCTGACAATAAGGCAAGGACAGGGGCATGATGCCCCTACCCTGCTCTTATCTCAGGACAAGAAGTAGGTTCAAGTAGTGTGGGGGTAGGAAAAGTGCAGTTTTTAGGGATTGAGCAAGTCTCGGGTCTCTAATCAGGCTTGGGGATTCAATTTGCCGACGTGAAGACCCTAACGTGGTCAAAAAATGCAAGAGTCACAATTTTAGGACACTACATTTAGCCCCCACTTTAGTGGGAGTATAAGCGTACACCCATACAGTCGGTAAAGTACAAGGAAACAAGATTGAAAGACTTCTACCACGTCAAGGAGGCAAGATACACCAAGCCCCCAGTGGAGTAAGGATCTTACAACTTTGATTGACAAAGTAAAAAGGAAGACCAACAAGAGAAAACCATGACTGCAAGTAGCGAGGTTCCCCTAACTACGAATCATGAAAAACAAGGATACCAAAATCACAAAGCAAAGCCAAGTTCACCAAGTACACATTGATTTGTTGAGGGATAATAGGAATAATTATTGAAGACATAGGTAAAGATGGAAGATTAAATGAAGAAGAAAGATTGCCCCCATGACCCATTGTTGTAGGAATGACATTTTGAGTTGAAGTAGCCATGATGTTTGAGGTACAAGTAGGAACACTAGTCATAGGAGTAGTCAAAGGAATAGAAGAATTGATTTGTGTTGAAGGTTGTGAATAACCTAGCATTTAGGTACAACTCTTTATAGGCATGACATTGAAATTTACAATATGAGCAATGACATGCAATATATCAATTCCATTCTTATCATTTTGAATCATGCGTTTAAGATCTTCAATTAATGGAAGAGATTCACTATTAGGGTATTGTTGGGACATCCATTGTTGAAAGTTAACAAATTGATTGTCCAATTTTGAAAGTTGATTTATGGAAACTCTAGTCAAAGCTTCTTCTTGTTCATCATGGGATTCATCAATTGGATAGATAGGGACATAATTAGGATGGGAAGAATTATCATTATCCTCATTAAAGAAGTCACCCAAATTATGCTCCATCTCCTCGGTAATTAAACCTTGGGAAACCTTAATTCTAATACTTCATCTAATGGGGATAGTATAGGTAGGACTAATAGTGGTAAAACTCATGCACTAGAGAGAAAATTTGAAATTTTGGATTTGAATTTTGAATTATTGGAACAAAGTTTACAAAAATAGAATAATGCAGAATTTGGGAAAATAATGATTAAATAATTTGAACTTTGTTGAAAGAAGAAAATGACACAATTTCCAACAATAATTTTATGATAAATGAAAGGAAATTGGAATTTAAAATAAGGGCCAATGGGATACCACTTAATTTTAAAATTGACAAAATCAGAGTTTTTTAAAATCAGGGCAGATTATAATTAACCCCTTAATTTCTAAAAAAAATTCTTGAAATTTGAATTGTTGAATTTTGAAGGTATTTTTTATTTTAGAGAAATCAAAAGTCGACAAAATCAGCCAATCTTCTGGATTTAAGCTATTAAATACAGTCATAACAGTCTCCCAAAATTTTAGAAAAAAATCGGGGACCGTGTTGAAAGTGCACATGTTTCAACCAACTTTTTTTGAAATTTTTCAGGATGGAAAGTTACGATGATTTTAAGGCTAACCCCTAAAAATTGGTGGATTTTATGATCTCTATATAGGTGAAAATAAGGTTTGAATGTGAAAATAGGACCTTATTAGGGTTTTGAAAAAAGAGAGGAATTGAATGGCAAATTTGAAAAAGGGTCAAACCTAATGGATAAGGACACCTTGAAAAATGTTTAGAAAACTGAAATTGATTGAAATTTTCACAAAATCCAATTAAATTTGAAAATTAGGGTTTTAGGACCTAACCACTTAATTTTTGAAATTTTGAATTTTGAAAAAGGAGGGAAATTGAAATTTTGATTTTTAGGAAAGAGGATAAGTCTGAAAACAGTCACAAATCTGAAAATCAAATGGAAATTCCATTTTTCCACAATTTCAAGATGATTTTTGAAAATTAGGGTTTTGACAATTAACCTCTTAATTTTGTGAATTTGATTGGCAAATTGAACAAGATAATGAAGAAATTGAATTTGACAAACAAAACAATTTTTAGATCTAATACAATAGCAAGCAATTTTTACAAGACACAAGCTCAATTTCAATTTTAAAAATTAGGTTTGAATTAATTAACCACTAATTTTGCAAAAAAATTAAACTGGTAAATGAAAAATATGCAATTATTTAAAATGGCAAGCATGTAAGACGTCAGGCTCACCAAAATATAATGGGGTGGAAAGTGAATGATGGAGAGATCAAGAGGAAAGCTTTTCTTCCCTCCGAGGAGAGATGAAAGTTTCACTACGGATTTCCCTTCAAACACTTTATCCACATTAAATTAAAAGAGGGGGGGGGGATTCACTACATCCAATCTCTTAGGAAAGAGATTGAATACTAAATGAATTGATAATGGTGTGAAGATGACAAGCTAACCCCTCTTTTAGAATGGAAAATGGTTGAATTATGTGTTTTAAGACTAAGTGTAAAAGTAGAAAAGAAATGGTTATAACTTGAAATAGAAGCGTGGGATGAAGTTGTGCACCAGGATCTGGCTATAATATGTTGAGACAAAGCTACCCTGCAAATTTGAGAAAAAGTTGTCGAGACCGTGTTGAAAGTGCACACGGTCCTCCAAAAAATCTATGAAATGAAAATGGTTTCTTCGCATATGTGAATGGAGTCCACATATGCAAATACAGCTATGCACCTACAACGTACACACAGAAAAGAGAGGGAAAGGGGTTGGGATTGGGATTGGGGTTTTCCTTTAGGTCAAACCCCAGTTTTAAAAGTAATCAAATGATGAAAGAAAGTACTTGTAAGTAAATGTAAATGAAAGACTGAAATGTAATTCACCTCAAGGGAGGTTGTAGATAGAATTGCTTGTGTGAAATTGAATGTTGAAAGGGATCTCCTCTTCAATGGTTGAATCCTTGACTTGAATGCAACACCTAACATTGAAGGTAGACTTGAGAATGCTCAATGCTTGAAAGGAATGCTTGAATTCTCTTGAATGCTTAAATGTGCGATCTCATGTGTACGAACTTATGCCAATTTTCACCCTTTTTGTGACTTGTGCAAGTGGGAGGGCAAATACGACATATATATTCATCAATTAGGGTTAATAGGCTGATTTTTTGTCATAGGCTGACATAGGGAAAGTTTTCCCGCTGAAAATGAAAAGACCAATGCACATTTTGAATGAAGGGGCCCAGAAATAGGGCAAGGACAAGGGCGCCACACCCCTATCCTACCCTTATCTCAAGACAGGAAGCAAGTTCAAGTAGTGTGGGGGGCAGAAAAAGTGCAGTTTTTGAGGATTGAGAAAGTCTCAAGTCTCTGATCAAGCTTGGGGATTCAATTTGCCAACGTGAAGACCCTAACATGGTCAAAAATTGCAAGGGTCACAATTTTATGACACTATGACTCCTTTTTCAATGTGTTGGTAAATTTGGCTTGTTAGTGGTTTTATTATCTTAATTGAAACCCCAATTCCTAATTTTTGCATGACATGTTTTTGGTACTCAAGTTACTTTGCAAATTGATCCTTTTTCTTTGTAATTTGGTATTTTTTCTTTTTTCACGACTCATAGTAAGTAAATCTTACTAGGTTGGTTCAGTCATGCTCTTTGTTTCTCTTTCATTTGTTGTCCCTTTTATCTTGGTATTAGAGTAGTAAGATCCTAAAGTCCCTGTGGGCTTGGTGTGTCTTGTTTCTTTTATATCTTGGTGAAATTCTATCAATGTGATTTTGTACTTTACCATGAGTATGCTTAGTCTTAGACCTCATAGTGGGGATTCAACTTTCAATGTTTGATGCATGTTTTGATTCTACTCACTCCACTTGGAATCCTTCTTTTTTACCTTATTCCTTGCCTTTCTTCCAAGATTAAGTCATGATTGATAGGACCAGGGCTCCCAATGCCTTGGTCCTCTCAGTTAGGGCCCATTTTGGGTCCCCACAATGATCATCTCAAATGATCAAGAAATTCGATCCCATGTCAGCCTAATCCAAAAATTTAATTAATTTTTCGGGAATTAAAGTATAAAAGGAGGTCTACCCCTCTAATTTGAAACCTCACTTTTTTAAGAGGAAAAAATATAATCCTAATTCAATTCAAGTGAGCAAGCAATCAATCATTCATCAAAGCATTGGAGCAGAAGTGAAATCAAGTTCATGCATTCAAGATGGAATCCATGATCAACCTTCTTTGAAGACATTCTACATGAAACCCTAAAACCTTTGCATGAGGATCAAACACAACTTCATCAAGGTATATTTCATTTACAATAATTTTTACTTCAAATATAGCCTATCCTTCAAAAGGAAAGCATTTAGGAGTAATTTTTATTTCAATTTCAAGGTTAATTCCTAAATCAAGGTTTGACCTAAGGAAAACCCCTATCCCCAACACCCTTCCCTCTCTTTCTATGTGTAGGAAACATGTTCAAGAGTTGTACTCAGAAATTTCAACATATTCAACAATGGTGAACAAGTTTAGATTTCAACAAAGAAAAATTTAGAGGAATGGGGCAAATTTGTACTACTCAATCTTGAAAAATCATGTCGAACTTTTTGGAATAGGTTCTAAACATATTCTTTTACCTAGATCTCAATTTTTGGCTCCATGGGATATCTGTAGCAATCTTTTTTTGACAATTTCCTTCAATTATTCATGGTTTTACCCTAATTTCATTATAATATTCCAAATTCAACTAAGAAAGAGGATAACTATCAACAACCAATGAATCTAATTTAAATTTAGCCCTTCCCTATTTGGATTGTGGCTAGATCTATTAGATTCACTCTTATTTCAATGTATTGGTAAATTTGGCTTGTTAGTGGATTTATTATCTTAATTGAAACCCTAATTCCTAATTTTCACCAATACATTTTCATGTTAGGTTCACCAAAATATATTACGGGGGAACAACTAGGTTTTCACCAATAAGGATAGTAAAACCACTAATCTTTCCTTGGGGACCACTACATTGAAAGAGGGGTGAACCTAATAGATCTAGCCACAATCCAAATATGGAAAGTGCTAAAATTTTAATTAGATTCATTATTTATGTATTTCCCCCTCTTTCTAGTTGAAGATTTGATGATAACTGTGAAATTAAGGTAAAACAAGGAATGATTCAAATAAAATGTCAAAAACAGACTGCTACAAATATCCTACAGAGCCACAAATTGAGATCTAGGTAAATAAGATACTTAGAATATATTCCCAGAAGTTTGTCCTAATTTTTTGGGGCCATGCAGTACAGATTCACCCCGGTCCTCTAAATTTTACTCCATCAAAAGTTGAACTTGTTCATCGTTGTCAACTCTATCAGAATTTCAAAGTACAACTCCCACACTTGTTGACACTAATATTATGCCAATCAAAAGTTGTGTTGAAGACCTTGGTTACTCTCAACCCACTATTCAAGTTAACCAGTCCATTCTTATGCCTACATCCTTACCTAGTGTGTCTATATTTATATCTTCTATTATAGCTACCTCCAAACAAAATGTTAATCTTACACATGTTATTATTGGAGACAGTCCTATTAATCAATATTCTTGCATATCTCCTTATGTGAGTCTTCCATTTGTTTCACAACCATCTCCCATACCAACATACTACAATTTTGTCCCTCCTTATTCTCAAATTCCACCTACATGCAACAATGTTACTCCTCCATAACAATCCAATATGTCCAATTTGAATCCATCCACCAAAACAACCATCAATAACTTAGGCCCAAACTATTACATCCTTACAACATCAATTGGCTTTCATAACTCAATCTAAGTTCAATGTTCCCACATTTGATGTAGTGATCCCACTATCATATGATATTGTTCATGTGGTTCCTCCTAAACATATGGAAGTCCCTCAATTGGATTTGTATAATGGAAAAAGTGACCCCTTGACTCAGATGAAGACATTTCAAACTTTGTGTAGTGATCTTTCTAATGACCAAATACTTATGGCTAAATTGTTTACTATAATCCTTAGAGATAAAGCTTTGCAATGGTATTGTTCTTTGTCTCCTTATTCTATTACTTCATTTCAATAATTGTTTAATTCTTTCATTTAACAATTTCAAAATAACATTGGTCCTAATATTACTTTGACTGATTTGATTCATTGTAAGAACGGAGTTAAAGATAAAGTGACTAATTTTACTGGTAGATACAAACATTTTCAATCTCAAATTGCTTATCAAGTGCCTGATCATGATGTTCAAATAATTTTCATTGCTAATTTATAAAAAATAAATTAGAGATAAGCTTCTATTTTTAGATTTTACTTCCATTACGCAATTGTGTGTAGTGCTTCATAATTATCAGTTTCAAGTGAATCAATTTGAATCATCCTCTTCAATGTCTCTAAATGATAAGAATTAGAGTCCTCAACAATCGTTTATGAAGTTCTAACCCAACAAAGGATTCATTAAGATAAATGACAATATCAACACTCAAGTGGCTGCCACAACATCAGGTGTGGCCCCTTTATCCAAATACTTTAGAAAATAATTAACTCCTCTTTCTGAGTCTTTGCATAGTATAATGTTGAGGTTGATGAATGCTAATGTGTTGCAACTTTCTCCCATCAAGCCAATTGACACTTCCAAACCATTTCCACCTTACCACGATCCTAAAGCTTTTTGTTAATATCACTATCAACCAGACCATGCTACTGAGAAGTGTTAAAAGTTGAGAAATAAAATCCAAGACTTCATTTTATTTTAATATTATATTAATAGTTGGTGTCAATGGCAAAGGTAATAAATCCATAGCTCATCCTAATAAAACCCTTTAAATCTTTACCAGTTCATTGCCTTATCATTCTACCAATGTTGTTGAGTCTAAGTCTCTTGATTTTTCTCCTAATAATCTTGGTATGGAATCTAATATTGTTGTGAACCTTGTTAACAAACCTACACCTCCAAAAGACTAATGTATTACTTTTGATCCTAGTGAAACTATTGTTGCACCTAATGGCCAAATTTATATCACTGCAAAGACCAAAGGCAAACTCTCATGAGGCATTCATCCAATATGTATGGTGAATGTGATTACTAAAGAATATATTTATATTTTACAATTGCATCAAGTTACATATGATAAATCTTATGTTGTGGTCAAGGTGTATGATGGTTTCTCTTGCCCTAAAATTGGTTCTTTTACTCTTATTGTTGAGTTTGGTACTAAGTACTTAGATGTCACCTTTTCTATTACCCTACATCGGATCACTTTCATGTGAAGTTGGGACATCCATGTCTCTCTTCCATGAAAGTTGTCCCTTCTACAATCCATTAATATTTAAAATTCCCTTATAATGGTATATAGTAATTAATCATAGCCTTTACCAACCCACTACAAAGCATGTAAACTTCACACTTGATTACTTTTGGCCAAAACAACCTGAGGCTCTTAAGCCTCAAAATGACATCCTTTTCATATCTTATCAGAAATGGAAAAATTAGATGATCATGTCCTTGAGTAAACCTGAAGACCCTACACCTATAGACATTCCTTCTCCTCACAATAGACTTGGTATTCTTCCTACACCTTCTATTCCTCCTATATATGTCTTAATTACACCTCCTAATTCCTATAAAGGAAAGCACTTGGCATCAAGTCTCTGTCAATCCATTGCGGTTTCATTTGTTTCTCCTCCTATAAGGGAAGAAAAGAATCCTATGTCCACTAATAATCAACCTTCACATTTCTCAACTAAAACTAAATGGAATCATTGTGTGAGAGAAAATCGATGAAGACATCATGCTAAGGGTTGCGAGATTTCTTCCCAAACCATTTCATCCCCGAAGACACCAAAAGTTGACTTGGTCCCATTTGTCCAACCTTTACCTAACCCTAAGGAGGAAGTTCACATCAAATCTCCTAAATTAAAAATGTTAAGAAAAATGATTGTCCAACTTATTTTCATGTTAGAGATCCTATTTTTATTAATCTAGATGAAGATATGGATGATAATAATTTTGTTCATGCGAACAATGTTGATTCTAATGATTTTGATGATATATATGAACTTGTTGAGATAAATCATGAATTATCTTCATGTTTTTCAAAAGCATTAACCCTAGCTCCTAGTGTCAAACAAAGTGACTCATCTTTAGAGCATGGTCCTTGTTTGGAACTTGTAGTAGCTCCATCTGATGTGCTCAAAGTGGCTCCTCTTGCATCTTGTCCACCATCACTAAATTATTTTTAGCAAGATTGGGAGGCATGATTTGTTTGACTAGATTCATTCGTGTTGTAGATTCTGTTTTGTGTGTTTGCTTCTTTGTAATGTGTTTCCCCCATGTTGTGATGCTTGATATGTTTTTTGTGTTATGATAGGTTCTCTTTGTATGCACCTTGTTACTCCATTGGTACAAGGTAATAAAGAGACCGATTCCGTTGTGACATTCCCTATTTGTATCTCATTTTTTCTATATGTTGTGCCTTATGTTGTCTACTTGAGGACGATGCAAAATGTTGAGATCTCTTTTTGGTATCTTCCATGTTGAGATCTCTTTTTGGGGGATGATATAAATTCAATACAAATATTCTTGACATACATTATTTATCATAAGAGCATACTGACCCCAAAGTTAGTGGATCCTTTATGTGCTTTTTCTTTATATTTTGTGACCATTATCCTTTGATTTTTCCTTTCTTGGGGGCATCTCATTGTGGTAATGTGATTGTATTTTGGATGCATACTACCTTAAAGAAATTGCTCCTAATAAGGTGTATAAAATCACTTTAACATGGGAGCATACACTCCCCTCAATGTTACAATTTATGCACAAACCATGGCATGTTTTTAATGATCAAGTTACATTGAAAATTGAGCCTTTTGCTTTGTAATTTGGTATTTTTTATTTTTTCATGACTCATAGTAAATAAATATTACTAGGCCAGTTCATTCATGCTCTCTCTTTCCCTTTCATGTGTTGTCTCTTTTATCTTGGTATTAGAGTAGTAGGATCCTAAAGTCCCTGGGGGCTTGGTGTGTCTTGTCTCTTTGATATCTTGGTGAAGGTTTTGCAATGTGACTTTGTACTTTACCGTGAGTATGCTTAATCTCATGCTTCCACTAAAATGGGGGCTAAATGTAGCATTGTAAATTGTATCTGTATTCAATTTTATGCACACTTAGATCTCGCCTTGGCACTTCAACATCTGATGCCTGATGCATGTTCTAATTTTGATCACACCACCTGGAATATTGTATGTTTACTTTCTTCCTTGTCTTTCTTCCAATCTTGAGTCCTAATTGATAGGACAAGAGCATTAGGCACCCTAGTCATAACTCAGAACCATAGCACCCAGTGCCCTAGTTCTCTGAATTAGGGCCCATTTTGGGTCCCCACAATGATCATCTCAAATGAGCGAGAAATTTGATATCATGTCAGCCAAATCTAAAAATTTAATTAATTTTCAGGTAGTCAATTATAAAAGGAGGTCTATCCCTCTCATTTGAAACCTAACTTTTTCAAGAGGCAAAATTATGATCCTAATTCAATTCAAGTGAGAGAGCAATCAATCATTCATCAAGCATTGGAGCAGAAGTGAAGTCAAATTTATTCATTCAAGATGGAATCGGTGTTCAATATTATTTAAATATATTATGCATGAAACCCTAAAACCCTTACATGAGGATCAAACCAAAGTTCATCAAGGTATATTTCAATTACAAGCATTTTTACTTCAAATTTGGCCTTTCTCTCAAAAGGAGAGCATTTAGTAGTAATTCTATTTCAATTCATATTTCAATTTCAAGGTTAATTCCTAAACCAATGTTTGACCTAAGGAAAACCCTTATCCCCAATATCTTTCCCTCTCTTTTTGTGTGCAGGGATAGGTTCAGGAGTTGTACTAAGGAATTCTAATAGAATCGACAATGACGAACAGGTATAGATTTTGATGGACCAAAATTCGGAGGACCAGGGTGAATCTATACTACTTGGTCTAAAAAAATTAAGTAAAAATTTTGGGAACAAGTTCTAAACAAATTATTTTACCTAGATCTCAGTTTATGGCTCAGTGGGATATTTGTAGCAATCTATTTTTGACAATTTGCTTCAATTATTCATGGTTTTACCCTAATTTCACAATTACCTTCAAAATTCAACTAAGAAAGAGGATAACTATCAATAAATAGTGAATCTAAAAAAAAATTCAACCCTTTCCCTATTTGGATTGTGGCTAGATCTATTAGGTTCACTCCTCTTTCAATGTATTGGTAAATTTGGCTTGTTAGTGGTTTTATTATCTTAATTGAAACCCTAATTCCTGATTTTCACTAAATACATTTTACTATCCCCAACATCTTTCCCTCTCTTTCTATGTACAAGAAATAGGTTTAGGAGTTGTACTCTGGAATTCTGACATAGTCAATAAAAACAAACAGATTTAGCTTTTGACAAAGCAAAATTTGGAGGACTGGGTTGAATCTGTACTACATGGTCCTAAAAAATTAGGTTGAACTTCTAGGAATAGGTTCTCAACGTATTCTTTTACCCAATCTCAATTTGTGGCTTTGTGGGATATCTATAGCAGTTTGCTTTCAACAATTTACTTCAGTTATTCATGGTTTTACCCTAATTTCACAATTACCTTCCAAATTCAACTAAGAAAGAGGATAACTATCAACAACCAATTAATATAATCATAATTTTAGCCCTTTCATTATTTAGATTGTGGCTAGATCTACTAGGTTCACTCCTCTTTGAATGTATTGGTAAATTTGGCTTGTTAGTGGTTTTGTTATCTTAATTGAAACCCTAATTCCTAATTTTCACAAATATCCCAGTATTCTTGGAAGAATGCTATGGGGAAGCCATCTAGTGTTGGGGATTTGTAGGCCCCCATAGAGAAGACAAAACACTTAACTTTATCTTCAGTATTATGTGATAACTTAATGAGGAACAAATAGTACCAAACTGGTACTGAGAGGGGGGGGTGAATCAATACAGGAAAAAATACAGTCCAAAACCGGTTTGACAACAGACACTTCAAATGATTGGCAGACAATGACACCGGTTTGAAACAGAGTGCAACCGGTAAAGCTAAGAATGTCTGAGACAAGCATTAACCGGTTACTCACTTAGCTTTTCACTCAACTCGAGACTAAACTACCATTTCACCCT
Source organism: Cryptomeria japonica (assembly GCF_030272615.1). Lineage (NCBI taxonomy): Eukaryota > Viridiplantae > Streptophyta > Pinopsida > Cupressales > Cupressaceae > Cryptomeria > Cryptomeria japonica. The sequence goes on along the minus strand of NC_081405.1, from coordinate 467,836,871 downwards.
TATGCATGAATAGGTAATCTATCATCAGATCATAATAACAGCTAGCTCAACATGTTTTATTGACAGGCATAAAACACAGAACCATCATATGCTTGACACATGATAGCAAAGCATCATAGGATAAAAGCATCACACATGACACACATATTTTTCATGTGGAAACCCAACTAGGAAAAACCACAGTGGGGATGAATACCCACAAGCTGTTTTTGAACTCTTTAGAAGTCTACTCTGTTAGAAGCCTTGTCCAGTTAGAGACATTACATAAGGTTCTGCTAGAAACCGATCCTGTTAGAGATCACCCAGTTAAGGGATGGCTACAATACCCGGTTAAGGGTTAAACCATGTTAAAGGTTACCTTGTTAGAGGATTTCAAGAACTCAATAGCTAAAGGATTCCGAACTCAGTAGCTCTGAGTTACCTTGTTAAGAGATTTCCAGCAAGCCAGTTAAGGCTACCCTGTTAAGGGATTTTCCAACTGTTGAGGTGGTTAGAGATCAATAGGTATTACAATGATCTAGTAACAACACTCAATGCTAATGCAGATCCACTTAGGCTCCTCTTTTCATTTTGTACTTACACTCTGCAGGTATCACTTCTCTCCTTTTGGTCTGGCAAGAATCACGTATCCCTTCTCTTGGATACACACACACAACTTTTTCCAACAACCTCAAAAAGAGACACAACATCGACCTTATAGAAAAAATAGTTAGGTCGGTATCATAAACCCTAAACCCTAAACCTGTTAGGTTAAGGAATTCAAACGGTTCAATCTTGATTATTGTGCACACTACATTAAATGCAACAGATCTTGATCCAAACTCAAGACATTCTCCATCATCCATTTCCACCGATTTTATGGCAGATGATAACCCATCACATGTTATCACCATTTTACAGACTTTGCACATTCCCGAGGTAGATAGGAACAATCTCCCTCATGCAAAATCCTTCACGCACACTGGCTTGTGTGGCAACATGATATGTTCTTCTTTACAATGCTAACTCATCACACAATATCATCGGTTGAGCCACACAGGATTGAAGCACATCAACCGGAAACCCTAAAGTTGAGACTACCAACCAATAGTCATACAATGCTTCCATATGCCGGTTCTCATAACGGTATGTCGGTTCATCATGAATCAAGCACACCGCTTCACTTTGGCACAAATACCGGTTCACGGTGTTATACCGGTTCTCACATATGTTGGTTCACACCTCTTCATCATATTGACATCAATGACAACATACAATTTCATTATGTCCTCATATCGGTTCACATAATGCCAACAATCTCCCCCTTTGGCATTGATGGCAATATACAAAGATATCTCTCCGCTTCACATCTTCTCCCCCAATTTCTGCAGATATCTTCTCCGCTTCACATCTTCTCCCCCTTTGTCAACAATGCCAAAGTGGAGGCACAAGCTACCTTGTTCCATTATGCTACTCCCCCTGAAGAGTAGCATCCTTCAACACATCAATCCAAAAGAAATTTGACTATGCAATACCTGACTGATGTGTAGCATATGCTTTTAGTTCACCTCCTGAAGGGGCAGTACCCCTAATTCACCTCTTAAGTATATGAATGTAGTCTTTGGGAGAGGCTTGGTGAATATGTCTACTAACTGATCCTTACTGGAAACATGCTCCAATGCAATCTCTTTGTTCTAAACCTTTTCCCTCAAGAAATGATACTTAAGCTCAAAGTGCTTGGTTCTAGAATGTAAAACCGGATTCTTGGAGACATTAATTGCACTAGTGTTGTCACAAAATATATTTATCAGTTCAGATACAGGAACTTTGAAGCCATTCAATACATGCTTCATCCAAATTGTCTGAGTGCAGTTCATGAAAGCTGCAACATACTCCACTTCTGTTGTAGACTGAGAGATACAACTCTGCTTTTTACTCATCCATGAGACCAATCTACCACCAAGGAAGAATGAACCACCAGTTGTGCTCTTTCGGTCATCTATATTACCAGCCCAATCAGCATCTGTGAACACTTTCAGGTTAAAATCATTATTGTATGGATACCATAACCCATAGTCAATAGTTCCTTTCAGATACCTAAGAATCCACTTGACTGCAACCAAGTGGGATTCTCTTGGACTTTTCTGGAATCTTGCAGTAATACCAACTACATGTGCAATATCTGGTCTGCTATGCACTACATAATATAGTTTACCAATTATTGATCGGTATTCCTTCTCATCAACCAATGCTGAGTTATCCTCTTTGGATAGTTTACAACCGGTAACCATCAGTGTACCAACCAGTTTGCTATCTTCCATGCCAAAGGTCTTCAACACCTTTTTGACATACTTGGACTGATTGATAAAGATTCCCTCTCTCATCTATTGGATCTGCAGTCCAATGAAGAACTTAATCTCCCCTATGAGTGACATCTCAAACTCTTTCTTCATCTCATCTACAAACTCATGACTCATCTTGTCATCTCCACCAAAGATAATGTCATCAACAAATACCTCACAGATCAGGATCTGATCTCCTTCAGACTTTAAGTAGATATTGCTATCTTCACTTGTTCTCTCAAATCCAATCTTCACAAGATGGGAATGCAGGTGTTCATACCGTGCTCTAGGTGCCTATTTTAGACCATATAAGGCTTTATGTAGCCTACACACCATGTCATTGTCTTCAGATAGGGCAAACCTATCTGGTTGCTCTATATACACCTCCTCTTCAAGTACACCACTTAGGAATGCAGATTTTACATCCATTTGATATACTTTGAAGCCTTTAAAAGCTACATATGCAAGAAGCATACGAACTCCTTCCAATCTGGCTACAGGAGCAAAGGTTTCTCCATAGTCTTCTCCTTCTTCTTGGGCATATCCTTTGCACACCAGTCTGGCTTTGTTTCTAATCACTGTGCCATCCTCATTCAACTTATTTCTGAAGACCCATTTGGTACCAATGACATTTTTATGCTCTGGTCTGGGTACGAAAGACCATGTACCATTTTTCTCTATCTGGTCAAGTTCTTCTTCCATTGCCTTGATCCAGTCTTCATCTTTATGTGCCTCTTTAAATGATTTAGGCTCAAATTCAGAGATCATACATGAGTTTTCTCTGACCTTTCTTCTTGTAAGGATTCCTACATCCTTATCTCCTATGATCTGATTAGGATCATGATTCAGCTTGACATATCAAGGAATGGTCTTGATAGATTCCTCTTGCTTTTCTTCTTCATTCTCATCTCCATCAGTATCAACATCTACATCAGCCAATGTAGGAACACAGTTACTGGTACTCGGTTGACTGACAACTGGTTCCTAGAAGGTTGCAACCGGTTCATTTACTGCTTGCTCACTGTTGGTTTCCTCAGTTTTCTCAGAGGTTTCATCAACTCTTACATTGATGCTTTCCATAATTCTCTGAGTCCTATTGTTGAAACACTTGAGAGCTTTGCTCTTGGTGGAATATCCAAGGAATATTCCCTCATCACATCTCGCATCAAATTTGCTCTGGTGTTCACTCCTCTTGATGTAATATTTGCTACCAAACACTCTAAAGTAGCTAACCATAGGTGTCTTACCGGTCCAATACTCATAAGGAGTTTTCTCCTTACCTTTCTTGATGAGTACCTGGTTCATTGTGTAGACTGCAGTGCTCACCGCTTCTCTCCAGAAGGTGTGAGCTACCTTTCCTTGAATCAACATGGTTCTAGCTGCTTCAACCACAGTCCGGTTATTCCTCTCTGCTAGGCCATTCTGCTGTGGAGCCCGAGGGGCAGACAATTGCCTCTTGATGCCATGTTCTTCACAGTACTTGTTGAATTCACCGGAAGTGAATTCCCCTCCTTGATTAGTTCTCAAGCACTTGATCCTTTTACTGGTTTCCTTCTCCACTAATACTCTGAAAGATTTAAACTTTACAAAGGCTTCAGACTTGTCTTTCAAGAATGTGACCCACATCATTCTTGAGCAGTCATCAGTGAGAATCATGAAGTACCTATCAACCTGCACACTCCTAGTTTTCATAGGACCACACAAATCAGTATGCACAAGATCAAGCAAGTTGTCAGCAGTGAAAGATTTACCTTTAAAGGTTGAGGAAGACATTTTCCCCAGTTGACACTCTTTGCACAAGGTGTTATCTGGTTTGCTTAGTACCAGCAACCCTCTAATTGCCTTGATCTTACTGGCTTTCACAATATTATCAAAGTTTACATGGTAGAGTCTCCTATGCCATATCTAGCTATCATCAAACTTTGCCATAAGACATGTACTTATATTTGCATTTAGATGAAATAGGTTACCTTTGGTCTGCACGACGGTGGCCACCAATTCACCATTCTTTCCTTTAATTCTACAAATTCCATTCTTGAATTTTAGAGTGAGGCCACTGTCATTCAGCTGGGCAACACTCAGAAGGTTGTGTCTAAGACCATCAACCCAGTACACATTGTCAGCACTACTCTTTCCATTCAGAGAGATGGACCCTCTGCCTTTGACCATGCATGTTGCATCATTGCCAAAGCAAACCACACCACCATCATACTCCTCCAAGGATAGAAACTTGCACCGGTCACCAGTCATATGGTAAGAACAACCACTATCAATGATCCACTCATTGGAATTATCAAACCGGGAGACAAGAGCCTTCTTGTCTAACACATCTTCCTTGACAACAACAAACGCAATATCTTCATTTTCTTCATCCTTTGATTCTTCATTTGTGACACCTTCATCAACTGCCACAAGATAGTTTCTCTGGTTTCCTCCTTTGAATTTCTTGAACCTTTTCGGTTTGTCCTTGTTGTCACCATTAGGATAGTTTATAGAAATATGTCCTATCCGATTGCAAGAAAAGCATTTCAAAGGTAGCTTACCTTTGTATTTGCTAGTTCCTTTAGGAAGTTTCTTGAAAAGGAGAGCTTAAAATGCCATCAAAATCTCCTCATTATCCATTTCTCTGCTTTGTCTTGGTTCACCACTAGTGCTAGCTTCTTTTCCTCTTCTGGATGGTATAGCAGAAGCTTTAAAAGCTAATTCAGTCTTTTGAACACTACCATCAAAACTATTTAGCTCATAGGCTGTCAACTTTGCTATGATGGAGTCTAAGGATACCTTAGTCTTGTCTATTGATCTTAGCTCCTGAATAACAGCAACCCTTATTGCATAGACCGACAATAGGGATCTTAGGACTTTGCTTACTATAGTGGCATCTTCTATTTTACCACCTGCACTCTTGATATCTCCAACAATGGTTTTAATCCTTATTCCATACTGTTGAATGGTCTCACCTTCAACCGTTCGCATATCTTCAAACTTCCCTCTAAGGCTTTCTTCCTTAGCCTGTTTTACATGCTCATCACTGCCATAGATATTTTCAAGAGTATACCATACCTCTTTGGGATTTACCTTATCCTAAACATCAATAAACTCAATGTCAAATAAACTACTTATTAGGGCTTCCATGACTTGCCCATTCTCCTACATCTCTCTCTTTTGGTCATCGGTAAGGGTACCAGTAGGAGCAACATAGACAGTCTTAGCATAGCTCCAGTGTTGAGCACCCATGCTTTTGATGAATATTTTCATTCTGTCTTTCCATATACTAGTAGTTTCTTTGTTAAACTTTGGACCTTCCCTCTTCATCATTAGACTGGGATCTTTACCTCAAGCGGTTAAGCTTATAGCACAGAGGACCTGGAGAATGCTCTCATACCAATTGATAACTTAATGAGGAATGAATATTACCAAACCGGTACTGAGAGGGGGGTGAATCAGTACAGGCAAAAATACAGTCCAAAACCGGTTTGACAGCAGACACTTCAAATGACTAGCAAACAGTGACACCGGTTTGAAACAGAGTGCAACCGGTAAAGCTAAGAATGTCTGAGACAAGCATTAACCAGTTACTCACTTAGCTTTTCACTCAACTCGAAACTATACTACCATTTCACCCTTATACATGAATAGGTAATCTATCATCATATCATAATAACAACTAGCTCAACATGTTTTATTGACAGGCATAAAACACAGAACCATCATATGCTTTACACACAATAGCAAAGCATCACAGGATAAAAGCATCACACTTGACATGCATATTTTTCACATGGAAACCCAACTGGAAAAAACCACGGTGGGGATGAATACCCACAAGCTATTTTTGAACTCTTTAGAAGTCCACTCTGTTAGGAGCCTTGTCCGGTTAGAGACATTACATAAGGTTCTGCTAGGAACTGATCCTGTTAGAGATCACCTGGTTAAGGGATGGCTACAATACCCAGTTAAGGGTTAAACCCTGTTAAAGGTTACCTTTTTAGAGGATTTCAAGAACTCAATAGCTAAAGGATTCTGAACTCAGTAGCTCTGAGTTACCTTGTTAAAGGATTTTCAGCAAGTCGGTTAAGGCTACCCTGTTAAGGGATTTTCCAACTGTTGAGGTGGTTAGAGATCAACAGGTATTACAATGATTTGGTAACATCACTCAATGCCAATGCAAATCTACTTAGGCTCCTCTTTTCATTTTGTACTTACACTCTGCAGGTATTACTTCTCTCCTTTTGGTTTGGCAAGAATCACGTATCCCTTCTCTTGGATACACACACACAAATTTTGCCAACAACCTTAGAAAGAGACACAACATCGACCTTATAGAAAAAATAGATAGGTTAGTATCATAAACCCTAAACCCTAAACCTGTTAGGTTAAGGAATTCAAACAGTTCAATCCTGACCGTTGAGCACACTGCATTAAATTCAGCAGATCTTGATCTAAACTCAAGACATTCTCCATCGTCCATTTCCACTGATTTTATGGCGGCTGATAACCCATCACATGTTATCACTGTTTTACAGAATTTGCACATTCCCAAGGTAGATAGGAACAATCTCCCTCATGCAAAATCCTTCACACACACAGGCTTGTGTGGCAACATGATTTGTTCTTCTTTACAATGGTAACTCATCACACAATATCATCGATTGAGCCACACAGGCTTGAAGCACATCAACCGGAAACCCTAAAGTTGAGACTACCAACCAGTAGTCATACAATGCTTCCATATGCCAGTTCTCATAACTGTATGTCGGTTCATCATGAATCAAGCACACCGCTTCACTTTGGCACAAATATCGATTCACAGTGTTATACTAGTTCTCACATATGCCGGTTCACACCTCTTCATCATATTGACATCAATGACAACATATAATGTCATTATGTCCTCATACCGGTTCACATAATGCCAACATTATGTACCATGAGTTGGGTATTATCCTCCATTATCAAAGCTGTAGGTAAGTAGTTTAACAATATTTCTTCTAAACCTCAGTCACTAGTTGTGCCATTCTCCAAGTAGGTTCATTGGAAGTAATTAGAGGCCATGGAGATCAATTGGGTATCATCCATGATCAAATTCCCATTTTCATCATTGAGTGATTGGATGGTGTTTCTTTTTTTTTAATGTTGGAGTGCAAATTTATGGAAGAAAGTAGAGTTCTTGTCTCCTTCCTTTAGCCACTAGATTTGTGACTATTGCTTCTAATTAATTTCTTCTTTCTCTAAATCTTATTTCTATTCCCCTCCCAAATTTTCCTCCATATGGGTCACCTCTAACAGGTCTCCATTAGTAATTTGTACCTAGATGTTGGTTAGCTTAGTATTGGGCTCTTTCTTCCTTAACACAATGTCACCAAAGGTTAATTTGTTCCGTCATTTAGCTTTTTCCTTTATAAGGTTCAATTTCTGAGATACCCTGAACATAATAGTTCTTGGAAAGAAGTGTTCCACCTATCCAAAACATAACTGCTGAAGTTAGGGTGAGTGGGCCACATGATTCAATATTATAAAGGAATAGACCCCTACTTAAGTCTATTAGTCCAACAAGAAATAGGGGGTTATGGTCTGAGATAGTCCTTGGCAATGCATGGAGAGTGGAGTTGCAACAAATGTCGCAATTGGAAGAGACCAAAAAATGATCCAACTTAACTTGAAACAAACTAGCACCTTTCTTGTGGTTAGACTGGGTGAAGGGTTGGCCAAGCAAATCAATATCCATTAGGCCTACCTTATTTATGAAGTCTACTAGATCAACCATACTGTTAGTGTAATCAATCAAACCTCTTGATTTTTCAGAAGGAAAGAGAAGAGTGTTAGTCACCAACAATCATCCAATAGGAATCTTCATCAACCAAAATCTACATAGTAATATCCTTCTAGACAACAATGGGGGCACTTCGAGAGTTGGAAGCATAAATATTGACCAAGTTCTAGGAGCATAATGGGTTAGAAAACTTAACAAACAAGTTGGTTGTGAAAACAGAAAGGAGGGTTCCCCAAAAAAATTTAGGGTCCTGCATAGTAGCAATGCCACTTGAGGTGCCATTAGCATCACTGATAAGGAAGCAAGAACCTAACCATAAGTAGTGAGTAATAAACTTAAAAGAATCTTTAATCAATTTGAGTTCTTGCAGTAGTTGTATATCAATCTTCTTCTCAAGGAGAGTATTTTTTAGAGCATGTTGTTTTAGAGGGCTCTTCAGACCTCTCATAATCCAAGAGAGGATCTTCATTTATGAATCTTAGAGAGGATTCCAAGGTTTTTTATTTTCCATTTGCAATGTCTCTAGCAACTTCCTTTTTTCTTATGAGGCATTGTGATGGACATCCAACATTTGTTTCCACTCCCACATCAATTTTATTACCTCTGGTCTTTTCTTCTGAGTTGTCCATCCATCTCCATTGTGATGACTAGTCGAGTTAGGACTAGGGGAAAGAATAGAGCACATAGGGGACTGCAATAGAGGATATGAGCAACTGTACACACCAATATCAATGTGCTATAGAATCCACATCTGTTAGGGTGCTCTTAGGTCTAGGGATTTGGATCGGATTAGTAAGGTAGGGATTTCTCTCTCCTCTAGGGGATCGAGTTGAGTAGTGGGTTTAGCAGTAGCTGTCTACCCCAACTATAATGATAATAATTACTCTAATTGAAATCTCAATCCGAAGTTTACACATTCATATGGTAGAGTTTACTATTTTCATGGCTGGTGTTCATTTAGTTATCAATCCAGGAACGTAAAACTTGAAATGGGTCTGCAATATATATGCACTAAGCTCCTTAAATGGTTATTTTGCATTGCTACAGTAACTAACATTACACAGAAAGGAAAGGCAAGAATAGAAATCATAAAAGGCTACATGAAAGCTTTATAAAACAATGCTAGAATGATCTAATATAAATAACAGAAATAACACTATTCTGTCTTGGCTGCAAGAACAGTCAGTGGATCTATTTCCAGTGGCTGCAGGAACAATCCAGTCATGAACTTCTACTGTAACTAGGTAAAAATGAACTTCAATGAACATAAACACAGGATCACTCACCAAGTGGGCCCCCTTGGATGAGTGATATCAAACTTCCAGCAAAATACTTTTAACAGATTAGAACAACATATCTTTGATTTATTTCATTCTGAAATCGATTACATGTTCTAAAAGAAAACTCTAAAATGCTTTTAAAAACTCTTTGCTCAATTCCTTTCTATCTTGTCTAACATCTAAGAAAAAGGAAGAGCTTATTATAAAGAAAAGATAAACTGCAATGGACAACTCAAATCACGCCCAGAAGAAGAGGCGGATGAATGTCAGATGAAGGAGATAACTACAGCTTGGCTGTAAGAACAGTCAATGGATCTAAACCAAACCACAGTCTTTGCATGCCATAGCGATATTTTGTGAATTCAATACACACTAGAGTTAAACTCCCATAGTGAAGTATAACTACTCTGATTATGCCATATGTTGTGCTTGCTCGGATCCCCTTCAGTTTGATCTCTAGTTATCTATTCACGATTCTCTAGTCCTTAGGCGTGAAAGGAAATCATCCAACGCAGCATCATTTATTATCTGTACTAAAACAAAAACAACATACAAGGACATGCATATGTATCTTACTTAATTAATACATTCATTAACTCACATATGACATTATCCTAAATAATCTGCATATCAACAGGGACAAATCACTTGGCTGCAGGAATAAATTGGTATGGCTGCAGGAATTAACCGACAAAGTTCAAACATGATTTCATAAGTTAAGGTTTAACACATGGATTACATATAGTCAATTCACAATTCTTTACTATCAAAATGCAATCCAAAAGATGCCAATAACCTAAGAGTTTCAATAAAAAACATGTCAAAGTATCAACTTATCATGCCCCCCAACTTTAAGGGTTTGCTACTCCTGCAGCAAAAGGAAATTTTTTTTATTTTTGTTAAAACTCTGAAATCACCAACAGTGTCCTGTCTTGTTCCCTTGGAAGCCAAATTTCAATAAAATCCTTTCATTTTTTTCAACCTAGACCATCTAGTTGTTTCCTCTGCAACTGCATCATAATTCTATTATGTTGGTTGGCATGCCAAAAGTGGCCACATAAGGATCGGAGGTTGAAAGATCAATGGAAGCCAGTTGTTGGCTTTCTCCTTGCCTAACTACATGTATCTGGGGGCTCTTTGTATGGCTGCATGAAAATTCTGAAGTGAGTAAGGTTCTCCCTATTTTAAATGTTCTGGTAGATTATTCTAGCGTTGAGCTAACCCTTTCATTGCAGTTATCCTGTCAGTTTGAACCAAATGCTCATACGCTTGATAGACTTCCTCTCTCATTGGAATTACTATCTTACTAACATAATCTCTTATCAGTAACTTTTGCCAATCATAATAGAGAACCCTTGGTTCTTCTAATTCTCTTCTCAATGGTAATGGACAGTCAAGCTCTAATTTTTCATACTCCCTGGCTTGTGGCCCTATGATAATCTCATTTTGGATCCATGACATTAAAGCTCTGATATGGATGTCCCCAATATACAATAAAGGACTCCATTCAGTGTCTTGGGGTACAACATAGTTATGTAGGTATAATTCACATAACAAATTCTTCACAACAGGAGGAGAGGTTTGATAAGCATAATAGAATTCCTCAAGTGTTTCCAAGGATGGATTAAGGTCCCTAACAATGCGGTTTAGTCTGAGTTTCAGATACCGCTCTTTCAAATGTACTGCATAAACTCTTGGGGGTGCCCTACACTGCATCAACTCAGGAACCATACCATAAATCACTTCTACCTTAGCTTCTAATTCCTCAATTCTATTATCTCTCTTTTCAACCTCTTTTTGTTGCATATTAATTATCCCCTGCAACCTATCCTTCTCTATTTCCCATTGCTTATAAAATGTTAAAGCAATACATAAACTACTTAGGGATGAAGGATGTCTAATAGTTCCTACCTTAGATCATGGGATTTCTTCAATAAACTCCTCATTCTGAGCTGGCATATCTCCCACATTTTCTTCAGGTTGCCGTAGAACATCCTCAATAATCTCTTCACATTTCAATGCCACAAAAGCAAGATTTGCTAGCTTATCCATAACAACTTCTTCTTGGATTTCTTCTTCTGTAGGGTTTTCTTGAATTGCTTCTTCTACTGGGTGTTCTTCTTGAATCTCCTTCTCTGCAGCCTCTTCTTCCTCCACAAGGTTTTCTTGAATCTCTTTTTCTGCAACATCTTCTTCTTCTGAAGTTTCTACTACAATAACCTTTGCAGGATTGCTCACAAGTTGAGTCTTCTGTGTCCTCCTTCTTGTTCTCCTTACATACACTTTTGGAATGACTGCAAGAGTTTTTGTTTTTGTCCTACACCTCTTGGCTGCAGGAGGAATTTGAGTTACCTATGGCTAGACAACAAGTTCTTCATCTGATTCATCCTTTTCTAACTCCTTTCCTTCCCTTTGCAGAACAAGTGAATCTTTTTGAAGAGAAGTAGAGGGTTTCTCTTCAATTGACTCCGCTTCAATATTTTCTTCTATCATAACTACGGCTCCTTCAGCAACAAGCAAACCCTCATCTTCATCAGAAGGATCTTCTACAACATTCTCTTCTTCAACCGGTGGGTTATCTGCAACAGGGGCATCCTCAATTTGAAATTGCAGTATATCCTCAAATACACCCCATTCCATTTGCTAAACATCTCTCAGGGACCGTTGTACAAGTAGCTTAACCAGTCCATGATGGCTAACGGAACGATTTCCATTTTTTCACATCTCCTTAGCACTTGTAGAGATGAGATGATATAAAAAATTAGGTACATTAACTCACCGACCATGCCGCAGATGACTAAGTAACCTAAAATGAGGTGAATGTAGGTTTGAATACCATCCTTCACATGTAATATACTTCATGATATACAAAGCTACCTGAGGCCAATGTTCTGGTAAAGAAACCCTTCTAGTTCCTTGTCTATCCACCATTAAGGGTCCATCTGTAGGAATTGTGAACTCTGCCCTAGCACTCCTTGCGTCTTTTGATTCTGGAAAGAGTTCTCCTTCCTGCAGCAACCCTATTACTTTTGCAATTCACTGTTCTATAGCAACTACCCTCAAACCTTTAATCGTAGCTTCCCCTTCATGAAAGGAATGCATGAATTCTGCAGCAATTTCTTCATTGTAATCCCTAATTTTCAAGAAGTAATCCAACCAGCCACAGTTTCAGAAATACTACTCACAAAGACCATCCTGCAGCAACCCTTCATGGACCGTTGGCTCATGATGAATTAGATCACCGTCCATCTTTTACTCTGATATTTTTCTCTCTGCAGCTAAACTAGAATATTTGACAGTATTGCTAAAAATGAAATCTCTTTACATATCTTAGTTCTGGTGGCAAACTTTATTATTCACTTGCGTGAAATAATAACATAATCAACAATGATGGGAAGCATATCAATTTGGGGTACCAAAAAGGACTGATAATTAATCATATTGGAAAATGAACCATAAAGTACCCCCCCCCAACTTAACCTAGCACGTGTCCACACAAGCTGACAAGATTTCGGGTAGTGGAGTGGATTTAAACAGGATATAATCATAATAAACTAATAAATGCATAATTAAAATAAAATACAATATACACGTACCTGCAATTGCACAAAAATGAAGGCGAAATGAAATGAACTGACAGGTAAGAACGTGGGATGGAATGACGTGGATGGGATTATATGTACGGAGAAGAATATTCCCATATAAAATGGAAATATTTTATTATGAACTAGTAAATATGTCCACTACAGAGGCTGTAGGAACATTACCTTTATTAGCCTGCTTAATTGCAATAGGAAGCTCATGAGTTGTTGCAGAATCTACATCAGTTGCTGCAGGAACCTTTTCAGTGGCTGCAGGAACCTTTATGTCACTTTGTGGAACAAACTGCTGCAGGAACTCCTCTCTAGTAGTTGGCTTGTGATATAGTCGTAGGCGGTGTCCATTCACTAAGAGTTTAAATCGAATAGGATCTATTGTAGACAAATGAACTGCTCCATTCTGAAAAACTTCTTCTATCTCATAAGGACCTAACCACCTTGTTTGAAGTTTTCCCATAGCATCTTTATATCTGGAATCATACAAGAGTGCCCAATCACCAGCTTTGAATTTCTTTTCTCTAATATATTTATCATGCCATTTTGCTCTTTGATTTTGAATCAATTTTGTATGTTGAACAGCTATCTTCCTCCATTCATCAAGAGCATTTAACTGTTGAATGTGTTCTTTATGTGCTTTAGACAATGTCATATTTAGTTGTAAAGGTATTCTCAAGGTTTTATGCTCAAATTCAATAGGCATCATTGTTGTTTTGCCATAAACCATCCCAAAAGGTGTGAAACCAATTGGTGTTTTCCAAGTTGTTCTATATGCCCAAATTGCTTCTAAAAGCCAATGAGACCAATCTTTCCTATGAACAGACACTGTTTTTGTAAGAATAGCCTCAAGCTCTCTATTTGTAACTTCTACTTGTCCATTAGACTGTGGATGATATGGAGTACATTTCATGTGTCTTATATTGTATTCATTGACCAAAGCTTTTATCAAGGTTGGTGTAAATTGAGGTCCCTGATCTGAGACAATCTCCCTTAGTACTCCATATCTTGTAAATATCTCTTCATAGAGAAACTCAGCCACCTTATTATCTCTTGCATGTGTCATGGCTCTAGGTTCTACCCATTTTGTTACATAGTCTGTACATACCAAGATATAAGATTTTCCATTAGAAGGTGGATCAATAGGGCCAACAAAATCTAATCCCACTTGTCAAATGGTGTAACAGATATTTGAGGATATAGTGGCATCTCATCAGATTTTGTAGGTTTTCCCATTCGTTGACATATGTCACATTTCCTTGTATACTGAGTTGCATCCTTGTGTAATGTGGGCCAATAGTATCCTGTATTAAGTATTTTCAGTGATGTTCTTTTGGCAACAAAATGACCTCCACATGGTTCATCATGGCATGCATGCAGGATGTCATATGTTTCATCTTCTCTGACACATCTTTGCATTACTTGGTTAGGTCCAGTATAAAATAGACAATCAACAATCTATGAAAAGTTAAAACTTTTCTCAACCAACAACCTTCTTTCCTTAGGAGAAAAAGAAATTGGCATCTTAGCTACAGCTAAATAGTTGGCAATATCAGCATACCATGGAGTGTGAGCCTGTATGAGAAACAAATGCTCATCTAGACAAGTGTCATCTATCATTGTAGAATCTTCCAGCAATTGAAGACGTGAAAGATAATCTGCAACCACATTAGACTTTATTGGCTTATCAACAACTATGATATCAAAAACTTGCATCAACAATAACCAGCGAGCTAATCTACTGGTGATTGATGGCTTATTCATGAGATATCTAATTGTAGTATGATTTGTATGCACAAATATGGGATACCCTATAATATAGTGTCTAAATTTGTTAAGGGCATATATGACAGCTAGTATTTCCTTTTTCAGTAACTGTATAATTCAATTCAGGTCCCTACAAATTCTTGCTGATATAATATATTGCATTTTCCAACTTGTCAACTTTTTGTCCCAGCACTGCTCCTATTGCATAATCAGATGCATCTGTATAGATTTGGAATGGTACAGACCAATTTGGCCCCTTAAGAACTAGTGCTTGAGTCAAAGCATGCTTAAGCTTTGAGAAAGCTTCATTGCATACTGGGGTCCATTTAAATTCTGTATCTTTGGTAAGTAGTGAATATAAGGGACTTGCAATTTTACTGAAATCTTTGATAAACCTTCTGTAGTATCCAACATGGCCAAGAAAACTTCTCACATCTTTTTGCTTTATAGGGTCATTAATATGCTAAATGACCTCTATCTTTGTTGGATCCACCTTTATACCTTGTACAGATATATGATGACCAAGGACTCTTCCTTCTTCCATCATAATGAAACACTTCTCACTGTTCAAAGACAAATTGTAGTCTTCACATCGCTGCAACACTTTCTTCAAATTATCTAATGCATGATCAAATTCAGAACCATAAGTTGTGAAGTCATCCATGTAAATTTCCATAATATCTTGAGAAATATCAGAAAAAATACTAATCACTGCTCTTTGAAAAGTGGCATTACACAACCCAAAAGGAAGAACAGAATATGCATACGTGCCCCATGGGCAAGTAAATGTTGTCTTCTCTTGATCCTCTTGGGCTATCTGTATCTGATTGTAACCACTAAATCCATCAAGGAATGAAAAATATCTCTTACCAACAAGAGAATCTAATATCTGATCCACAAATAGTAATGGGAAATGATCTTTTCTTGTTGCCAAATTCAGAGCTCTATAATCAACACATACTCTCCATTTGCCTCCCTTTTTAGGCACTATCACTAAAGGTGATACCCATTGACTGTCAAAGATAGGATAGATAAACCCTGCTTTTAACAATTTCTGTAATTCCTCTTTAACTATCTCCTTCAAGGCAGGATTGACTCTTCTTTGAGGTTGTCTAAGTGGGCAACAATCATCCTTTATGTAAATACAGTGAGTAAAAACTGCTGGATCAATCCCACTCATGTCCTTGTAATCCCATGCAAAAGCATTTTTATGGAGTTTCAGCAAGTCTACAAGGCCCTCATTTTGAGTATCTGATAGATCTCTATTGATATTTAAATATTTATTCAATTCCACCTCTATCTTAATAGTAAGATCAATCTGGTTTATATCAAAAAAATGAGAAAAAGATAATTCCTGCGGCAACAGAGTATGCAAAATATCAGTGGCTGCAGGAAAGTCCAGACCTGCAATATTTGGAACCAATTCTTGCAATTCTTGATCTTATATTAATTCATTTATCAAGACCTTATAAAGAATTGATTCCTCATCATATAACTGTTGGAGTGGTCCTCGATTAATCATCATAAGGTGATTAATAGAGTCAATTTCATCAGATTCCTCTCCCAAGATAGGCCAAACAACTTGTTGTTGCTCAAGCTGTGGTTGTGCTGGAGAATACAAGGCTAATGTTTTTGTAGAACTCCCATCTGAAATAGTCATGTCTCTTGATCTACACCCTATATATGCATCAGTTGTGGCAAGCCAAGGTCTACCCAAAATGACCGGATATCCTCCCAATGTTGCTTTTGGAGATAGAATCATAAAGTTTGCAGGATATTCCCAGGAATCTAGAATAACTATGACATCCTCTATGATACCATCAAGTCTCACTGTAGAGCCATCAGCAAGTTGTAGAACTATGGGTGTAGTCCTTAAATTATTGATCTCTAGATGTTTCATTACTTCCCTTGTCATTACATTAATGGCTGCTCCTAAATCAATCAAAACATTCCTTATTTGACTATCATTAATGACTATACTCACAACAAGACTACCTGGATCAACATACTTTAGAATTGCAATTTTACCTAACATGATATCAGCCAATTGACCCATAACATGAACTATTTGTGGATACTTTTTCTTCTTGTCAGGTTTCTTTAGGCATGCCTCTCTTAATGCCTTACCATATATAGGGACATCCTTTATTGCTTGCAATAATGGAATTTTAACACAAATGTGCTTCGGTTGATCAAGAATATCAAAGCTTAGTTGTTGTTCAGTAGAAACTTCTTTTTCTTGCAATCTATGGGGAAATGGTGGTAATATTTGATTCTGAGGTATTGTATCTTTCGAGTCAGAGATTGGCTGCTCTTCCTGTACCTCAGTAATAACTGCATGAGAGGGATTAGGTAGAGTTGTCCCAGATCGAAGGTGAATATCATCTAGTGATAAAGAATAGGGTGGGTATTGATTAGCATCAGCTGAATAAGCTTGTTGTTGTTACTAAGATTTGATATTTGGATTAGGCACTGGTTGAGTAGGTAACTATGTTGGCTTAGGTGGTGCAGTTGTAGCTGCAGGAGGAGGCATTAAAGCAGGAGGTTGTGGCTGTTGAACAGGAGGTTGATATCCAGTAGATTGGGCTGGCCATGATTGGTTTCCCCTCCATTGAGAGCTACGTTTCCAATTCCCTTGAAACTGGTTCCCTTGACCCTGAGATAGATACTAGTTCCCCTGTGGCTGCTGCCACTGTGGAACTTGATTAACAAATTGCTGCCCTTGGCCTTGTGACCCATACAAATGTGGATAGTTACCAAAATTTTGAGAATACTATGGTTGCCATTGGTTGTTTGGTGCATAAGAATTACCACTATAACTAGAAAAAGAAAGTGGATCGAGTGGCATACCTTATCTTTGAAAATTTGGTCTTCTTTGAGCAACATAGAAGACTTGCTCGTCCTCACCTTGAACTGGTTTGAAGTCAGGTACTTCCACATTTGCAACCATCTTACATCTGCAATCTTTCTTTCGTTGTTTACAATGAGGACAGAATTTTGAAAGGAATGCATCAGCTTCCTCATGCTTCTTCTTAGCTGCCAATGTATCCAACTGGGTAGCCATATTGTTTATTATGTCCTCCTTGAAGTCTTTTAACAGATGACTAAGTTCCAATCTAGAAACTCCAGTTCTAGTTGTTGATAATGGTGCCCCTGGTTTAAATCTCATGTTCTTCTTAGATGTAGATCTGGAATACTTTTTGCAAATTTGCCCTATTTCAGCCCAAGTAGATTGTGTAATGTCACCTCCTCCCATCAGATCCAAGGAATCGGTGCATTCATCACTGATACCCCTCAAAAATATCAATTTGAGGGAATCTTCATTCAGAGTACTATGCTTGGACTTCTTGACACTAAACAAAAACCTTTCCAGATAATCCTCAAGACTCTCATCTTCAGTTTGTGTCATTCGAAAGATATCATCCCCATGACGATCAGTGCCTCTACAATAGTCTTTGTATTTTGCAAGAAACAACCATTTCATCTCATCCCATGTATTGATTGTGCTACTACCCAAGCTCATAAACCATCTCAAAGATGACTCCTTCAAATTGGCAGGAAAATTTTTGAGTCTATGGGCATCTGTAGCATAGTCAAAACTCCTACAAAGAACATCAAACTCAAACAGAAATGTATCTCTATCACCAACCCATAGAATTTAGGAAGTGAAGATGCTGGAATGTTCTTGAGGTTAGCATTATCATGCTGGTCAGAGATGGGAAACTCAAACATTGGACCTGGTGGTGGTGGTGGATTATTCCCAACAAGAGGAGGGTTCCCTTGCATTGGACTTGTGGGGGTTGTTACTATAGGAAATTATTCTTCTTGTGGACCAAAAAGGAACTGAAGACTACCTTCTGGAAATTCAGATTCAGGGTGATTCAGATTCTGTGGGACTTGATAAAGTTCAGCAAAAGGATTTATATCTGGGAAATTATCTTTTGCATGATTAGGATGAGTGGGCAGAAATCTACCTCTGGCATCTCTTCTTTTGCTATGCATGCAGATTCATGAAATTTCAAACAATTAACTAGAAACTATAATAACCATAAAAGGTTCTCAATTTGACACCATCCCCGGCAACGGTGCCAAAAATGTCTACCCCAACTATAATGATAATAATTACTCTAATTGAAATCTCAATCTAAAGTTTGGACATTCATATGGTAGAGTTTACTATTTTCATGGCTGGTGTTCATTTAGTTATCAATCCAGGAACATAAAACTTGAAATGGGTCTACAATATATATGCACTAAGCTCCTTAAATGGTTATTCTACATTGCTGCAGTAACTAACATTACGCAGAAAGGAAAGGCAAGAATAGAAATCATAAAAGGCTACATGAAAGCTTTATAAAACAATGCTGGAATGATCTAATATAAATAACAAAAATAACACCGTTCTGTCTTGGCTGTAGGAACAGTCAGTGGATCTATTTCCAGTGGTTGCAGGAACAATCCAGCCATGAACTTCTATTGCAACTAGGTAAAAACAAACTTCAATGAACATAAACATAGGATCACTCACCAAGTGGGCCCCCTTGGATGAGTGATATCAAACTTCCAACAAAATACTTTTAACAGATCAGAACAACATATCTTTGCTTTATTTCATTCTAAAATTGATTACATGTTCTAAAAGAAAACTCTAAAATGCTTTTACAAACTCTTTGCTCAATTCCTTTCTATCTTATCTAACATCTAAGAAAAAGGAAGAGTTTATTATAAAGAAAAGATAAACTACAATAGACAACTCAAATCATGCCCAGAAGAAGAGGCAGATGAATGTCAGATGAAGGAGATAACTAGAGCTTGGCTGCAGGAACAGTCAGTGGATCTCAACCGAACCACAGTCTTTGCACGCCATAGCGATATTTTGTGAATTCAATATGCACTAGAGTTAAACTCCCATAGTGAAGTATGACTACTCCAATTATGCCATACGTTGTGCTTGCTCGGATCCCCTTCAGTTTGATCTCCAGTTATCTGTTCACGATTCTCCAGTCCTTAGGCGTGAAAGGAAATCATCCACCACAATATCATTTATTATCTCCACTAGAACAAAAACAACATACAAGGACATGCATATGTATCTTACTCAATTAATACATTCATTAACTCACATATGACATTATCCTAAATAATCTGCATATCAACAGGGACAAATCACTTGGCTGCAGGAATAAATTGGTATGGCTGCAGGAATTAACCGACATAGTTCAAACATGATTTCATAAGTTCAGGTTTAACACATGGATTACATATAGTCAATTCACAATTCTTTACTATCAAAATGCAACCCAAAAGATGTCAATAACCTAAGAGTTTCAATAAAAAAACATGTCAAAGTATCAACTTATCAGTAGCCATCAGTGAAATAATTGGTTCAACCAAGGAATTAACAACAGTCTATTTGGTTGGGGTTTCCATTATTTTAAGCATCTTCTTAGTGAAAGGATAGTCACTCCCAACCTCCATTTGCTAATGAAATGGGTCTTTTAACCTAGGGCTCTCCTTGTCCATTTGGGTAGATTAATTAAGATTTAGGGGATTTTTTTTTTGGAACTTACAATCAAAGATAAGATGACAAAAATTTTGAGAAAAAATCATATCATTTTCATACAAGATGAATTGTGTCCACTTTCTTAATTTAGACTAGAGAGAGATAAAATTAGGAAGAGTTTTTTTAATATCAACTTTCACATAGAAGTGAGAAAACACTAACTTGGGGTTTAGCCTTGGTCACTCCATCACAAAGTGGCCAAACGAGTTGCCAGTCCACTTAAAAATTTCCTCATCCCAGAACTCAAGTGACAAACCAAGCAAATGAATCCAAACTGGAGCAGTTTTGTTTACATCTACAATTGGATCAAATCCTAGTTTCCAATGACAAAGAGATAAGTGGTGCTTTCCGTAAGACTAGGGTCCGATAGTAAGGACTGCAATGAGGTCTTCCTCAACATTAAACTTAAAAAGGAAGAAGCCACATGACATGGCACTAGTAGTGACGCTTCCTTTGAGTTTCCATATATTAAAAATCCAATTGCAATCCATGTCAATGGTTGGACAAAAGGCAAAAATTTACCAACTAGAGCACTGTTCATGGATGAAAGGATTTGACCCACAACTGAATCAAGCAACTTAATGGAAGTACCTCCCTTAGTATCAAAATATTTTAGGTTAGGGTGAGGAATAATAGGACCTGACCCTCCTAACAAGAGTATTCTTTTAGCCCTTGGAATTCACATTATTCTCTAGACCACCTAAAAGTGTGGTCTTCAAATGCTCTATTGCAATAGAGGATTCAACCTTATCCTCCATAATAAACTCTTCACCCAAAGGGGTATTGACAACACAAATTGCATTGGGAGATATCGTCAAAGAAGCATTGACAAGGGGGACCAATAGGTACTGCAGTGTCCTCAAAACTAAGTCCCTCATGTACAGAAGGAGACAAGGAAGTTTTAATGGGAGTCTTAGGTGGCGCATGAGACAGTGGAACAACTCCCCAAAAAAAACACCATGCAAAGAGTAGATTCAAACTTGAAAGGAGCGGGAACGTTGTAGAGCAATGTTTGATTTTTTTTGGGATCTATTTCACCCAAAATGATTTTTGTTGTCTTCTATGCATGGGAGGAGTTTCAATAAGGGTGATAATGTTATGTTGCCATTGTATACAGTGAAAAATGATGATGATAAGCTATTGTAAAACCACAAAGATCCAACCACAACAAACTCTAGTCCTACAATAAAACATTCACCATACACCAATGAAGATACCTAAGGACATGCAAATCAACAAATGAAGCAATATTACCATTCACATGCCAAGTAGGGTTTCAATCTCCATTGTCTCCTATCTCCATTGATCTTGTTTGATATATTTTCTCTCAGATTTTGTATGTGCACAAGAGCTCAACAAAGAACATATTGTGGTTGTGAAGATGCTTGATCGCAAGAAGGCTTGATAGTCACATTAGGTACTGATTAGGGTTGATAATGATGAGAAAATCCTCTTATATAGAAGATGCTTTAGAAAATGGAGGGATGAGATTAAGAGGTGAAAGAAATAAATGGTCAACTAGGATTAACGGGTAGGTAGAAAAAATAATAAAATAATGAAGGGGGTAAGTAGAGGAGGATTAAGAGATAAATGACATGTGTCATAGAGGAAAAAGCTAATTAATTAATTAAATAAATAAAGATTTATATAATTAATAGAGGAAGTGGGACCAATTAAATAAATAAAATATTTATTTAATTTAGGGAAAGATAATTTAAATAAATAAAAATATTTATTTAAATGAGAAAAGGGCTAGAAAATGTTAAATTAATTAATCAAATAAATAAGAATTTATTTAATTAATAGAAGACTTAGGATTAAATAATTAAATAAATAAAAGTATTTATTTAATTAAATAGGACAATTTTAGGTGTCTACAACCATTATTGTCATAGTAATAGTATATGTAAAAACATCTTAGTAAAATTAATGTTAATACTAAAAGTAGCAATAATAACACTAATATTGTCATTGTATTCCTGTTAAAAGGAGACATATACGCTATACATAATCTTTGCTAAGTATCCCCATTTAAGATCAATCATAAAGATAAATTAGTATTTTAAGTGTGGTATTAATAATTGAAATAATTTTAAGAAAAACAATCTTTTAACATTAATATTATAATAACATATTATTAATATTAGTGTTAAAAGGGTTAATTAGAAGTAGAAGAAATTTTAGAAAAATGGTAATGTTAAAGTAGACTTTAAAATTAGTAGATATTATTGTTATAATTTTTTGTTCTTAGATCCCTTACCAAGGGAGGAGATATTTGTTGTTCAATTGGCATGAATCTTGTTTCAAGGAACCTAGTTCATAAGAGCCACTTATATTGATACAAGGTGTGTGTAATGGATTTTGCATAACCATCTAGGTTTAGTTTCCTCACCCCACTCTTAGGCATTGTGTCGTTAATAACGTTTCATGGGCAACGCTATCCAAGGCATATAAAATTGTACCATGTCAAGCATGGTAGAGTATTGAAGGTAGTTATACACTATTATTCTAAAAAAAATAGTTGTGCTTTTTCCCTTTAATCAAAATTTGGGCTTGACATACCTTCATCCTAGGTTCAATATGACTTGCCAATATTGAGCATGGCAAGAAAAATAAGGCATGCAAATTTGTATCACAAAATTTATCAACATATCTTAAAATTAATCTATAAAAAAATTAAAAAATCAGTAGTGCTTTTTCCCTTTAATCAAAATTTGGACATGACATACCTTCATCCTAGGTTCAATATGACTTGCCATAGTTGAGTGGCAAGAAAAACAAGGCACACAAATTTGTCTCATAAAATTTATCAACATGATATTAAAATGATCTATACAAAAAAAAAAAAAATTAGTTGTGTTTTTTCACTTTAATCAAATTTGGGCATGACATATCTTCATCCTAGGTTCAATATGACTTGCTATAATTGAGTGTGGCAAGAAAAACGAGGCACACAAATTTGTCTCACAAAATTTCTCAACATGATCCTAAAATGATCTATACAAAAATCCATGAGAGAATCAATTTCACCAGAACAAGGCATCTTATTTCACCTTTAAAAATTATAAATTTTGATTTAATTTTTAATGTAAAAACAAAAAAATTAGATGCAAACTTTATAATTAGAGCTTCAATTTTTTACTATTTTTAAAATTCGTAATTTTTTAAAACAAAAAGTGCCCTTTTACATCAAATATGAACAACTCATTCATGTAGTAAAATTCAAATTGCATGCATTTTAAATTTTTTTGGCATTATGAGGGGACAAAATTGCTTTTTTCCAAGAATTGAAATAAATTTAAAAACTAATCTAAAAATCTAGATTGAATCTTACAAGGGAAGTCCTATGCTCTCTTAAGGGTGAGCATGGCATCCAAAACAAGAAAGAGTTCAAGAAAATGTATAGGGAAAGAAAATTACCTTGAAATTAGAAGCACATTAAACACATCAAAACTTGCAACATTTCCAATTTAGAGAGGGGAAGATCACAGACGTAACATCGCTATCCTTTTCCTACCCCAATTGATCCATCTCTCTAGCCCCCATTCAAACTCATCCAATTTCTACGCCCCCCCCCCGCCAAAAAAAAAAAAAAAATTCTCAAAAGAGGATTTTAGAGCATTTTTGTCCACAAAATAATGAATAATGCAAATAAGACTTCTATTTTTCTTTTAACCCTTTTTTGTATTTTCAATTTTCTTAATTTGTAATTTTCTTTATTTTTGAGTTCTCAAATTTTCCACTTGAATAAAATAAACGCACAACACTAATTCCTTTTAAATATTTTTAATCCAACAATTAAATCAAATATACATAAGTATTCCCAACCCAAGGTGTTTCTAAAATTTAAAGATTAACTTTATTTTTATTTTTCCTCCTTTCTTCTTCTTCAAAAAATACATAATTATTTCACTAGACAACATTTGAAATCATTTTAATTCTTAACATTCCATTTATGAAAAAATGAGGAAATTAAACCATTCAATTAAATTGGATATTTACTTGTAATTCACAACATAGATAGACTCTAGAATCACCTTTGATTCAGATCTAGGTTAAATTGGGTCAGACATATAGTGACTTGATTTGAGTATGATCAGTAACACAGTATGGAGACCTAGTATGACATCTCCAAAATTGGGAATAACTTAGAATTGTGTAGCTAGGTGGAGAAATAATCGTGCACTTGTAACCACTCAACTCTCATGTCATACAGACCTACCTAATACATAAAATAGACAAAGAATAACATAGTCATTCAACATGGTACAACATCATATAAAATATAAATCAATGCATGTATATGTCATAAAATCATGATAACATTTAATTACAACATAAATATTATTACACATATCCATGAACTAAAACATAATGATAAACCAAGCATAAGAGCATGACACATGCATCTCAAGAAAAAAGGCAACCACAAAATACATCATTATCACAAGGAATTTGACATGATTGCAAACAAACATCTCAATGAAAACAACACCAACAATCAACATGTTGAGGAATCTCATCTTGAAACATGTAAGTGATCCAAACACACCTTGTATAGAAATAATTGAAGCCATGGCCAAAACTATCAAATAAGAAAATGAAGCTAAACCACTAATAAACACCCAAAGCAACAAGTGCAAGAATGACATGCATCATTTGATACATACTTACAAAACAATGTCAAGATCTAGACACCTCAAGGATGCAAACAAGAAGACCATTACATATTATTTATAAATAATTTGGGGAAATTATTGAATTACAAAGGTTCAAAATTTTCTCAATCAACCTTGTTGAAGTAATCAACTTTATGACCTCGTGCAAGTTTTGTTAGACAATAATCAAACATGCCAATGATTTAAATGTGAATTTTGGTGCAAGTAATATTCTTTTTAGTACTCCAAGTCCACATGTTTATATGAAGGGTCTTTTTTTTTTTTGGTTGATCGGTTAATAAGTTTGTATATTGAAAAAAAAAGTTACATCCAGAGTTCTTCCTCATTCTCAAAACTTAGAAATATACTAAACATTCTTAAGCTACCTATAGGTCGAATCCTAAACATGTAGTAGCTATCTTCTACATTCAACATTTCTATGATCATCAACAAAACAAAACATGACAAAATGGCATCGCTCCTCCTAACTTGCCTCCATTAACGCCTTTCCTTTTCCTTCGATCACCTCAACCTGTACAACTTCCCTCATCATGGTCTTTGGTTCATTCCTCGCCCCAGATGACTCACCTCGTAGGAAATGACTTACCCTTTTTCTCTTCCTTGATCCCACTGGACAACCTCTCTTGCGTTTTGGGGGAGATTCGACCACATTTATAGCTAGGTACTTGAAGAGGGGAAAAAGACCTATGAGTTGGATTAGTTAATAAGCATGCAAGTCAAACATATAATCATATGAAATCAAAGACATAACTCCAAAACACATGAAAACATGAATAAGATGTATATACCTCACAAAACCTTATACCTCTCCCTTGGATTGAGCTTGATGAAGTGAAGGCACCCCTTGGTGATGCTCCACTTGATGTGCTCCTCTTTCTTGCTTGCTTGCTTGATGTGGATGGCTCTCCAATGTTGTGCACAAATGGAATGGATTTGGAAGATGATAAGGATGAGATGATCAAGTGTGGATGAGATATGATTTGAACATGATAAGGTTGCCAAGATGATTTCCTGGGCTCAAAAGGACAGCACAAAATTACTAAACTTGGAGATGAACAATGGAGGGATGGAGTCCTCAATCTATAGGAAGAGGGGATGAAGAATGGATGGCTAGGATGGATTCAAGATGAAGGGCTAGGATTGCTTGTGAGCTCACACAAGGCCCAAGAGAGGGTGTGGAGACCAAGAGATATGCCTTAAAGGCATTTCTTGTCTCCACACTCCTCAAGATACATTGGGAAGACTTCCCAAGGTACCTTGAGAAGAGCAAAGTGCATTGGGAAGACTTCCCAATGTGCCTTAAGAGGAGCAAGGGATGTGACATTCCTTGAAGAATGGGGAGGAGGAATTTAAAATTCTCCAAAAGGGATAATCATGGGGATTGGAGGAATAAGAAGGAATTAAAAATTCCTTGGGAGAGGAGATGTCTAGAGGATTGTGAGATTTTGAAGATCTCACATTCACCTAGGAAAAGAGCATTAAAAGCTACTGGTTGGATGGAAGGGACAAGGAGTTGACTTCATGGCTAATCATGATGATTAGCCATTAGCAACTCATTAGGAGGAGGATTAGAGGAAATGTTAGGTGGGATTAGGATTTGTAGGAGGATTTGACTAGGAGAGAGAATGAGTGGAGGGAATTAAAAATTAGAAGAATAAGGTTAACTGAGTTTAGGGAGTTTCTAGATGACTTTATTAGGTTAATGATGAATTAAGAAGATGGTTTGTAGGAATCATGTGGGTTAACTAATTAATTAAAATTAATTAGCCAAGAGGAAGATTTATGAGGATTTAATTTTTTAGAAGAATAAAGAAAGGGATTGATTTATTAAATAAATCAGTCACATACTATAGTGACAATATCAATTATATTTAATTAATATTGAGGAGAATTTGAATTAACATAATTAATTAATTATGTGAGGAATTAAAAATAATTATTTTTAAGTGTCTACTTTTTGCCCCTCTTTGAAGCGAGGTGTGATGACACATTGATTCAAAGAATAATCTTGTTTTTTGATGATGATATTGATTTGATTGATAAGATCTAGATTCAGTCTAGTTTTAGGAAGGATTCATCCCGTATAAGACAAAGATGATCAAAGCGTCTAGTTTCAGGAAGGATTCATCTTGTATAAGAGATGATTGATCACAATGTCTGGTTTCAGGAAGGATTCATCCTGTATAAGACATGATTGATCACAACGTCTAGTTTCAGGAAGGATTCATCCTGTATAAGACATGATCAGAGCATCTGGTTTCAGGAAGGATTCATCCTGTATAAGACATGATTGATCACAACGTCTGGTTTCAGGAAGGATTCATCCTATATAAGACATGATCAGAGCGTAATGTCTGGTTTCAGGAAAGATTCATCCTATATAAGACATGACTGATCACAACATCTAGTTTTAGGAAGGATTCATCCTGTATAAGACATGATCAAAGTGCAACATCTGGTTTCCGGAAGGATTCATCCTGTATAAGACATGACAGATCACAACGTCTGGTTTCAGGAAGGATTCATCCTGTATAAGACATGATCAGAATCAGAATTAATTATGTGAGGTGTATGGTGATGTGTAGAAGATAGAAGAAGAAAAGGATGCCCCAGCGAAAAAGAATGGGAGGTGTATGCCCCCTCGAGAATTTTTTTGAAAAAAAAAAAAGGACGAAAAATTCTCGAAAAAAAAAGAGAGGAAGAAGAATCAAGGTGGAAGGATAAATGAGGAAGAAATATGAAGCAGTCACGAAGAATTTGGAAGGAAGAATAGGAGAGGCGAGACCGTGGGGGAAGATGGGCCCTCACGGGGGCCCATATATGCCACAACGGACCCAATGAGGGGTCATTGTATCATGACGGACATATTTTCCTCTATATATATATATGTATACATGATTCGATTGGTGACAGATGATGTGTAGCATTTATTGTGATGGATTATTTTGTTTGTCTTATGATGTCATCTATGGATGCAATCATGGATGTGCTATGCTGACCTATTTTGTGATGCAGAGTGGATGCTTATGTATGTATGTTTATGATGTGTTGCTGACATAGTTTTTTTTGGATGCAGGATGAGTGTTTTTTATGCTTTATGTATAAATACACATGTGTGAATGATTTATGATGCAGTCTAAATGTAATGCTATATGGATGAGTGTATCTTTTATTTATGTGATGCAATCTTATATGGTAAATGTTTTATGGAAAAAAATGACTGTCTAAGAAATGCACTCTACATGATGTGAATGAATTAATAAAAAGAGGGAATATGCCAATAATAACACAATGATCTTAGATAGAAGAATATGGAATAGATGGCAAGTGGGGGAAATTGAGAACTCCATGGGATTATTGAGTTTAGGATTTGATGGAATGATGGTGAGATTTTGTGCACAACAAATATGGAGAGCCAACCTAGTTTGATGTTGCCCTGAGTGGCTTGCACCACTGATTATAGAAATCAGGATGCCATGAGAAACCCAGGGCGTGGACTGACTCTATAGACAAACGAAAATTTCTTGCACACAACAATGCAAGTGTTAAGAAACACTAATACAAAGTTGTGGGTTTGTGCAAGGAAACCCTCAAACACGCCGATACCTCTTGTACACGAGAAGGTAAGTGTTGATAAACACTAGTACCAGGTAGCCGGTTTATACAAGAGGGATCCAAAACATGCCATACTATGAAATATGCCCCAGTGTGCGCCTATCATAACGTACCTGGATATGGAAGAACCCAGGCAGTCGTAAATAGTGGCAATCGTAGGGCAAAATGTGCAAGTCTATATGAAAAGATCTAACAAAATCTAACAAGTCACTTCCTTGCGACCAAATGATACCTCTTGCCAAGAGTAAAACTAGGATGAAGGATTAGGTTGCCAGGTGAGGGAAGGGGTCATCCCTAGGGCAAAGTGGGCTTTTGGATTAGGCAAGTGAGTCTATGGTTTTGGAGAGTGACTAGTGGATTTGGGATTGTTTCTCAAGACTTCTTCAAGCTTACACAGAGGCATAAAAGCTCAGTTTTAATGGGACATTCCTTGTTCATGACTCAGGCAAAGACTCATCATCATACGCATGTTTTATTGGGAGGCGGAAAAGAAGGAATGTTGCGCATGGGTGGGCTAGATGGCAGATGATTTGTAGTATCGACATGCTAGACAGTGGATCCAGTTATTTACCTTGGCACTTGCACAAAGGTTTTCACCAAGGTACTTGTCCATAGCACCACAAAGTGATTTTCACTAGTGGACAAATTGTTTTTCTTTCTTTTTCTGATTTTTTTAATTTTTTTGTGTCATAAGGCGCCTGTTTGTCAGGTTTTCACCAAAGTGACGATTTTTTCAGGATCTTTTTCTCATTTTTTTTTTTTTTAAAAAATTTTTCTTGATTTTTTTGATAATTTAAGACTAAGCATAAAATCTTTTGAGGTGCATGATATTCATTGGATCATCTAAAGGATCGCCTTCAGGAGTAGCCAACTGATAAGCTCCCGATCCATATTTTGCTATGATTACATATGGTCCAAGCCAATTAGGCTCGAACTTGCCTTTATTTTCTCTTTCTTGTAGATTTTTTTGGTTCTCCATGAGGACAAGATCACCAACTTGGAATTCTCGGGTTTTGACTCTTTTGTGATAACCCATCCGCAAGCGGTTTTGATATACCCGGAGATGGTTCAAGGCCTTGAGGCGCCTTTCATCTAACAATTCTAGCTCTTGTAAGCAAACAATTCTGTATTCTTCCTCTAGTAGGATGTCTTGCAGCAATACCCTTAGAGAGGGGATCTCGATCTCAAGGGGAAGGATGGATTCGGAGCCAAAGACCAGGGAATAAGGGGTGGCGCTTGTGGGGGTGTGGATGGAGGTGCGATAGGCCCACAAAGCGGGATGGAGTTGGAGGTGCCAATCACAACCAGCTTCATTGACTGTCTTTTTTGAGGATTTTGATTAAGGTTTTATTAGAAGCCTCAGCTTGGTCATTGCCTTGGGGATAATATGGGGTGGAGAAGCGATGTTGGATGTTGAATTTTTGGCAGAGTTCTTTGACATCCTGGTTTTTAAATTGTTTTCCATTATCTGTGATAATAACTTTTGGGATGCCATACTGACAGATTAGATAGTTCAGGATGAATTTGGATATTTGCTTGTCGGTGGTGAAAGTAAGAGGGATAGCCTCTACCCACTTGGTGAAGTATTCGGTGGTGGTGATAATGAATTTATGTCCATTGGAAGATGAAGGGTGGATTTTCCCAATGAGATCGATCCTCCACTGTGAGAAGGGCCATGGTGTTATAAATGGCTGCAATTCTTGTGACGGTGCATGAATTTTGTCGCCATGTTGTTGGCAAGGGATGCATTTCTTCACATAATTATATGCATCTACCTCCATTTTAGGCCAATAGTATCTAGTTCTCAAAAGCTTTTTAGCCAATGTGAGCCCACTTGAGTGTGCCTCACAGATACCCTTGTGTACTTCGCGTAATTCCCAATCCGCCTCTTGTTTATCTAAACACCTTAGGAGGGAACCATCGAAATGCCTTCTGAATAGGGTGTCTCCAAGGATGGTGTAACGAGCACATCGGTGGATGAAGGTTTGTTGTTGGGTTTTTGTGAGATGTGGGGGAATGGTGTTGTCTTTCAGGAAAGCGAAGGTTTCTTGGTACCAAGGGGACTCAGGACCAACGAGAACACACACCATTTCAGACTCTTGTAGGTCATATGCTGGTATAAATAATTGCTTGACCAAGAACTTGCACTTCTGACTGTGTGTTGGCATTTGAAGGAGGAAGCCAATGGTGGCCATTGCATCTGTAGCCCTGTTGTTTGTTCGTGGGATTTGATTAAATGTGATTGTTGTGAAATGTTTCTTAAGATCTTCAACCATGGTACGGTAAGGAAGGAGTTTATCATCTTTTGTCTGGTACTCATCATTTACTTGTTTTATAACGAGCTGAGAATCACCATAAAATTGTAACTCTTTTATTTTCCAGTGGATAGCTAGACGCAAACCTGTGATGAGTGCCTCGTATTCTGCTATGTTAGTGGTACATGCAAAGGCTATCTTGTATGATTTGGGGATGCCATCTCCTTGAGGTGTGACCAATAATATTCCCGCCCCCGATCCATTTTGGGTGCAAGAGCCAACTGATCTACAATGACTTGTCCCTTGATTGCCTTTCTATCCACATATTCGATGTCAAACTCACTTAGGAGCATGACCCATTTGGCGGTTCTACCAGTGAGAGCAGCTTTTGACAAGAGATATTTAAGTGGATCAATTTTAGCAATTAATTTTGTCTTGTTGTTTAGCATATAGTGTCATAGTTTCTGTGTGCTAAATACTAATGCCAAACATGCTCTTTCAATGGGGGTGTAATTGAGTTCATATCCTACCAATGTCCGACTGATGTAGTAAATGGTGTGTTCCTTCCCTTGATCATCTGTTTGTGCCAGTAATGCCCCCAATGCCACTGTAGTAGCATATATGTACAAAATGAGGGGTTTTCCAGGGGTAGGTGGCATCAAAACTAGAGGTGATGCTAGATATTCTTTTAATTTCTCAAAGGCCTTTTGACATAAGCAGTCCCATTTGAATTTTGTGTCCTTGCGCAAGAGGTGTGCAAATGGATGACACTTATCTGCTAGTTGTGAAATAAAACGTATAACAGATTGGAGTTTTCCCTGATGACTGTGCAGTTGTCTGAGAGTTTTTGGTGGAGGCATTTCCATGATAGCTTTTACTTTTGCAGGATCGACCTCGATGCCTCTGCGGGAAACAATGAATCCTAATAATTTTCTCGATGTGACTCCAAACACACACTTTTTGGGATTCAGGCATAGTTTATATTTTTCTAATCTTTCAAAGATCTACTTTAGAATGGGAATGTGTTCTTGTCTTGTCTTAGATTTGCCTAGCAGATCATCCACATAGTTCTCCATAATTTTGTGTATGAGGTCATGAAAAATTATTGGCATGGCACGTTGGTATGTAGCTCCAGCATTTTTGAGACCAAAAGGCATGACCCGATGACATAAAGTACCCCATGGTGTTGTGAATGTGGTTTTATGCTGATCCTCATCTGCTATCCTGATTTGGTTGTATCCGGAAAACCCATCCATTAGCGATCGCATTTCATGTCCTGCTGTAAGGTCCACAATCATGTCTATATTGGGGAGCGAGAAATCATCTTTAGGACAAGCTCTATTTAGATCTCGAAAATCTGTGCAGATGCGGATGCCACCGGCAGGTTTGTCGACAGGTACAATGTTAGAGACCCATTCAGTGTAGTCTACTAGTTTGATAAATTCTGCGTCTAACATCTTTTGGAGTTCTGCCTTGACCAAGAGTGCAATATGTGGGTGCATTTTGCACAATTTTTGTTTTACAGGTTTTGCGTCTGGGCGGAGGGCGAGATTGTGAACCACCAAGGCAGGATCCAACCCTGGCATATCGGAATAAGACCATGCAAAATTGATTTTTACCTCTATAAGGAAGTTGATGAAGTCTTGTTTCTCTATTTTTGTGAGGGATTTGGCAATGAGCACATTTTTCGGAATGACTTCGGTGCCCATGTTGATGAAGTCTGTTTCTTCTATCAACAAATTTGATTTGTCCTATGGAAGGTAACCAATGGTAGGGAGGTCAAGTCCTTCATCGTCAAGTGCCTTTTCCAAGTTTTCACTTTCGGATACGCCCTTTATTTTTATTTTTTGTTCATCCAAAGGTGCCTCAGGGAGGTTTTCACCTAGGGAATCATGTCTTTTCCTTTTATTATCTTTTTTGTGGCTAAGGGCATTGACCTGACTACCAGAGTATCCATTTTTGTGTAGTTGAATACCCTCGATTTTGTTACAATCTTCCAAGTTTCACGCCATCAGGAGAGCAATGAGAGCATTATCGTCGGCGCAAATATCTAAAGTGGGTTTGTCTCATTGGCCACAGTCAATGAGTTCGGGATGGACAAGATGTAGCTCGTGTGAAGTGGGAGGGGTTACGGGGGTGATGGTATTGATGTAAGTGTCAAGGAAGATATCTTTCTCGTATTCATAGGGCATTTCATGGAATTCCTCTTTGTCAGCGCTTTCGATATCCGAAGAAGGACTAGAAGGGGCACCAGCGATAGTAATCTTAGGCACCGGGGTGTACCCCAAGCCTCTGTTGTATCTGTAGGAGATAGGATTTATGGGTGCTTTTCTTCCTTTCTCCTCTAGTCCCAGGCTGTGTCCTTTGTAACCCATTCTTTCAACTATGGCAGATGCTTTTGGGTACATTTTATTGGGTACTTTCACTGGCTCATCATCCTCTTCTCAGTACAACTAGGAAGAGACATCTGCTTCTTCAAGACTCTCCTCATTAAGTGGGCCCCATTGCTGGAAGGTGGTATTTTGGCATTGTATGACTGGTTTCGGGTCCTTTTTGAGCTCCTTTGGTTTGCCAAATGACTTACGAGAGAGAGGGAGGTTGCCTATTAATAAGACGTCCTCCAATTTGTATTCTCCACAACCACTGTCCAAGATCTTGATTTGATTATCTGGTTGGGATGATATGGAGGCAACATTTGATGTGTCAGATGGAGGCGTTGGCAAGGGTCTATTTAATGGGAAATGATATGAATGGTTTTCCTCTAGGAGTTTGCAATATTGGAAGGGTTGTGGATCACTTTTGATAGTTATCTCTCTTCCATTGAAGGGGAATTTGATGCATTGGTGATAGGTGGAGGGTACAACCTTCAAGGAGTGAATCCATGGCTGACCAAGGAGAATGTTGTAGGGGAGATCAAGATCTAGTACTTGGTAAGGGGTTTCAATTGTAATGGGGCCCACTTGAAGAGGTAAGGTGATCATGCCCTTTGAAACTCTTTCCACATCATCATATGCCTTTATTGTGATCCTTCCTGTTGTGTCTATCAGATTCTCAGAAAGTCTCAATTGTTTTATTAATTTGTATGTACACAGATTAAGCCTGGATCCATCATCTATCAGGATACGTTTGACCTTATGCTTGTGGATAAGAGCTTCGATGTGCAAAGTTTTGTTATGGTCTTCATCTACGGGAGCATCTTTGGAGGTAAATACAAGGTGTTGTTGGGCAGCAAGGTTTCCAATGAGGGCTTGGAATTGGGTGGCATTGATGTTATCAGGAACACGTGATTCAAGAAGGGCTTGTTCCAAAATTTCTTTATGGATCGAGGAAGTCTTGAGAAGTTCCAAAATAGAGATCTGCGTGGGTGTCTTCCCAAGTTGGTCAAGGAGGTCATATCGACGGGTGGAAGACATGGGTGGGGGGTTTGGTGGGCGAGGGACTCCTTGGATGGTGACTTTACCTCAGCGTGTAGTTACATTGCAGTCATTCTAGAAATGGGAGGTGGAAGGTGTGGTGCCTTGAATGACTATCCTAGCAGGATTTAGTTTGGTTTGGGAAGGAGTATTAACTCCTTGGATGGTTATGACATTGTCATGAGTGTCTGCAGGATCAATGCGACCTACTAAAAAATCAAAGCAGGTTATGTGATTAGCATAGTCATAACCCATTGCGTTAGATGATGAGCCTTTTTCCTTTATCATGCTTCGGGAAGGGTTCTTGGTACATTTTGAGTTTTTCATTGTTATTACCAGGTTTTGCATTTTTTACTTCAATCTCACCTCTATCAATGAGATCTTGTATGTAGATCTTCAGTTTCATACACTTTCATGTATCATATCCCTTGATACAATGGTATTCACAATACTCATTTTCATTATACCATCTTGGTTTAGGTTGATTGGGGTCAAACGGGCGAGTGATTGGAAAAACCACTACACCTGCTTGGACAAGTTTTTGAAATACCATTTCAATAGGCTCAGCCAGAGGAGTGAAGTCTCTTGGAGTCCGGTTATTCGATCGAGGTGGTCATCCCTAGATTGAGACATTGTTGTGAGGTTTTTGGGATTGATTTTGATTGTTTTGATTATTGAATTAATGATTATTGGTGGTGGATTTTGGGGGAGCGGCCACGGTTTGGACCCGCTTTGCATCAGTTACACCATCATTGACCACGTTTTTGTTCTTAGACTAGAATTTTGGCTTGTTGTTATGATAAGAGGAAGAACTTTGTGTCGATTTCTGGTAATGTTTCAAGGTTCCTTCCTCCAACAAGACATGTTCGAGGGCGAGGTCCTTATCGGTCAATTTTTGGAAGGATTTGATACATTGGGATATTAAGGGTCTCGAAAGTTCAGGCACCAAGTTCTTTTGAAATAGCTCAATTTGATGTTGTTCTAGTATGTCCCACTGGAATTTTTTGATAAGATGTTGCCATCTTTGTAGGAAATTGGCAAAGGTTTCTCCGGGCATTTGTTTTGTATTGCATAGGTCCATCATAGAAACATCATTAACCATGTTGTAAGCATAGTGGGCCACAAATTTTTTTGCCAAGTCTTGAAAGGAGACAATGGAACCTCGTGGTAGAGATGAGAACCATGTGAGGGCGTCTCTCGTGAGACTCTTGGGAAAGAGTCTGCGAAGATAAAGGTCACTATAGGAGACTTCTTGGCATAAGATGTGGAATTCTCAGACATGGTCGCGGGGGTCTCCTTTGCCTTCATACTTGGTGAATTTGGGGATCTCAAATCCTGGGGGATAGGGTGCAACTGACATAGATGGGTCGTAAGGACAAGGGAAAAACTCTTTGAATGAGTAAGTTTTCCTTTTATTAGTCCTTTGTTTCATGTCCTTGATGATATTTTTCATGTCTTGAATTTCCTTGATGAGGTCTTGTTGTGGACTTTGATAATGATGAATTATATTTGCCCCAAGAATTGGGTGAGCCAAAGAAGGTGCACCGCCACCAATGTATTGATATGATGAGGAGGCAGGAACATGGGATGTGAGGACCGATGTCGCAAGGATTTGTGTGATAGTTGGTCGTGGTCCGCAAACTGTTGTGACGAGATTGAGTACGGCCTAGAATGAAATTTGCAACATTGTTGGCAGGGAGGGAAGTTTGTGGAATAGAAATATGTAGTTGAATGGAAGGAGGTGGTATAGAAGTGTGTTGGAGAATATATGAGATTAGATTTGATAGTGGTATAGATGGTAAGGAGGAAGAAGGTGGGATGGAGACCACAGTGGGATGTGCCGCGAGTGGTATTGATTGAGCTTGGATGATTGTTGGGGCTGCAATTGATTGAGTCTGAATAATAGGTGCAACACTTTGTGTGGGAGTGAGGTCTCCTTGTGGTTGTTGGGCGAGAGTGGATCTATTAAATTCAGGT
The DNA here is from genome assembly GCF_030272615.1 of Cryptomeria japonica. NCBI lineage: Eukaryota > Viridiplantae > Streptophyta > Pinopsida > Cupressales > Cupressaceae > Cryptomeria > Cryptomeria japonica. The sequence continues at coordinate 467,800,638 of NC_081405.1, read as the reverse complement.
GGAAGTTGAGCTCCATTTTCAAGGAGAGTTTTTAGAAGTGCAGTAGGATTGTGTTGAATAAAATTTTCCATCATCTCTTGGTTATAAGAATCCGCTAGGAAAGTTTGCACTTCCAGAGAAAGTTCATCATGGCTAACCATGTTAGGATTTTGGCTTTGATCTTGATTGCTAGGTTGCCCACTTTGTGTAGGATCTTGCGTGGGATCTTCATATAGGGCACTAATGTCTAGCATTGCCATATTGTTGTTCAACCATCTTTCTCTTTTGGGATCGAGTTGTAACCATACACGAATAACCTTGGAAAAGTTTGGAGGGGGAAATTTGTGATGAAAGGACTTAGTAAGATATTTGTAGAATTTTGGATTTTGTCTTTTATGACAAGGGATTTTGTTGATTGGTATGGTTCTTGGATTAGAGCCCAGATTTGATTAGGATTTGACACCTTAGTCCTTGGATGAGGATTTTAGGTGGTGGATGCAACCACAAGTAAGGTGATGGCCAAGTTGTGTAGAATTTAGACCTTGGATTGATGATTAAAAAGCCTCTCTTATACCAAGGGTTGATTAATGACCCTAAGCAAAGTAAAGACGTGAGTTAAGAGTCTTGATCGACTCAAAAGGATTAGGCAAAAGGTACTTGGAGAGGATTCCCCTTCAAGCACGAGAGCCAATTGATTAATGATGAGGTCTAAATGGAATTTCACAAGGCATGTAACCTTAACGCAAGGTTAAATTGGATTAGAGGATGATTGGATTTGAATTTTGATAATTGATTTGATAACGGTGGGAGATTGATTTAATGTGCTAAGTCCTTAGGAAATTTGAGGATGATTGATGGAGGAGGTATGATAGTGATGACTTAGAAGAAACTTGATGACTAGGTTGTTCTTGGCATGAACATGACTCAATGGAGGATAGATTCGAATGGCAAGTTATATGAAGGGACACGACCACCCTGATTTGGATGATAGTTAGTGTTTCAAAGGACAATCTTGAATGTTGATGGAGAGGATGGACTCTTAGCTTCTCTCTTGGGCTTATGAAACATGGGACGGACGAATTTTTGACACAATTTTGGACTTTGTGTGGGTAATGAATTGGACAATTGTTTGTGTCTTGACAAGTGTTTTTGCAAAGTGTTTGGGGATAGTGATATGTTTTTAGTCTTCTCTTGGAAAGTATGTATCAAACAAAGCAAACACAATGATCAAATGCATATTATCTCAAAGACACTCATGCTCATATACAACATTCTTAAGGCTGGCAAGGACAATAGTCATTGGATCCCAATCGATTTCCCAGCTACGCTTACCCCGAGCGGACACTTAGATGCTTGACCCCACTGGCTCCCCTCCACGACACTCACTTCTTGTGGTAGCCAAGCATCAATTCCCATGAAAACTCCTCATGGTGAACTTTGTGTCTCTACTAAGGGTCATAAAAATATGGGTGGCTTCAGAGATTCGACCTCTTGCACCAATGACTAGAAGGTTTTTGGCCACTATGAACAAGGTGTTTAGTAAGTCTTCCCGTTAGGAGCTACCCTTCGAAGTTGCGCAAGAGCAATTGAGGCCTATAGCCCAACGAAGCACCAAGAACTTAGTAGTCATGCAAGCATGATTGAGATCTCTAGGATCCTACTAAGCACCCAATGTGAGAGTGAACTCTCATATAGCCCCAACCATTGACCCTTTCGTAGTCAATGTACTCACTTGGGTCGTTCCCCTTTTACCTTCTCAAAGAGAAAGTTGGGAGGGCAGGCCTGCTAGAGGTAAACATGCAATCAAACAAGAAAAGGTTGGAGGGTCTAGATTTCTAATCATCTAGCTAGACGAGAGCATACTTTCCTACCTTTACGCTTTTCTTAAAGACACATAAGACAATGATTCATTCCATTTTAATTAATATCTAGGTGCCTAACTTAAATAAATGCACAATGTTTGCTCGGATTTCTTAGGCAACCTGCAAAACAACTTGATTAGTAGTTTGAAAAATGGAGTCTTCAACAAGCGTCTTGCAAAAGACAACAAAATGACAAAAATATTAATTTTTTTGAATTTTTGGGAATAAGTAGAAAAACATGAATAAAAACTTTTTACTAATGACAAATGTGGATTTGGAGGAAAATTTGATGGGTAAATGGTGTTTGACTAGGTTTTTGCTACTTTCCAAGGGATAAACAAGCAAAAATAGGCATTTTGGAGGAGAGATGAAGGAATGGAAAAATTTGTCCAAGAGGGACAAAGAAGAAAAAGTTGGAGATGGACATTATGGGAAAATTTGGAGGTGATTGGATAAAAGGGGAAGGAGTTATGACAAACCCTAAAAATAGAGGAATGTGGGATTTTGGGCTTCAAAAAGTGGATTTTGGGATAAGGCCCCCAAGGAAGGAAATATGCAAAATGGCAATGCGGGGATCTAGTGAAGTTTGGAGGGAAATGGAGTGAAGATAAAGCAGATATGGCAAAAAAACAGAATAAATTTTACTCGATTGTCTAGATAGACGAGCATACTCTCCTACTTTCACACTTTCCTGCGGTCAGACAGATTATAATTAAACATAGCAGATTTCAAATTTGAATTTTTACAAAAAAAATGAGGATCGCGCAGGAACAGAAAAGAAACAGAAATGAGGATCACGCAGAAACATAATTTTTAATTAATTCCTGCTGTCAGACAGATTATTAAAATTAAACAGAAACAGAAAAGAAATAGAAGATAGAAGAAGAAGAATGAGGAGGAGATGGGAGAATGCGCAGAGCGCTCGCTCTGAAATACAGAGCTGCCAAAGATTTTTTTTGTTTTTCTGCAGTCGCGCTATTCCGAAACCTGCGTCTCACAACTCACAAAAACTCATAAAAAAAATTTAGTTCTTAGGGACGTGGGTCCCACCGGACGTGCCAAAATGAAGAGGTGAAAAAGACCTGTGAGTTGGATTAGTTAATAAGCATGCAAGTCAAACATATAATCATATGAAATCAAAGACATAACTCCAAAACACATGAAAACATGAATAAGATGCATATACCTCACAAAACCTTATACCTCTCCCTCGGATTGAGCTTGATGAAGTGAAGGCGCCCCTTGGTGATGCTCCACTTGATGTGCTCCTCTTGCTTGCTTGCTTGATGTGGATGGCTCTCCAATGTTGTGCACAAATGGAATGGATTTGGAAGATGATAAGGATGAGATGATCAAGTGTGGATGAGATATGTTTTGAACATGATAAGGTTACCAAGATGATTTCCTAGGCTCAAAAGGACAACATAAGATTACTAAACTTGGAGATGAAGAATGGAGGGATGGAGTCCTCAATTTATAAGAAGAGGGGATGAAGAATGGATGGCTAGGATGGATTCAAGATGAAAGGCTAGGATTGCTTGTGAGCTCACACAAAGCCCAAGAGAGGGTGTGGAGACCAAGAGATATGCCTTAAAGGCATTTCTTGTCTCCACACTCCTCAAGATACATTGGGAAGACTTCCCAAGGTACCTTGAGAAGAGCAAAGTGCATTGGGAAGACTTCCCAATGTGCCTTGAGAGGAGCAAGGGATGTGACATTCCTTGAAGAATGGGGAGGAGAAATTTAAAATTCTCCAAAAAAGGATAATCATGGGGATTGGAGGAATAAGAAGGAATTAAAAATTCTTTGGGAGAGGAGATGTCTAGAGGATTGTGAGATTTTGAAGATCTCACATTCACCTAGGAAAAGAGCATTAAAAGCTAGTGGTTGGATGGAAGGAACAAGGAGTTGACTTCGTGGCTAATCATGATGATTGGCCATTATCAACTCATTAGGAGGGGGATTAGAAGAAATTTTAGGTGGGATTAGGATTTGTAGGAGGATTTGACTAGGAGAGAGAATGAGTGGAGGGAATTAAAAATTAGAAGAATAAGGTTAAGTGAGTTTAGGGAGTTTCTAGAAGACTTTATTAGGTTAATGATGAATTAAGAAGATAGTTTGTAGGAATCATGTGGGTTAACTAATTAATTGAAATTAATTAGCTAAGAGGAAGATTTGTGAGGATTTAATTTTTTAGAAGAATAAAGAAAGGGATTGATTTATTAAATAAATCAGTCACATACTATAGTGACAATATCAATTATATTTAATTAATATTGAGGAGAATTTGAATTAACATAATTAATTAATTAATTATGTGAGGAATTAAAATAATTATTTTTAAGTGTCTACAGTACTCACTGCATGGTCCCCATTTAACAAGTTTCTCTCAATTTTTTTGAGCCTCTAGAGATTTGATAAAAGTCTTCACCCTGTTCACACCAATCTACGTAAAAGCCTTGTATACTTCCTTATTGCAACTTGCACTCCATAGGAGAAATGACCTCAAAGGTGGGAAAATTCGCTCACATGTATCCAATCTCTACCTAGACAGATGAATCCTTCCCCATCTCATGCCATTCCTAAGAATCTATCTAGGACATGCAACCACTCCTTCCTTACACAACTCTACATTGTCCATTTTATGGTGTCCCTCGACTCCAACTTAAGGAACCAAGTGAGGAACATGGAGACGACATCTGCATTTGTGCGGTATCTAAATTGGGTTGTTATATACTCATTCCCCAAAACTATTTTGGTCTGTGTAAGGAAATCTTAATCGTCAAAGATGAAAATGTTTAACAACCTTCATCAATTATTTGGCCCCAAAAAGCCACCATCGACTTCACATATTATAGAGAAAGATTAGCCTCCATGTCTATCACCTTTAAGGGAGCCCTCATAGCATACCAATTATTTTGGTGAAAAATTAGGTTTTCCACCATAAGAAAGATAAAAACCTCTAATTTTTACTTAGGAACCAATACATTATGGAAAGATAGGAATTAGATAGATCTAATTCTAATAGATCTAGATTTTGATCTAATTCCAAGGGTTTAAAATGTGCATCTTCTTTCCCTTGAGTTGAATTGATTTGTTGAAGATGCTGAAGTTAGGGCAAATGAGATGAAATTGAAGTAATTATGTGTGAACAATGAGCTATAGTTATCAGATTGAGCCACAAACCTGGATCTGAAGATTATAAGAGTATTCAGACCTATTCCCAGAAGGAGCTCCTCCTGATTTGTCAGGACTAAGATGGGGGTCTCTCTGGTCCTCCACACTTTTCACACTCCAAAGGGGGATTGATTTGTCACTGTAAATAAAGCCAATTTTGAAGATCGCAGCTCCGTACCTATTCCTGCACACACTAGAGAAGGGAAATAGGCTGGGAATAGGGGTTTGCCTAAGTCAAACTTCGGTTTAGGAATTAACCTTGAATGAAATATTGCAAATACTAAAATAAATAATGGAAAGATATACCTCATATTTGTAATGATTGATAATGATGCTTTCCTTCATGAATGTAATCACATGTGTTGTATGAGATGGCATGAACATGACAAAACCCTAATCACACACACATGCTTACATATGAATGATGTAATTTGCTCCACAATAGTTGAATGAAGGAAATGTAGCCTTGAAGATCTCTGGAAATGCTTGATGATGGACACTTCAATGCCGGAATGATTGATTGCTTGAATGAAATTGCTAGTTATGAAATTAAGTAGATCAAATACCTTTATATATGATATACTAGGTCAATTTACTGATTAGGCCGACCTCCAATGGTCAAATAGAGCCACCAAATTCATTTCTCGTCAGAGAGATAGGTCACACCAACCTCATAAAAAATGGGTCCCATTAAGGTGGACTAGGGCACTAGCACCATGGTCCTCCTTAATCAAGGACCTTAAATTGGCCCCAAGGAGAAGGGCATATCCCTAGAGAATCACTTGGTAGGTGTATGCGTCATAAAAGTTGGAGTTAAGGCATTGAATGGACCCCAATATGAGATGAGGGAGAGACATGCTAAAGTAGGGGCACAAACATGAGGTGTAAATTGGCCTAGTGACAATTTATGATGGTACATCAATCTTCTCCAAGATGTCAATGACACAAACATGCTTCAGATTGCCTTAAATACAAATTCATTCCAAACAATCTTTCAAGCATCTAATTAATGGCGCACCATAACAATCCACCCTAGCCACACCAACTTGGAGGAATTTTAGAGTTTCGTGTTCAAAATTCAAAGTTAATTGCCTGACATAATTAGTAATTTGGAATGTTGACCCTCTCAACCACTCGTTATACATGCAGAGTGTACCTCTGATCTCCATCGCCGTTTACGCCATTAATGTAGTTTACATTCAATGTGTTGCAGTCGTACATCCTTCCTTCTTCTTGTTGTGATCCGCATGAGCTCCTTTTCATCTCCCATTCTCTCAATCCTTGAAACAATCCTCTCAGATTGCATACCAATAGTTTCCAAGTTCTGAACTTCACCATTCTCTATATGATAATTATTAATTGCTTGTATGATCAACTCAAATGACTTGTCTACCACACCTCTATTTTGGAACAATCTCTTCATCAATACCATTTGATCTCTCCTGGTGGGATATCAACTGCATCTTTGGCTTGAGCATCTACCTCTTGGTTACCCTCTCTTCTTATGTGTGAGACTTTGAATTTCTGAAACACACTTAGCTGACTATTGATGATCTGAATGATCTTGTCTATTTTCCACTGTATTGCTTTCCCTTTCATTATAGCTTGGATTGTAATATTTGAGTCTCCTTCTAAATGCAGGTTCACCACTCCCAACCTTTTTGCCAGTTGGATTGCTAGAAGTGCTGCATTAGCTTCAACATCATTGTTTGTACTCACCCCTAAGCCTTGATTGCATCTAGCCAGAACCACACCTTCATGATTTCTTGCCACACACCCAAAATTAGATTGTCCAGGATTTCCACGTGCTGCCCTATCAAAATGTACCTTAACCCAGTCTCTATCTGGAGGTGTCCACATCAATTTACTCACCAAATCTTCAGAAGGATTAACCCTCTTAGGCCCATTAACAGGCTCCTATGAAAGGTCTTTGATTCTTAAGATATTTGAATGATTATTGGATGATCCTTTGATTGCCTTTTAATGCTCAATGAATGCCACCAATAACTAGGACATAGCAAATTTTCATACAAATACATATCAATTTTCGAGGAACAAGAGGAAGGTTAAGAGTTGAAAATTTAAAGTTTGGGTCAGATTTACAATGCATTGACCCACAATACAGAATGCCCCTTGAGATCATGAATTGGGTGTACATATATATAGACTAAACTAAGTGAGTATATTATAATACAAATAAATTAAATTAAAAATAAATTAAATAAAAATAAAAATCAAGTATATAAAAAAATATGTAAGTAAAAATAAATAAAGACGAATAAAGATTAAAAAAAAACCAGACTTAACCAAACAATATACGCATATCACTATCTCAAAATAAATTTAAAACTAAATAAAAATTAATATAAATATGCTAATTTCACCATGACACCTCTGTACTACAGAAATTTGAAACCAAGATTTTGACATATGGACAAACAAATATCGCAACTACCCACTTCTCTTCCCTTCAACTTCGAAGAAAACTCCTAAAGGTTTTAAGAGCCAATAGGAATGGCAAATAGAAGTTGGTATCTTTGACTCGCTGAATATTTAAATCGTCTTGGAAAGTCTCTAATATATCCAACGGTCGTAATAAACGAGGGTAACGTGTGGAGACTGATAAAAGATTTCCCATTAAATCTTTGACAACTTTTGACAACTTTTGGCAACCCAATACTCGTGTCACCTCTACATTTCATAGGATGGTATTCGAGTCTCCGGTTCCTTGTAGTATAATTTGAATGGATCATGTTGAGGAGTTTTTTCAGATTCTAGTTAGGTGTGGGGTCTTTTCAATTCTTTGTTGGCCATTCACACCCATTACTGATTTAGAAAGCTATATCAACTTCTTTGATTCGTAGGTTTCCTGCACGAGAGAGTCAGGAATGGTAAATTTGTATAAACCATTTGTTTTAGTACTGTAGAATGTGAGGATTGTACAGGCAAACTTTGTGTTCACAAGGTAGTGAGATATGATGGAAAGATGGAGAGCCTTTGCAGATTGGAGTGGCGAGGAGAACAAGATGTTTGAGACTGCATTGGCTATCTATGATAAGGACACTCCTGATCGCTGGCAGAATGTGGCTTCTATGGTAGGAGGAGGGAAGAGCCCCGATGAAGTCAAAAAACATTATGAGATTTTGTTGGAGGATTTGAACTGTATAGAGAATGGGAAAGTGCCCTTGCCAGACTATGCATTTGATGACAAAGTAAAGGGTGTAATTCAAGTTGATGGGGAACGTGAGGAAGGAAAGGGAAAGGCCTCTCCTTGCCAAGACATCCATTGGACAGATGACGAACAGAGGTAATTATTATTTGGCCTTTCTATCTCTGGTTTTGTGTGTTACACAGCATGTCGTTTTGAATTGGAGAGGTTTAAGCGAGAGGAAAAATTATAAATTTTGCCTTCACATCTAATTATTTGAACACGGTCAAGCCCAAATATGATTGCCCTTTAAGGTTGAATGGAACTTTTATTGTGGGGCAATGATTTCATGGGAATTTCGAGCCAACTAGTGATTAATATCCAAGGCTTGTACTCACTGCACACAGAGGCATGTTTACAATTTCGAATGCCCAAATACTTTCTACTTGAGTCGAGTCTCTGGGAAAATGGATGAAGTGCACACTTTCAGAATCATTTCCAAGTTTGACAATGTATGCAATATACATAGCAAACTACTCGTAAGATTTCATAATGGTCCAAGTTTAGTTGTTTGGGTGCCATATATAACTCTCCACCGAGTTATTGGCAAGCTCTTCACCAATTTTCACTTCACTCTTCAATTTGCAGGGCTTTTCCTGCATTGAAACTGTGCAACTTTGCCAACAACATAGGCTCTTTTTGCCAATTGCCGATGTGCTAGGAGACATGCACTCTGGACTTTCATTCTTTTGGTTATAGTCAAGCCGGATGTAAAGACAGTCTTTATACCATACAAATCTATGATATTCTAAGCAAATTGTATAGTTGTTACAGTCCAAACAAAATTGATACGGAGCCTAACCTGTCATTTACTTTTACCCGTATTTCACACAACTAACAAAAAATTGCAAACAAATTCAAACTTGGGCTTTCGAGATCTTGGAGCATGTTTGAAACATACTTTTAAAGAATACATAGCAACTGAGAAATAGCAGACGAAAATAGCAATTCAATGTATTGTAGAATGATCCCTTAATCGTAGAATAAGCTAAAATGCGACCAAAAAATGAATTAGAACCATAAAGACAATAGATCCATATCTTTTCTTCTAGCCATTTTTTTCTCTCCATTTAAGTGCAATATACTGTGGACCTTAAAATAAGCTTTATTTTTTACATGATTGGAAAGATCTATGTAATCAACATGATTGTCATTTCCATTGGCAACAGGAAACTCATGTGAGAAGTGGATCAATTTAGGAGAGAATTTGGGCTAAAAAACCATACGTAACGTATACTAAAAAGCTTTGGTAGTTTACCGATACCAGTACACAAGTTATATGTGTGTCTGTGTTTTCTTTTTTGAAAGTTTGCTCTATCTTGGGACCAAGCCTTGAAGTTCATGGCACCCTGACTTAAATAGCTGGAGAATAGAAGGACAATTGGGAAACCCATTCAAAGCTATATGGTCAAATATAGATCAGGCTCAGATGATCTTAATGATAAATATGATGGTAGATGGTCATTGGTTCCACCTACTTTTGAGTATGTACTCTGATTTTGACAACAAACATATCAATAGAAAAGAATGCTGGAGCTTGATATCAGAGATGAATTGCCACAATTCATTTTGAAAAAAAATCAAATCAAACCTGGAAGACAAAACTAAAATCAATTAGTCATTCCCACGGAAGGAATGAATGCTATGAGTGTTTGCTTTGCTCTGTTTGTAGCCTCTTAGCCCTTCCTAATTACATCCTGTGCATTTTCCTTCCCGAATCTTAGTTTATTCTTCATTGTCATTATAGTCTTCTTTCTTTTATGTTGATTCAAAGTGTTTGAGATACAGGTTTAAAGTTTTTTAAAACACAATTACTTGTCTTTGCAGAGTTCTTCATACAGTTACACTCACATACACCTTCTGGTTTTATTATCTTCTTACTTTTGTATCTTAACTCTTAAATTTTTCATCTTATAATTTTATTCTGTTCTTAGTTTCATTCCCTAAACTTTTCTCGTCTACCATCTCAACATGTTTTTCTCCCTTGAAACTTCACTGCCCCAAAAGTGTAATATAGCAGAAAGGCATTACAGGGTTGTTCTATAACAATTGAAGAGAAAATTCCTGTGAAATGCAAAAATTATTCTTTGTTCAAAGGAAAGAAAAGGCAGTATACTGTATTAAGTTTGGATATATAAATGCCTTGGAACCTGCCAAAAGATCAGACCTTTTTCTGGGCTATTTGCTAAGACTGATTAAAAAGTATGCCCAAGGTTTAAGAGAACAAAAATTATTAATAAAGTTCATTTTATAACTTAATTGCCAAAGGTTGCATCATCCTTTAGATTCTGGCTGATCAATAAGATATTAAAATTCATATGCTGTTTTGTATTTAAGAAAATATAAGACACAACTACTCTGTGTCAAACATTCTCTTTGATTGAGTTGGAGTGTTATTTTTTATTTGATTTGCTATCTAGCTTTCAATAAAATGTTTCTACTATGCATGAACTGGGATTCTCAAATACTATGATTGGATTCTCGTTTACAAGACAAGCTTTATTTGTTGAGAATCCCAAAAGAATAGATAAAAATCTCTTTACTCTCTGCTTTTCTAATTTACAATGGTGACAAATGGCAGATTTAATGAAAATGTCTTAGAAAGTCATCTAGCTCTACACACTATTCATGCATCCAATATATACACAATTAAGCTGCATGCCCAGTCCTATCCATGCATCCAACAAATACACACATATGCACATTCCAAAGCCTAAACACAAAGAGTCACCCACAAGTAAACGAGCATTAACTAGGGTGATGAACCAAAATCACACACTTGTGTAGAAAGGCACTCCACACACATTTAAAGGGTAATAATGTAAATATCTCTTATTCCTTTAATAACAAAATAAAGATTTTACTTTCATTTACAGTTGCTTGGTTAGTTACAAAACATAGGGGTTTACACTTCCTCTATTCCAGGTGCTAGTTCTCCTTGGCTTGCTTAGCTAAGACCACTGCTAAATTCATGGCAGTCCTTGAGAAACTCCAACCTTCGTGCAAGCCTTGTAACATCATCTTTCTTTGGGTGATCACCCTCTTATTGGCTATTCACTTGCATGAACTCCCATGAAGGGACTCTTGGTCCTTTCTACGTCACCATGGCAGATTTCCCTTATATTTGGAATGGTGGGTGGTTTTCCCACCCTCTATTACTTGTCATTCCACACTCATTCACTCATCGTCACTAACACAGCTCTAGAATTTAATTTCTCTCTCTCTCTCTCTCTCTCTCTCTCTCTCTCTCTCTTTGTGTGTGTGTGTGTAAGAACCCTGCTAGTTCTAACTCCCCTGTAATACTATTGCTGTTGTGTTTTTGGATTTTCATGGTTTTTGAACAATTTTAAAGCATAAAATAACACATGTGCTAGGCAAGAATTGCACATAAAATCAAATAGAAATAAAATTGAGAGCAACTGCAACTATATTACGAATAAGATACCTGCTACAATAAATCCTATTTCTAATTGCATACCCGTGGGTCCTTAGCTTATTTTAAATGAAGAAATTTGGTGTTTGCAAGCCAAAACCGGGAAACTGACCAAAATGGTCGTACAATTCCAAAAAGTGATTTCTCTAAGCCAAAAAGTGGATGGAATAGCTTGAAAGGACTAGGCATTGGGAAATGTGCATTCAAAATGCACTTTGGGTAGGCCTTCTAGCCTCCTAGGCAAAACGCCCCTTCTCTAGAGCCCACGTGCCAAGCTGATTGGTACGGCTAGCTAAAAATACTGGTACGACTGCTTATTGAATTGATCTAATGCTGCTAGAAATACTAGAAATACTAGAAATACTAGTACGGTTGCTTATTGAATTGATCTAATGTTGCTAATGAGGCGTCTAACCTATATTGCCTCCTTATTCAAAATCTGCAAATAACTAACATAAATAACCTCTGATGAAGCACATGAATACTTCCGTGTGAAGCCCTCTCAGTTTGCAATAATTCAGCTGATCTTTCACAGCCTCAGAATCACAGATCCATGTAGAATGAACGTTCTTCAATAGCAAGCCCTCTGAAACCCTTGTCTCAGACAATCCACAGAGAAAATATCAAGCAATGTGTAATGTCCCCTTCTTAGTGATGATGCATTTAGTGGTCCATTGGCCTATTCCGGAGACCCGTAGGCTATGTGGAAAGGAGAATTAGGGTTTCCATCTTCTATGGAGTTCTGCTCAAGCTTGTCAGGGTTAGTCAGGAGGGAATTCTTCAGTCCTGCTTGTGGTTTCCTTCTAGGTTTTCCATGAACTCTAGTATGGCATAACATGCAGTTGACTCTTTGATGAAATGTGAACTTACTATTTTTAGTAAGTTAGGGTTTGGCTGTCTGGTTGGTGCAGTCTTACTGAGCTTTCCAAGATCTTTCTCTGGGTGCGAAGATCATGATTTTTGGAGCAGTATTTCATGACTTACTATTTTTAGTAAGTGACAGTTTAGGGCATTTCTATTTTTGGTAGTCTTGGATATGGTCTTGATCCAGCTCAGTCCTGTGGTCTTCATTGCTCAGCTTCATCCTGGATTTTGTTGATAATCAGTATTGGAGTTATCCTAAGTTTGCTAGGCGAATTATTTGTGCCATGAAGGGGGACACCAAAATGAATAAGGAGACTTTATTTTATGTGACAAAGTATATTTTATGCCAAAAATCGTGGTCTCCTTTGCTAGGATTGGGTTTGACTTAGGGGGGGACGCCATACTTGGGTCCACAATTGGAAATGAAATGCAAATTGGAGAGGTGGATTTGGTGGGAATTGAATTTGAATTTCAGACTTGAAAATCTATATATACAGGTGTTTGGCTCCTCATTTGGTTATCCAGAGAAAATATAATGTTATGTTGTTGGATTGATTTCAGAGTTCTTCGAGGGTGAAAACCTCCTAGACTTTTCAATTGCAGTTTTGAGTGTGAGACATCACTCCTAGCTGAGGCTCTTTTGTGTGAATTTTGTGGTGTTCTTGTGGATTGCGTGTGTGGTTTTGAGAGAGTTGGTTTGCTGCTGTAATTTTTCTGTGTTGCTAGTTCTTGTGTGGCTGAAGCGAAGTTTCAATTCTACCTCCCTGCCTATGCGACCTATCATTCTGGGTATTGGCTCGAACAACTTCTATGCTGTAGGCGATGTGATTTGCAAGTTTGCAGCCTTTAATTTGGAGTATTCGAATTTATATTGCAAATCGTACTTTTCAGCTTTGGCGTGGGTTTTTGGGAGTGCATTGGGATGTGTGCTTGGTAATTAGGGATGTTTAGAAGCTCTATTTTAGTTTGTTCTTAGTCGCTTGGTTCTTAGTGTCAGTTTGGGTGAGTTTGGGGGTGTGTTGAGTGAGTTTGGCGAGAGTTGGGAGCATTTTAGTGTGATTTAGTGCTGCTGGTTATGCATTTCCAGCCTGTTGTTATTTATATCAGATTTAAGGAAGTTGGTGTTGAGCTGGTTTGGTAATAATATCTTCTGTGATCAGCATTCTCTTCTATTCTATCTTTCCTATATTTTGTAAGGTTGAATAGTAGTACTATCAACCAATTCTGGACTGTAAGCATACCCGCTGAACAAGTGGAAGAGGCAGGCTTGCCGCCTATTTTTTGGTATTTGTAACTCAGTCCTCTCACTGAATAAGTGGTCGAGTGATAAGTTTTATGTATTGTCCTCCCACTGAAATATGCGGTAGAGTGATAGCTTTATGTAACGTCCTCCCGCTGAAATACGCAATAGAGTGATTGAGTTTAAGTTTCTTGTTGTTTTCCTTGGCTGGTTTACTGCCAAGAAGTTTAGTTTCTATCCTGCTAGATAAGCAGCGGGGGCTGACTTGCTGCCCATGCATTGTAATTTTTCAGTTTGGTTTACGGTGCTAACAATCCTCGGAACATTGTATGCTCTCACCCTCCTAGATTGGGCTCTCGGTGAACAAAAGGTGGAAGGGTTCCCTTTTAGTTGTTTGGATTATTTCTCTAACCTTAACGGGTTATGGTGTTTGCTTTGTAATTCTTATTGCTAAAAACAAAAAAAATTTAAGGGGAATATTACACAATGTCAAATAATCAATATGAGTTTGAATTGCCTTTAATTCCCTTATAACCCCCAAATGACACGATTTTCCACAAGTACACCTAAATGCATTTAAATACATTTAAAATGTATTTAATTACTTTTGCATAGTTTCAATAGTCACTTGGGCGCCATATTTCACTTAAGTGATTTAATTAAAATCACTTTATAATATTAAGTGGCCTTCTAATATAATAAAGTCACTTTATGACTTTATAATAATCATGTAAGTTAAATAAATAACTTAACCACTAGAATATTCATATCTTCTTCATTATTCAGTCTTTTGATGTGCCGTTAGAAGCTGGAGTCAACGTTGAATAACCCCCATGTGTCTAGGTACCCTGACTAAACATAGCACAACTGCCATATTGACTTTCTAAAAATATTGTCCCGCAACTAAGCCCACACACCAACTGCTAAGGCCTTGGAACTGAACCCAAGACTGAACTAAAGAAGTGGTACTGTAACTGAGACTCTCTATCCAGAATGTTAGCCTACGAGAGTCCAAAAATAATAAGCTAACCCATCAGTCACAGAGACTGACTAGGGTGGGGACATCACACCCTTTTACCAGCTTGGTTCATCAAAACTCCAAATGCTATGGGTTGTGGCTTTCTTCCATAGACCCTCTTATTCCAGGGCCTATTGTGTTGTGACATATTTACACATCGCCCTATTGCAAATGGGGACCCCTGCTTTTTGCTTTGTAGGGTTGGTTTTCTTGGCTCTGTCATTTGGGTTTTGTCTATTAATCTTTGCATTGGAGAGTTTCTAGAGAGCTCATTAGGGCAGGATGGTTTGCTTGAGTTGAAATGGGTCAGTAGGTGGTCCAGGTCAGGGTCTTTGTTGAAATTTTCCTCTTAGTTAGGCCTGGGTCTTGCTTCTAGGGTTGAGTCTTGATTGAGTTTGAGGGAGTCTTTGTATCATGCTAGGAGTCTTGCCTTTTGAGACCTATGCCATTGAGTCAAGTCAAGGATGCCTTGGACATTAAATTGAGCAAATTTTTGATCATGGACAATGAGGAATTTGAGTGAGAACCTCTCAATTTCGCTCCTGACCCTCTCAAAGGGACAGGAGCGAAATCTTCCTTAGCTCTCTTTGCCCTCCTATTTTAGATAAAAACTTCACTTTAAGGCATGGATTGGGAGGAAATTAGCTTGAATTCACCCTTGGAGACGTCTTGGACAAACTTAGACTTGGAAATTTGGAGAAAAGGTCAAGAATTTGAGCATTATTGCAAAATTTGCTCCTGACCCTTCCAAAGGGTCCAGAGCGAATTTCCTTAGACTCTTCTCTTGCTGCTAGTTTAGACCTCAAAGCTTGCTCCTACACCTTGACTGAGTGAGGAGTGACCTATCTATGCCTTGTGAGCAAGTTGGAACGAGATGGGATGAGGAAATTGAGCCTTAAACATCAATTTCGCTCCCAACCCTTTCAAAGGGTCCAGAGCGAATTTCTCTAAAAACCTCTCCTGCTTCTAACATGGGTTAAAATCCTTGATTCCACGCCTTGAGTGAATGAAAAATGATCTATCCATGCCTTTGGAAGTGAGTTGCAAGCAAGTGAGATGAAGAAAATTGGAGAATTTGAGCTAAGAAGCAAATTACGCTCCTGACCCTTCCAAAGGGTCCAGAGCGAAATTCCTCTTTGGGTCATGTCCTTCCAAAGGTACCTAAGCTAAATTGTCAGGATGTTCTTTTGATCCAACATTTTGAACTAGGCGCCACCTTAAGGTGATTTGTTAGCATGTCCTAAGGTGAGAACAATGTGAATGAGGGTGAAGTTTGAGTGTTTGGATGATATCTAAGACTAATTCCTCAAATTCGCTCCCGACCCTTCCAAAGGGTCTAGAGCGAATTTCCTTATATCTCCCTTCTTGGTCCTAATTTGCATCACAAACCTTGCTCCCATGGCGTCTTTGAAGAAGATAAATATACTTGGAACATGAAGAAATGGAGAATTTGGGCAAAAACACCAAATTCGCTCCTGACCCTTCCAAAGGGATAGGAGCGAATTTTCTTAAAACACCTATTTGCTCCTTGTTTGGGTTGAACCCTTTGTTCCTATGGTGTGATTAAGGCAATATTAATGACTTAAAGTGATTTGGGACCTAGAAGAATGCTCTTGGATCTTGAGAATGTGAGGGATTTGAGCATAATTGTAAATTTCGCTCCTGACTCTTCCAAAAGGGTCCAGAGCGAATTTCTTCTAAGCTCCTGACCCTTCCAAAGGGTCCAGAGCGAAATTCTCCAAATGACCTAATTCCTCACTAGAAGCATTGGATGGTGGTCATGCATGGCAAGAAAAGGATTCAAAAGTCAAGTCTAAGGTAAAGATGAGTGAAAAGAAGGAAGAAATGGGCCTAGAGGAACAATTTCGCTCCTGACCCTTCCAAATGTACATGAGCGAATTTCTCAAAAACATGTATTTTCCTCCCAATTTTAAAGCAAATTGCCGTCAGGGTCTTTTCCTAAGATGGTTTGAAGCTAAAATAGCATGAACAAGCAAGCTAAGAGGAAATTTTATCAATGCCTAAGCCCTATTTACCAAATTTTGCTCTTGTACCTCTCAGAGGGTCCAGAGCGAATTCTCTTGAAACCTCCTTTTGCTCTCAATTTTGTATCAAGCCTAATGTTGATTGAGGTTGATTGAACTCAGAGGCATCCTTAGGCATGCATTTGAGTGAGTTGTGGTCACAAAGTGTGAAGAATTTGTCCAAAAATGCCAATTTCGCTCCTGTGCCTCTCAGAGGGTCCAGAGCGAAATTCCTAGGAGGTCTTTTGTTTTGCCTAGGCTCTTGAGTGAAACCTATTCTTAAGCATTTTTGGAGGCAAATGATTTGATCTTGGTAAGGTAAGGTTGAAAATGAAGTCTATGTAAGGTAAATTGAGCAACTTTGTCAAATTTCACTCCTGACCCTTTCAGAGGGTCCAGAGCGAATTTCATTATAGGTCACGTCCTTCTAGAGCGAATTTCATTATAGGGCCTGTCCTTCCAGAGGGTCCAGAGCAAATTGATTCTAATGCCTTCTTGTTAATGGTTTGAAGTGAGAAATTCCATGTTAGGATGAATATATCATAAGTGCTTGACACCATCTTTTGTTTGTTTTGTAGATCAATAAAATCAAGTTGGAGGGAGATCAGGCCAAGACAAGGGCGACCTCTTCAAGTTTTATCATCATCAAGGACACTTCAAATGCATGAGAGAGGACTCAAAGTGCTTCCAAGTTGAAGGACTTCGAGTGTTCAAAGAGTTGCAAGCAATGGAGTTAACCATCCTCAAAGACCTCATTCTACCACATGGAGAAATCGCAAGATGGCAGAGAAGAAATATCTTATAAATACTTCAAGCCGTGGTGAGCTACCAGATGAGGAGTGACTTGACCGTGAAGAGGCTTCATCAAACACAAGAGAGCCAAGGAAGGGTACATCGTTCCTCAAGCACATCGAGGACGAAGGAGGATCAACCAAGGTTAGTGCAAGGGTACGTTGAAGAAGCAAATAGTTTCAGAAGAGTTAATCAAAGTTAGCTTCTCATCATCACCACATTGAGTATCAAAAAAGATACGACGTTCCTTGACTAGGCAAGTGTAGGACAAGGTGGCATCCCAGTCACTGTTCCTCCAGTCAGATAGGTCCACATCAGCATGTCCAGATTCAATGTACCTGACTCACTAGTGATGACACAAACTTTGAGGCACCTACCCCAGTTTCCTATTGGTTCACAAGCATTGAATGTAATTTTATCATTGGCTAGAGGAGTTTGTTGTAACAAACCCTAATTAGGGTTTCCATTTTGTAATCCTAGCCATTGATTGTAAATCAATCAGAGCCATTGAATTGTAAAGAGCTCTCTATATAAAGCTCTGGCTCTTCATTTGTAAAGGTTAATAGTTAGTTAATAGTGAATAATAAGAAAATAGCTAATAGTCAAGAGTTAGTAGCTAGAATAGAAGCTTAGATAGCAATTAGAGTAGATTAGGAAGAGAAGGCAAGAAATTGTTGCCTTGATTGTAAATGAACTCCATTTTCATTGAAGTTATGGTGAAGTGTGTTGTTTCTTTGCAATATGCATGGTTTCTTTGTTGAGTCTTCATATTAGATGGTAGATAATTAGATTGAATGAAGGAAGTTACTGAATGCACTCGCGTGGAATCCGCCTAGTCCAAACCACTAGCCTCTTGCTGATTGTAAGGGCACCCTGCATGGTCAACTGGCATTGAATGAGGTTAATCTCGAATTGTTATGCGTCTATTGTTCATGCATTAACTTGAATGGTGATCAGTGCTTGACGGTGATGATTTGAACATCTTCAAAACTACCCTAGAAGATCGCATTGAGCTGGTGTTGAATTGTTCAGTTTGATGGTGAGACCTAGCCCAATAGGACTCCACCTAGTCGTTCATTTATCTTCTTGCATTCTAGGTCTTAGAGTAGACTTTCTGAGCCTTGCACCTTTTGCTATTTCTTTATTCTCCTTGGTGAGTAGATAGGACTTGAGTTCCAGCAAATCAAACGCTCAGGCATTCGAATGTAAGTCCCCTTGTGATTCCAGCATAATCACATCAGACCAAATTGAGCTTATCCACACGTAGAGACCCTACATATAAGAACCTTGGAGTTATTTTGATTGATCCTTAGGCAAATCTTCAGCTTTCGGATAACTTTGTTTAAGAGAGGATAAGATACCTTGGTATTTTATTGTGTTCGCATGTGCATAAAAAACACATCAACATGTTGGTCGCTTTTTAATCTCTTCTTCTTATGGACAACACCTCTCCCTATTCTTCCTCTTCTTTTGCCGTTGCTCACAACCCCTTTCAATTCTCATGCCACATTCTTCTAGAAATTTCACCAAAAATGGGTTTAAAATCCTACCCAAAATTGGTTAAGCGCCCAAATACCTGCACTTAATGCTCGCTCTGTCCTCCATTAGACTCTAAATCATCCTCAAATTTTACAAATCTCCCTTAGGATTGAGTAAATCACCTTCCCATGCATTTGAGCATCATAAATGTGGTAAAAAATGACTTGAACAACTCATTCAGCACCAATTTCCTCCTATCATCTTTGCCAAAATAAATGCATTTTACTTTTAAAATTGATGGTCTTTTTGTCTTGAACGCCAATATTAGCAATTGCTAGCTAAATGTACCAATCTCCTTCCAAATCTGTTTGGGCTCTCAGGAAATCCTTTATACATGCCAATAATTCATTGTTGACAGTAGTTGGCTGGATGGCTCTTTGATTTGGCAGCAGCTTTTAAAATTTAAAATCAAGGCTAGAAAATAGCACCACTCACACCATGCACAGAATGCCCCTGCATCAAACTCCTAAGGTTACAAAATTTCTGAACCCCTGTTCACATGCCAAAATTGACATTGCTGTGCTCATGGATTGTGTTTATTTTTTTAATCGTTAAATATTATATTGTATTAGTAATAGTAAAATATAGAATGTACATAGTATGAAATCTTGGCTAGAGCTTTTGACCCATAAACAGTACCGGACCCCCCTCGCCCTCTCGAAAAAAAAACAAAAAAAAAACTTACATTGTTTGATCTGCAATTGACATCATGCACCATTGATTTACAAAATTTACAACTGCGACCAAAAGAACAACCCTTCACACCCATATTGATAGATTCAACTTTAGCCCATACAAAATTTACAGTGAATTTACACAGTCCACCCAATACCAAAAAATTGATTAGAACGGACAAAATTCATATACACTTTCAAACTAAAACTAAGATGTATCCTGCCACCACACTCAAAAATAAAAAGTGACTACCCCCCGGCTACCCATGGTTGGAAGTTGCCCTAGACTCTACAACTTCCTTCTATTTCTCATGACTTGATGTTGCAATGCACTCCTCCTCACCTTGGTTTTCTTCGATCCACGAGGATGTTCCTGTTTGCGTTTTGGTGCTACTTCCGTCTGCCTCATTCGTTCTAGAATTGGTTCCACTTTACCACAACGAGCCCATGCCTCCTGTGCCCTAAGATAGTCCTTTATGCCACTCATCCCGATTTGGGCAGCTGCTCACCTCACTTCCTTGTCCTCGGAGGCACTGCACAGGAAAAATGGTCTCAAAGGGGGAATGAATTCCTCAACATGAAGTCAATCACCACTCAGGGCGACAAAGCCCTCCCTTGGCCTAGCGATGGCAATAAGGGAAGCAAGGCCCCAACACCATTCTTCATGGATGCATTGGTTCATGATCCAATGAGTGTCCTCCTTTGTTCCTAGCTCTAGGCACCATGCTAGGAACAAGGATGCTATGTCTACGTTTGTCCTGTACCTATACTTCACCTTTATAAATTCATCCCCAAGCACCACTGTCACTTTGTGGAGAAATTCAGTGTCTTTGAATTTGAAGACATACTTGAGGCATTCCTATGAAATTTTGGCCAAAACGCGACCATGGGCTTCAAAGTTTGTAATGAAAAGTTTGCTTGCATCTTCTTCTCCACCCAATTCCAACTTGCCTTGGTGCGGATGCGGAGAAAAGTTTAACGTGGCGTTCAAATAGCCCAAACCCAAATTGCACTATGAGAGATATATGTCTTCTCGAGGATGCTATATTCATCTCCGCACACTTACCACCACCCTACAAGGACACTATTCAATGGAGGGTAATTACTCCTCTCCTTGTCGGCTCAATGTAGTGTCCTCCCCAGCCGCCACTTCATCATCCTTTCTTCCTCGAAGATCTTCCCAAATATAATCATCATTACCCTGCATTAAATCCACTAGCAGCTTGGAGTATATGTCCGCTAGCTCATTAACCTCCCTTTTAATTTGTGTAATTTTGAAATTTTTGAAGGTTGCTAGCCAGCTTCTAATTACCTTCACCAATTTATCTAATTTCCAGCTTTTAGCTTCACCTTTGATCAAAGCGTTGGTGATTATTTGTGAATCACCCTATAGAATAGTTTCCTCGCCATTTTCACCACTAGGAGTGTTGCTTTGGCTTCTGAATCACCCTCTAGATGAAGCATCAGAATAGATAGTTTCCTCGCCATTTTCACCGCTAGGAGTGTTGCTTTGGCTTCTGAATCACCCTCTAGATGAAGCATCAGAATAGATAGTTTCCTCGCCATTTTCACCGCTAGGAGTGTCGCTTTGGCATCTGCTTTATTGTTAGTGACCAATTCGAGTTTTTGCATACCCCATGCCCACATACTTCCTTTCCAATCTTGGACAACACAACTAGCTCTCGATGGCCCAGGGTTTCTTTTAGATGCTCCATCAAAGTTAATTTTGATCCAACCTTCATTTGATGGTGACCACTCTACCACTGTATCTCTATTGTTTATTGGATTAGCCCAATTCAGTCCATTACTAGGCCTGAATTTAATGAGGGGCCAATTAGTCTGGATGAAACTATCCAACATGCTATAAGGATTTTTGCTGAGATTTATTTGCGATGCAACTGTACTTACTAATTCAGAGATGGAGCTTTCAATCCTATTGAAAATTTGTGCCAGGCTTTCCTCCTTTTCCTGAAAGATCCACTGGTTTCTCTCTTTCCAAGTTTCCCAAATTATTGCTGATGGTGCAATCTGCCAAATGGCAGAGAATAAAGATTGCCTCTTAATCTCCCTCTAGCCCTGAAACATTTCCTTGAGCATGGTAGGAAAGGGGATCCGCTAATTCAGTTTGTTGACCACGGAAGACCAACACTCAAGTCACAATGGAGCAAAAGATGGTCGACCGTATCTACATTGCTTCTGCACATCATACATTTGAAAGGGCCTGCAAACCCAATCTTGTTTAAATGCTCTCCTGTTAGGATTCTGCCTCTCAAAACCAATCATGCAAAGGTCCGACCTTATGTAAACAATGCTTACCCTAGCACAAATGATACGGACCAAGTGCTCTATCCCCCACCATAGAGAAGAGAGCTTTCTTCACCTCGTCTATTGTAATCGGACCCAACAACGTTTGATTATGGTGTTTGGAGATGCATTTTAGAATAACCTCTAGAACCTCTGAGTCTTCATTCTCCACTTTCACTCTATCAAAAGCTAATAATTTTTTGAAGAAGCAACTGCTTCTTCATTAATCTCCTCCCTGCTTGATAGGACCTGTTGTGACCATTTCACACATCGCCCCATTTAAAATGGGGACCCCCTCTTTTTGCTCGTTTTTGCTCGCCTTTCGCTTTTTTTTTTAGGGTTTTGGTAGTTTGTCAGTTGTCTGGATTAGGGTCAAGCCTTAGGGTTTCCGTTACTGTCTTTTCAGGCCAGAGTCCAGTCAGTCTTGAGAGCTTTTTAAGCTTCCTTTTGTAGGATGCAATTTTGAATGAAATGAATTTGCCAGAATGGTCTATTTTCAATTGGAATTTTGAGTGCAGAGTCTTAATTTGTCTAAGTATGAATGATGAAATTGCGAATTTTGTCCAATTGAGTGATTTTGACCCAAATTTTGAGTTTTTTTTTTCTGATCCTGGGCATGGGGAATGATTTGTTTTTGCCTTGTGAAGTGATTAAACTTGTGAAATCATGATATTTTGGCCTGTAGGAGCAAAATCGCTCCTGTCCCTCAGTGAAGGACCGGAGCTCGTTTTCAAAAATCTTACTATCTCTGCAGGATCAAGATGATTTTTCGAATGGAAGTGGTAAAGAAAGGCGTGATCTTTCCGTTGAATATAAATTGAAGAATTTCACGAACACAGAAATGCCTCAGGAAGCAAAATCGCTCCTGTCCCTCAGTGAAGGACCGGAGCTCAAAATCAAATATTGCTTTGTCCTTGCAGGATTTTAACAACTTGACGATTTGGAGAGATCCAAGGGAGTGCATTTTACCAGATGAATATAATTTGAAGGTACAAACATGAAGAAAAGTGGACCAAATTGCAAAAATCGCTCCTGTCCCTCAGTCAGGGACCAGGGCGAAATCCATTGTAGCTCCCGTCCCTCTCCCAGGCACCAGAGCGAAATTCTTCATAAGGCATGTTTTAAACAAACATCAAGCAAGTTTTAAGTTTGATGGCAAGAAAGGAGGTGAATTGAACCCGTTGAAGACAAATTGAAGATTACAAAACATCTACAAGGGACCCAAATGCCTAAGTTCGCTCCTGTCCCTCAGTCAGGGACCAGAGCGATTTTTACCTTAGCCAAATTTCTTGCCAAGTAAGAGCAAATTCCAAGGCATGGATGAGTGAAGCGGAGCATAACAAGATCATTGAAGATAATTCTTGAAGTTAGTAAAGTGAGATGAAGCCTACAAGAGCAAGATCGCTCCTGTCCCTCAGTCAGGGACTAGGGCGATATGATGGTTATATTGCCTTTCCTCCAAGTTCAAGACACTCCAAGACGAAGTACAAGGTGGTGAGGACGTTTTAAGGCATCTCAATGAAGAACGAAGTATCCAAGGTCGCCAATGTTGAAGGAATTACACCAAGACACCCAGTTCGCTCCTGTCCCTCAGGCAGGGACCAGAGCGAAAGTATTCAAATGAGGCTAAATTTGGGTTGCTATTCACATTTTGAATATTTGAAAGAGAGTAAAGGATATTGTTTTGCACTTTGAAGATAATTGCAAGTTAGTATGATGAAGATTTTGCACTAATTACCCTAGTTCGCTCCTGTCCCTCAGGCAGGGACCAGAGTGAAATTTTCATGAGGGCTTAGATTTTGAAAGTTGATCGCGTATCAAGTGGCCAAGAAGGACCAAAGGACTTCATTTTACACGATGAAAGCAATAGCAAGTTGATGAAAGCAAGCATGAGCTTAAGACATTGAGGTTCGCTCCTGTCCCTCAGTCAGGGACCAGAGCGATATTTACCATATTGGCCAAATCTCTCAAAAATCACGTTAAGTCAAGGTTGTGCGAGGTGGTAAAAGGTCTAAGGTATCTTAAGAAGGTGATATACAAAGGTTTCAAATGTCAAACGACTATCAATTGAGCCAAGGAAGCTATATCGCTCCTGTCCTTCAGGCAAGGACCAGAGCGATTTTCATTAAATCATTCATTTTCCTTCAAAAGCATGTCGAAGCAAGGTCGCACAAGATCAAAATCGTCGTTTGGAAGGCAATGAACGAGAAGTTAAAGGTTAAGTACGAAGAATGTTGGCTAGAGCACTAAGATCGCTCCTGTCCCTCACCAAGGGACCAGGGCGATAATTTTCTAAACATCGAATATGCCTTGTAGAAGTCAAGCGAAACAAGCGTAGAATGAAGAAGTGATGTTATTTTTCGCCTTATAAGAGGATTGGTGATTAAAGAAGCGAGATCAAGGAGAGAAACACTAGGATCGCTCCTGTCCCTCACCAAGGGACCAGGGCGATATTTGCTAAAACACTTGTTATCCTTCGAAGATCATGTCAAAACAAAGTTGCAAAGGGTTTAAAACGTCGTTTGAAAGGTAATGAACGAGGAGTTAAAATCAAGAACGAAGAATTTCAAGTAAGAACATAGGGATCGCTCCTGTCCCTCTCCAAGGGACCAGAGCGATATCACCTCAAGAGGCACTCATTTGCAAGGTCAAGTCACTCAAGTTCGAAATCCCTTACAAAAATGCCAATTTCAACGTGAAGGTAGAGATGTTGAACGACAAAAGTGCAAGAATCCAGGCTAAATTGAGATTTCGCTCCTGTCCCTCAGTCAGGGACCAGAGCGTGAGGTTTGAATCTTCCCACTTCTTCAAATTTTGGCGCCAAAGCAAACAAGCATTTTTTGAATTTATTTAAATGCTAAAAATCGATAAAGTTTGAAAATTCAATTAAATTAGCATTTAAAATATAGCGCAAAATATTAATTAATTATTTTGGCCTTGTAAAAAATCGAATTTGTTAAATTAAAAAACAAAGGCATTTAATTAATTAATTAAAAATAGAGCGCTTGGATTGAAAGGTCGGCCTTTATTATTTATTTAAAAATCGTTTTAATTACCTTATTTTTACCAAGTCGGCCTAAGGTAATTGTGAGAGGTGAGCGCTTATAAAAAGGTGGTGAAGATTTTCATTTTCACATTATCATTTTATCATCCACATTCAAGTGCGATTTGGAGTATCCAAAGGTGGTGCGAAATTATCATTCAAGAGGAGGTGCGAGTGGTGTTCAAGGTGCAAATTTCATCAAAGGAAGGCGTAAACATCATCTAAGGAGTGCGAACGTGAAGTTTGAATTAAGGCGAAAGACATTGAAGAATACGTCAAAGACATCTCCAAGGGTGGCGAATTTGATAAGAAAGACGTTCACTTGAAGATCACGTGGAAAGGACTATCTAACATTAATTTTGCCTAGGCGAATTCCTCTATTTTGCATTCTAGAGTTAGCTCTCTAGTAAGGTATGGCGATATTGATTTATTGTTTTGATTTGAATTATTGATCGTCATTGCTTCAAGTTTTGAATTTTGAAGTTTTGAATTCCACTAGCTCAATCGTTTTTTAGGAAATGATAACTCAAAGACTTATCATGAGGTTTCCTAAAATTAATCTAATCTATGTTATGCATTGCAAATATCCAGTTACTTATTGTGAAATGTTGTGTAGGTATGGCGACCCCTAAGGCGGGAGCATCCACCAGTCGTCCAGCTCTCATGAAGGAAGATCAAAGGACCGAAGAAGTGGAGACCAAGATCGTGTCGAAGTGGAGCAACATTGGAGATACTAACTTGGGCAACTTCAGCACGAAGAAGTTTCGAGATGTCCCTTACATTGGCAAGCCATCACCTGTCGCCTGGAGGATAATTGAAAGTGGCATCATTAAGGCGGCCGGCTTCCCTCCAGCAGTGCAGTGTCATGAGTTGATGATCGAGTGTGCTCGTCATTATGATCCTCAATCCAGAACGATCGTGTCCAAGGAAGGAAACACTTTAGCTTATCTTTCAGAGGAAGCTATAAGTGAGGCTTTCCATCTTCCAGAGCATAGAGATATGGTCTACAAGAGCATAGAAGGAGCCAGACCAATGTATGAAGATGATCCAGATGCTTGCCTAAGCATCATTAACAAGAACTGGTTACTCAAGAGTCGTCCTCGCCTGAGCAGGGTACCGAACACACCACACAGGATTGATTTCCAGGAGGAGTACAGAGATTTGATTACAATGCTCAACCGAGTCACAGGAGCCCCTCAAGCTTTTTATTTTGAAAAGTGGATGTTCTACTTCATCCAGGTGATAGTTCAGGGTAAAGGAACAATTCATTGGGCTAGAATGATTAGCCATTGCTTGGACGTACAGTTGAGGAGACTCAAGGCTACCAAGTCCTTCCACATGAGTTCATACGTCATCTATGCCTTGATTAGGAGTTTTGAGTACGCAGGACTACCTCACAGAGGAGTGATTGGAGGAGGACCCGACGAGGTCAGGGTTTGTGATTCCTATGTCCACTTGCATCATCCGCCAGGAAGCAACTACAAATTAGTTAATGATACCTTCACTATGAACATCACAAGGACGTTGCAAGGCGGGATTCACAACAGATTATCTCAGGATGCATAGGAACTAGTAAAGAGGTACGGTGCTTGGTTTATCCAATTTCCGAAGTTTACTTATATCAGAGTTCATGGATGTCCTTCACCTCCATACATGTTGCCAAGATATCCGACAGACAGAATTGTGTTACTTGAGGTAACAAGACAGTTGGCAGCTTATGCGAAGGCATTCAGACACAGACATGGAAATGGAGTTCCGGTACCTATCATATTGGGCAATTCAGTTGAGGTATGTCCTAATGCTTTAGCCATGGATGACGCAGAGAAGGAGTTAGCTTTGTATTCTTTTTCATTCTTTGCTTTTAGGGAGAGCTTTGATCCACATGGATATATAGAGGAGACAGTCGGTAGGAAGTTTAAGCATGAGTTTCAGATTGAAGATTTTATGATGAATCTCTTAGACGATCTTGAAGTAAAAAGAAAGATGCATTCTAGATTGCCTTTGGATTTCATCAGGAAATGCAAGATTTACAGAGTGGCCGACCAAGCACAGGACAGTGGCAGACATCTCCAGTCATCCTATGATCGAGAAAGCAAATCAGTAAGGTTAGATTGGAATGAGCCCGAGGTCGTGGATCTAGATGCTTTGATGGCTCCAGTCTTGTCTTGTACTCGCAGATGGGTTGATGTGCAGCATCAGAAGTTGAGAGAGCAGGGCATAGCTATGACTTTCACTTTGGAAGAGAAACCAGCTGAAGGAGGAGCAAGTGTAAGCGAAGGTAATCCTAATCCCATAAATGCAAATGAAGGCAACCTTCGAAGTGCAAGTGAAGGCGATCTCCATCCAAGAGGTTCGAAGAGGAAAGAGAGACCTGGAAAGAGAGAATCTTCCAAGAAGAAACAAGAGACCAGCCGAGATCGTTCATCCGGTACATCTTCTCGACAAGAGAAAAGGACACTTGAAGTGGAAGAGTCTATGGAATCGATGGTTCAGAATGATAAAGAAGGACAGGTACCTCAAGGGTCGCCAAGTGGATCTCTCCAAGATTATGAGCTACATGAAGACAAGAACAATGACGAGGTAACATCTCCTCACAGAGAAGAAGAAATATTGCATAAGGAGATACAGGTCAAAGAGACAAGATCAACCATCCCAGATTGGTTGAAGGAAAGATTAACGAGGGTGATTGTGATCGAGGACGAGGACAATGTGATTGATTTAGAGAGCCTTGTTGGACATTCCCAGGAAGTGACAGAGAAGAGAAAGGCTACCAAGATGTCTAAGATGATTAGAGATGAGACTGGATCCAGAATTTTACAGATAGCTACACCGGCAGTAGACAAGTATGAAGGTGAGATCTTAGCAGAGGAATATGATATAGAGACATTTGAGCTAGGTCCATCCACAGCTGAGCAAACACTAGATGATGCCACAGATTCCTTTGAGGCATTGAAGGACAAGCTTAGAGAAGAAATGGAGAAGAGTAGAAAGCTTGAGAGGGAGGTCGGTGCATGGAGAACATATTTCAGCCATCTCAATCAGCCTTTAGGACGTCAGGATCCAGCAAGATCACCCATACAGGCACTTCCCCTTCAATCAATTGGTGAGGCAGAGAGATTCAGGAGTATGGTCCAGCGTATGAGTACTTGGATGGATAAATCTCATATAGTTGCCGTAGAATTTGCAACAAGGATGATGAAGACTATTCATAGGGCTATTCAGGTTCTTGAGATCATCCACAATTTGATGATAACGGTAGCTGCTTTTGCTCATACCAAGGATGTTATCATTCCTGTCTTGAAAGTAATTAGACAAACATCGAGGAAGGTCTTAACGCAGGAAAAGATTATGGATGGAGGACCTCACAGTTTACTTCAGTGGTCAACCTTACTCCAGATGAAGGAAGTTCTCTTTGAGGACATCAGTACTAGGTGCAGTCATGTTGAGGAGGTGATCAACCCGATCCAGGACAGAGTATTTGAGGTACTACGTACCATTCTTGGCAGGAGGATCGAAGTTGAGACAGATGTGGATTTGCAAGAATTGGAAGATAGAATCAAGGTCATCTTTTGCAAGGACGTCAATATCACAGATGAGCAACAGGACCAGATGTTTGCTACCATGCTCCTGATCGAAAAGACTAAGGAACTTGAACTTACATGGGACGCAGCTCTTCTAGATGCATTTGATCAGGTCATCCACTTGGAAGAAAGAATGAAGAATCTTCCCGAGATTCCAATTGCTGAAATCGAGGGAATCGTATCAAGATTCATTGCATATGCTAAAAAGGAGCATTGGAAAGGGAATAAGATTCTAGATGAGAGGTTGTTATAGATGACATGGCACCTTAATTGTCATTGGTCTATGTCTCCTAGATTTTCGTGCCAAATTTATCATTGGCTATGCATTTAATGTTGTGCAATAAAAGGGGAACTTTTGTAACAAACCCTAATTAGGGTTTAGGTGTCATGATCTTGACCGTTAATCTGCTTTCAATCTGGACCATTCATTGTAATTGAGGATGCTATTTATACCCTCATTTTCATTTCATTTGTAATAGAGATAGTTAAGAGATTAGAGAGAGAGTTTGATGTATTAGAGAGATTAGAGTTAGAAGCAATTTTACTTTTGTAGCAAGATTGAGTTTGAGGAATGGAATTCAAACAATTGTTGTATATGATGACTTTGAAATCAATGAAATATTGAAGTTATGGTGTTTTGTTGCAACTTTCTTGGTTATCTTCATGGTTATTCAATTTACTTGAATCATGCTCAATCAAAGCAGTGTGTTAATTCGAAGGACATAGTGTGAGACTTGATCTTTGGTAGGATTCGTAATCCAAACCACTAGCTTCTTGCTGATTGTAGGAACGCCTTGCGTGGTCGACTGGAGATATTTGAATCACTTAACCTTCAATCATTATTGTATCTTGGATATGTACCTTCGTGGTAGTGTCTTTGATCTTTGATGCATTGAAAATCATTTCGTTACCTTAGAAGATCGCACCAATTTCAATTAAGTTGTTATTTTATGGCGAAATTGAAGTTGGTAGAATCTTGCCAAGTCTTGTCTACATGAAGTCATTCTTAGGGTTAGATTAGATTAGACCTCTTGCAAACCCTATCCTTTTGTTATTTTTTTTGAAAAGCTTCTTTAGTTTAGTAAGACTTTCGGAGTGTAAGGCCCCTTAAGAACACAGCAAATCACATCATACCGCTGGAGCTTATCCACACGTAGAGACCCTACTTACCAGAACATTGGAGTCATCCTAACTAATCCTTCATGCGAATCTTCAGCAGTTAGAGACTTTATTCAAGAGAGGATAAGATGCCTTTAGGTATTTTATTCTGTGTATGATGGTGTACAAAATACACGTCAACAGGACCCTAGCCAAGTTTTGATTTCGAATATTATGTTGCTAGATCTTCTTGCCTTTACTAAACTGTGAAAAAAATTGGTGTTTCGGTCTCCCTCTTGAAGCTGACATTCTCGCGATATCTATCACCAAAATATCTCTTCCCTAGAAAGAATCTTTGAGAGAATGTTTCAATTCTTTTTCCTTAAGATATTCCTATTCTGTCATACCCCTAACAGCTATGTTTGAATTCAACTCTTCAAGCTCCTACTCTATTCTGAGCCATTACTATTTTTAGTAAGTGTCACCCTGTCCCGGTTTGCCCTAATTTGATGTTTAGAATTACTTACTATTTTTAGTAAGTTTATTTTTGACAGGTCTATCTCAGGCAGTTGACAGGACACTAATGACAGAGCATTCCTGAAGATCTAGTTCCAAATCCGAAAAGTTGAAAAAGCAAGTAGATGATCAAAAAAATGGCTAAGTATGGAATTTTTTCCTGAAAAGGAAAAAGCACAAAAAAGTATTCTACGGCATGAGAAATCCACTTCAATCCAAAAATGGCATCCAAATCTAGGTGATGAGCAAAAAATGCATAAGGCAATGAAGAATTTCTAAGTTTGTCAAAATTCCTTCATCATGCCCAAGTGGCGCTCAAGGAGGAAGTAGGGCGCTAAAACCATGAAGAGGAGGAATTTCCTCCCACTTGCAAGATTCCTTCCCTTAGAAATCCGCTCAACAAGAAGTCAAGGTGCCAAAATGGGGTAAGTGAGGAAAATTGTCCCAAGGAAAGAATTCCTTCTTCCTAGTGAAAATCCGCCCAAGGCATGAAGGGGGCACTAAAATGACCTCAAGGAGGAATTTCTCCTTAGACAAAAAATCCTCCTACATATGAAATTTCCGCCCAAGACTATGATAGGGCGCCAAATAGAGGTCATGGTGGAATTTCCAATTCAATTTTGCCGAAAATCCTTTACCATGGCCAAATGGTGACCAAGCAGGAGGTAGAGTGCTAAAGTGGCACTAAGGAGGAATTTCAAAAAGAAGTTTCTTGCTCCACATTGAAATGGCGCTTGTGGAAGGACTTGGGTGCTAAAACGAGGAAGAGGAGGAATTTCCTCCCTCAACGATTTATTGAATTCCTTTATTGCAAATCTAAGGTTATTTATGTTATTTTACAGGAATGGCGGAATCCAGCAAAACTACGAACACATCGCGATAGGCGCAAATAAAAAATGAGCAAAGAGGATTCCTTCCAAAGTCAATGATCATTTCAAAGTGGAAGGAAGTCAACAACACTAACTTGGGAATGCTTAGACTAGGAGAATTCCGAAAGAGAGTTTATGGAACAGTGGGACGTGGTTCGTCAGCCATTGCCACCAGAATTGTCAAGAGCAGGATCGTTGCAACTGTTGGTTTCCCTCTAGCCATCCAATGCCCGGAGCTGATCATAGAGAGTGCAAAACACTACAATCCAGAAAGAGAGGCAATTTTGGCACTGAATGGCAGACTCCTAGCCAACCTTTCAGCTGTAGCAATTGGAGAAACATTTGGAATTCTAGCATACTAGTCCATGACCTATAGGAGCAAGGCAAGCACAACAATGATATATGATGTTGGCTTCGAGAGATGTGCTGGAATAATTAACAAAGTTTGGATGTAGAGGCCAAAGCCACACATTTCCAAGATGCCCAAGCAAATCATCAACATGGACTTTAAGCAAGAGTATGCCGAACTTGTGCTAATGCTGAGCAGAATCATAGGATGTCCACAAGCCTTCATATTTGAACCTTGGATGTTTTTCTTCCTTAGTGAAGTAATGGAAGGTGATGGAATGAAGGATTGGGCAAAGATGATTAGCCACAACTTGGACCAGCAGTTGAAGAATTTAAAGCAATCCCAATCCTTCTATAGGAGTTTATACGTCATCTACTTGCTAGCCAAAATGGGCAAATATGATGGTTTGCCAAGAAAGGGACCCATGGGATGTGGACTAGTACAATTGAAAGTTCATGAGTGCTATCCGTAGTTGCACTTTTACGAAACCACTTTCAAGATGGTAAGCGACACTTTCGCAATGCATATAACTAGATTGTTACAAGGTGGACTTCACACAAGGTTGTTGCAGGAGGCTAGAAAGCTGATAAAGAAGTATGGGGCCTGGTATATCCAATTTCCCAAATTCACTTACATTTGGGTCTAAGGGTTCTCAGATCAGCCGTATAAGTTGCCAAGATATCCAACAGACAAGATGGTGTTGCTGGAGCTTACCAGGCAGTTGATTGCCTATGACTAAATCCAAAAGAAGAAGTTGTCGATTGAATTTCTAGTTGTCGTAGGAGATTATGTGAAAATGTGTCCAACATTGGCAACGGCTGAAAAGTCTGTAGATGAACTGCTATTTTATCATTTGACATTCCATACGACAAGGTCGTTCTTTGATCCATTACAACAAGATCAAGATGGTTGTTGGAGTGAAGAACAAGCACAAGATCCAGCTGGAAGATTACTGGGCCAATGCCAGGGATGACTTCGAAGTTAGGAAGAGGATGTTTTCTAGATTGCCTCTTAATTTGATAAGACTTTTTAAAGTAATACAAGTGCCAGATCAATTTGAGGAAGATGAAAATATGGCTCAACTAGAGTACGAAAATTTGAAGGATAGGCCTATTTAGGTCCAGATTGGCTAGAGCCAAAAGTTGATGATTGAAGTGTCCTAAGTCGGTCAGTCTTGAAATCCACTAGGCATTGGGTTGATCTACATGTCGCAAATGTAAAAGCAAAGAACACTCGCTTGACTTACCAGTTGATGGGAGATCTGGACTCCCATAGTGAAGCAATGGAAGGATCATCATGAGCTTGGGCTAGGGAAGAAGAAATTCCACAGGATAGACTAGAGCGAAGGAAAGAGAAGAACATTCCTCGAAATTCGCAAGCAAGGAAAAGAAAGGAGGTCCAGCAAGAGGAGCTGCAGCAAAAGAGGCCAAGAGTAGAAGAAGCACAATCAAAGGCTAGTTCTTCGAGCATGCACGAGGTTGAGATGTTCACATGAGAAGTTGCAGGGAGCCAATCGCAGGAAAATGATCTTGACATGACACATCCACAAGAAATTCTCAGCATAAGTGCTTCCCATCAACCTGTTCAACAGAGGAGTCAGGAACAAGAACTTCATCCTAATCCCGGACAACAGGATCAAGATTGTTTCATTGAAATGATGAAATGTCCCCCTCAATTTTTTTTCAATTTTTTAACACAAGATCACTACCCATTAGCATTAGCATTAGCAGTAAGAAATATCATGATCAATACAATTGGTGATTAAACCAACCACTTCCACTTTTCAGCGGGTGAAGTAAGAACAGTAGAAAATAACAATTCCTTAGCGGTAAGACCAGCCAATTTACAAGCCAAATAGAGATAGAACAAGATAATCACTCGACCACTTTCCAGCGGGAGGACTATGTATAAAAAAAATCTATCACTCGACCACTTATGCAGCCGAAGGACAGAGAACATCAAATAATCACTTGACCACTTATTCAGCGGGAGGACCAGAGTACAGTAAAATAGAGAAATAGGTGGCTAAGCCAACCTCTTCCACTTATGCAGTGGGTGATACAAGTATATTGCAGAGAGATGGATTGTTCAGTACTATTGAATCAATCTTACAATATTTTATCTTGCAAATACTGTCACTACACTATGATTTCAATCTCTAAATAGAAATGAAAGTACTCCAAGGAATTACAATAAGATATCTCCGAAATAACTAGCCAAATACACACTTAACCAAATCTGAAATGAATTACTAGCAATACCAAAAACGAACCAGCAACACAGAAATGCTCTTAACTCTCTCAAAACTCCACCAAACAACTCCAAATCAGCGGCTAAAGAAGGCTATGGGGATGGTGATCAAACCCCAACCCAAAAAACACATCAAACCTCACTAAAAAATCTGCTTGCGGCCCTAGGGCAAGGCTGAAATGGTACGGCCAGCAATGAAAAATTACACACTCCACCTCATAATACGAGCCTCTAGATGAAAAACCGCTCAGCAGAGGGGCTTCCAACGAGCTATTACCTAGAATGAACGGATACACAGACAGAGAGTTATGAATTAAAATAAGCTACAACCACACCCAAAACCAGCAAGCTGGAAACACACCAAAACACTCAAAATCCTGAAAATAGGCTCACAATCCATTCTATTAGCTCACTCTATCTCTCTGGATGAAAGATAGTCTCATTAGACCAGCTAGGTGCTATCTCTCAAGCACGAAACTGATGGTTGCTAGGAAGCTCTTAACTTCGAAGCTCAACTGGCAATAATCCGACAACATAACAATATCAATAATCAAGCATCCCCAAGATAAGAACCCAACACTCTTATTTATAGCCCCTCTTGAGTCTCCAAATTCAAATTCAAGTTCACTCCAAATGGCACCCAAACCAAATGCAATTTCATTTCATATTAATTTGGCATTGGCATTTCATTTCCCCATTCACTCCAAGTCGACCAACATAGGGGAGCATTAGAACTTAATTAAAATGCCAATAATATTGACATAAATTATAAAATTGAACTTTGGCGTCCAAATGAGGAAGTAAAATATAATGCCAAATTGACTTAAGACTTAAAATATTATTTCATTCCCTTAAGTCGTCCAAGTCAATAATAAAGATATATATATAAATCTCACACCAAGGCATTAAAATATATTAAAAAATACTTTTCCTCAAGTATTGAACAACTGCCATATTGAGCTTGCGGGCCAAAGTGTTGAAATTGCATTGCTAGAAATAAGCAACTGAACTGGACCACATGAACCTGCCAAAATTAGAACTGCTAAAAATAGTATTTACTAAAAATAGCATACTGCTAAAAATAGTAAGTTATTCCAAAGTGATTTTTACCACATTCTGAGCAGCCGTTGCAACTTACTAAAAATAGCAAGTCCAAAAAAAGTCTTCAGATTCATTTGCATGTTACACTATCGCGAAGCTCTCTGAAAACGCAAAAAAACCTAGAGAAATAAGCTGCCCTTGTCTGCACTTACTAAAAATAGTAAGTTTGCCAAACTTTGTTGCTTGCTATGCATGTATCATCATTGCGAAGCTTTCCGAAAACCCAGAAGGAATCCAGAACCAAAACTGACAAACTCCAACATGCAAGCCATCAAAAACACTGAAACATCCTCCCAGAGGTAGGGAACCCTATTTTCTCCTCCCAACTAGGCTAAGGGTCGTTGAGATAGGCTAACGGCCAACTGAACTGATATCTGTTGAGAAGGGGACATTACAAATGAATCTTGGAGACTTAGGAACTTTTGAGGAAGTTTCCCAGGAACATGCACAATTGGAAGTTCAACATCAACTAGTAGCCGCTCCAGATTGGCTAAAGGAAAGGATGAGGAAAGAGCCAGAAGAAGAGATGGATCCAACACAGGAATTAGAAGAACTTCTAAGTAGAATAGACAAGTAGTGGAGAAGAAGGAAGCTAGGAAGTTTTCCAAGATCACAAGAGATGAGTTTGAATCCAGGACATTGCACTTAGCTATGCCAAGAGTGGACAAGGATAGAAGTGAAATCACGCCCAATGAATATGAAATCAGAGAGGTCAACTTGGGGCGTGCTTCCAAGGCACAATTGGTGGAAGACTTTGATGAATCTTCCTTAGCACTAAAAGAACAGATGAAAAGAATGGAAGAAAAGAATAGGAAGCTGAAGAGTGAAAATAGGGCCTCCTGTGAATATCTACGACGCTTGAAGCATCCACTCAGAGAATAAGATCCATCCTTTGTTCCTCCTTCTCTTCCTAGGGAATCTATTGATGGCATTGAAGAAATGAGGAGAAGATCTCAGTGTTCCAAGGAATGGGTGGAGGATGTCTTTGCTTTAGCTAGAAAATTCATTGAAGGCTTGGCTCACTTCCGTTGGAGAATTCTTGCTATCCTAAACATACTTGAAACTGCAGACAGTTCATGGGAAGATGTGCATATCTATCAAGACTTGACGATTCCGCGCCTGAGAGCATTAATGAGAATTCCTAGGCGAACTTTGATTGATTGAAAGGTTGTCCAGGAGAATGAAATTTTTGACTTTCCTCGGTGGTTTTATGTTGTTTGCACTGGGAAGGAACTCTTTGAAAGATTCAGCAAGGAGTCAACATCATTAAAAGAGTCAGTTAGGAAGATAGAGGAACAAGTCCTCAATGCAGTTGAGGCATTGCTTGCAAGAAGGTTGACTGAGGAGGAGCTAACTGTTGACTTCCTAAAGGACAAGTTGCACGAGTTCTTCTTTGTGGAATCCTTCTCCAAGGAACATTTGGAGAATGTTTCCTTGTTTTCCAGCACGATGCGAAGAACTCAAGAGGCGACAACAAGTTGGGAGAAGTTTTTCTCAAAGTATGAAGAGGATATTTTGTTGTTGGAATTCAAAATGGAAATTGTGCCAAGTGTCTCCATAGGAGAGCTGGAGGCCGTCATCGCTAGATTCATTGCATTCGCCATAAATGAACGAGATAATGGTCACCCATTTTTGGACGAGAATCTATTAATTACATGAAGGCATGGTGGCACGGTGCATTTAATGCATAATGGATGCCATTTTTAAGAGCAGGAAGCAATGAGTACATAGTTGGTGTGATTCCTCATTAATGTTGATTCCCACTACTTGGCGTCATACTTGGAATCTTTGGTCAAACCCTATTTAGGGTTTTGCATGTTCAATCTCAGCCATTGATTTGATTGTAATCTGGGTCACCCATTTTTTTCCTCGAGGCCTTTAAAAGGGGGTCACCCCTTCATTTGTAAAGGGAGAGAGTTTTGTATGAGATTGTTGCGATAAGTTTATGAAATAATAATAGTGAAGCATTGGCTTTTGGTGTTCACTTGTGTTGTTTCAAAACTTGCATGGTTTCACCTTCCTCACTTAGTTTAGATTCGTTTCAAGCATTTAGATGAACGAAGTTGATTGTATTGTTTTACGGTGAGATTGCTCTCTGATACCTTTTGTTGATAGATGATTTCTATCCACAGTGCAAGGTTGGACTGAGCTCTTATATGTGTGTGCTTAACTTAAATTGTTGGATGAACATTGTTCTTTGATGGTGTTCATTAATGGTTTAAAATCTTACAAACACAATCTTTGAAGATTGTACCCTCTTTATGTAGTTATCTGCTAGTGGCGAAGTGAAGTGTGGTTGATCTCATCTGAATCATTGTTATCTATTGAGTTCTTAGATTAGAATAGCTTTCCTAAACCCTTTCTCATTTTATTTTCCACATTATTTCATTGAAAAATCCTAAAAAGAGAGCTACATATGGCCAAATGATTCGTGAGAATCTCCTTGAAGTCACAAATCTGTCTAAGTTTTCTTCAAGTGTGCGTAAGTCCCCTTGGATTACTAGCAACATCAACTAAACCAGTCTATATCCACAGTAAAGTTGCTAGTATGCAGTTGGAACCTTGGAGTCAATGTATGATCTTCCTGCAATCTTAGCATACGTCTGGTTTTAATCAAGAGAGGATAAAGTGGCTGTTGGAAAACTTTATTCTATGTTGGTGTGGTCGCAAAACACTTGTCAATAGGTCGGCCAGAAATAGGGACAAGTAGTAGCCCCAACAAGTCAACCACAAAAAAAACATACAGTCCAATCCAAGAGATAGAAAGGATCGAAAGACATCTCGAGAAGTAGTGGGCGGATCCCAAAGCAACCAATCTTTTCAAAACATATTTTCCTACATCTTCACACTTCACCAACCTACAATGATCAAAACATCCTTGTAACATCATTTGTTCACTCAAGAGCACCAAGAGGATGATCCAACATCTTGTAGCATACACAAGATCATCACCATGCTTCTAATCCTCATCTTAATATGATATCATTATGATACCATCTTTGCTGATAACCAACAAGATATGAGATCACCATCATCGTTCTTCAACATACACATCATCATAAGCACCATTGCAACATACCATGTAGACATCAAGCACGAAGAAGGTGGACATCCACAACAAATAACATCTTTATATTTCAGCAACATCTCTACTCATTTGCATATGGAACATCAATGACAACACACATCTGATAGGACAACCATCAGCCATCTGCACTATCTCCAAAGCACTCATCTGCACTCTACATTAATGACAACACACTACTACACAATAGACACTAATGACAACAATCTCTACACTATATCAGCAACATATACTTCCATCATCAGCAACAATCTCCAACAATCATAACACATCAGTAACATATACTTCCATAAAAGCTCATAATCAATGACAACACTCAAATTGAGGTTTGACATCAATGACAACTGCCAATAGAAGGACCCATGAAGTTGGTTGTTGAGTTTGTGAAGTTTGAGGGTTTTGAGAGCCTTCTAGAGGAGGTGATTGTGAAGATGTCCCATTCTTGAGTTCCTCTTGACTTGCTTCCATATTTCTCTTATGTTGTGATATTGTGGTTGCAATGCAAAATAGTGATATCTTGAATAGGATTGGATATTTGGATTAGATAAAAGATACTTGTTGCTTCAAAGCTAAAATTGATCAAAGTCAAACTGAATCTCCAAAATTATAAAGATAAAGATAAAGGTTTACTTGACTAGACTTGTGAGTCCAAGCAAACAGATAAAAAGTGAAATACACCAACTCAAGAGTAGAGAAAGACTCAAAAGCCAATAGATTCACCAATGACAAAAGATGATCAAGCTTTTCAACTTGGAATAGACTTGTGAGATCAAGCAAAAAAAATAAAATGATAATGACAACAAAAAGAGAGGAGATCCAACTTAGACTTTAATGAATTTGAGCAATGATTTGGCAAGCTTCTTAAATCATTATCTCGCTCTCCAAATCTTATCAAGATGTTGAGTTTAAGTTTCAAGTTTTAAGTGTAATTGTATTGGAAGTTTGGTGTTTGAAAGTTTTGGGTTTTGGTAGTTGTTTTGGTTGGATGATTTCTTTTGGCAAGAGATGTAAACAACAAGATAGATAATGATACTTTCAAAGCATGGAAAGACATTGAGCACATTAACACATCTAGATTCACAAAGATAAAAGACTTGCTTGTTTTGAAATTTGTTATTTGATTTGATACAATATGCAAGTACACACAAAATATGAATGAAAAAGATAATTTCCTTATGGCTCAATTTGGATAAGTGTTCCCTTTTGGTTTCAAGCAGGGAGGCTAATCTAAACATTCAAACATGCAAGACACATAAATAAGTCTACTCAAGTGGGTTTATCAATCCTTGTATGAACAAGCCACCAAAAGAAAAAAGATGGCCAAAAAGTTTCAAATAGGCTTCATAAGCTCAACTAAGGGATCCTTTATATACCACAAGGGTACATTGAGGCATAAATCCGTAGATGAAAGAGAATAATACCAAATAGCTGGGAGGAGAGGGTAACCTATTCTTCACTTTCACTTCTTGAAGGTATAAAGTTATTAGAGGCTTAGCCTAGATTGACAAGATTTCTTTTTGAAGAGGCATGTTTTCAATTTACCCCCTGCTCTTTATACTTCGCCGGAACACGAGAGCTGAGGTTGTCCCTAGAGTGATCACTTCTCTAGGCAGGCCTCCTAAAAAAAGAAAGCCAGATCACTTATTTTTGATCCTCAAGTTTGCCCCAGGATACGAGAGGAGAACATATGTAAGTAGACCCTGGGGACTAAAACATCTATAATGCTCTAAGTGTAGACAAAAGCATCTGCATTTGATTAATTTCTCAATCAACAACAGTCATAATAAATATCTTAGGCTTTCTCTGTGTTCTTGTTTTTGATTTCATGCTTTTGGGATAACCAATGGATATTAAAGCCTCTCACACCATTGTCACACAAGCATGAAATATAAAAATGGCTGTAATAATTCAGACCTCAAGACATAAAAAGTTATCCAGGAAGTATCTTGCATATCCAATAATTATATGGAAGAGGAAAGTGCCCCTGCTTACCAATAATAACAAATAATACATGGGAATGCCCATTTACGTATGATAACAAATGACAAGCAGGAGCGCATTGCTTTGCTATAAAAACAAATGAGAAGTGGGAGCTTCCGGCTACCCAATTATAACAACTGACAATCGAGCTAACCTTGCGACCTCTAGACCACCTTCAAACAATGGGAAATGTAGACACTTATTGTTGTTTAGAAATGCAATTTATCTATTGATTGTGACTTAAGTCATGCCTAACTTGTGTATTGTAGACAATCTGTAACAAGAAGTAGATTCATCCTTTGTTCAACATGCAATTTTGTGCTTGGGGCACAACACAATGTACACAGTTATGCAGTTAGACATAATGTAAAATTTTTCCTCTTCTTGATGATGTATCACAAAGTGTGGTCCAGAATGTGAATTCAAAAAACATTTACACAATTATTATCAGAAGCTTTTACATTTGCTCATTTGGAT
The DNA here is from genome assembly GCF_030272615.1 of Cryptomeria japonica. NCBI lineage: Eukaryota > Viridiplantae > Streptophyta > Pinopsida > Cupressales > Cupressaceae > Cryptomeria > Cryptomeria japonica. Next base: position 467,760,175 of record NC_081405.1, on the reverse strand, counting down.
TGTGGAAATATTATGTCTTTAACATAATGTGGTTGGAAAATTCAGCAATGACAATGATGTCAATCCAACTTTAAGGTAGATTTGTGATTAAGTATGTACTTTTCTTAGTAATTTAAAGAAAATAACAAGAACCCTGCCTGCCATAATAACAAATGACGAGTGGGGGAATCTTACCAATAATGAATACAACTTGCGGCACCTTTCTACCCAAGAGAGAAAGTACAAAGTTACAATGCACCCTAGGATTTCAGTTCTCTCGCTCGGTCTCTGCCTCTCTCTCCCCCCTGTGCCCTCCCTTCCTCCAACTGCCCCTCCCCCTTCACCCTCTGCACCCTGCCCCTGTCCTCCTCTCTCTCCCCCTCTCCCTTCCTGCCCTATCCTTTTCTCCAGCCTCTCTTTCTCCCTCCCCACTATTTTCCTCTCTCTATAGAAAGTCGATCGTGTAGGTTCACTTGTGGTGTTTACTCTGGATTCAAACAGAATCAGCTTGATGCATAGATTATGATGCATTACAGTTTGCAATATTCTGAAGGTTGAAAATGTTTGGAATGGCAGGTGAAGCAAAGTCATAAGTGATTCCAGGAGAAAATTTCTGTGATGAATAGGGAAGCAGTGCACTATAAGAAGTGCAAATGGTGAAGCAGAAAGAAGAATACACTAAGGACATAAATGAATGGAAGCAGAAGTCCTTGATTTTGGTGCTCAGCCTAGCAAAACAACACACTAAACTGTAGGAGTGACATTGGAAGTTGGAGAAATTTTCAGGAATGGAAAAGGAAAAGTCATCCTAGGAAACTCAAGTGCTATAGATCCAAAGAGATTATGAATTTGAGTCGGATGTATAAAAGGGGTTACTAGGAAAGCTCTAGAGGTATCATGGTCAGTAACATAAGTGTATCAGATATTGGAATCAGACAATGCAGTTCTTCAGCCCTAAGTGAGGTGTGATGTTGATGAATACTGTATTCTGGCCATGTTGTGCAGTAGTTATTGCATAGTCTGGGTCATTTCTCTGACAAGTCCACACATATTGTTTATGTTGTCAACCAAAGTATTGAAATATTTACCCATTCCATGTTTGAAATCATTAACAACCAGCTTAATTTTTTCCAAATTTTCTTTGAACTGCAATAATGATGGAAAAAATTCAACAGTTCAAATAATTTCAGCTGGTTGTTAATTTATATTGTAAATTTACGATACAATTATTTTCCAACTTCTGTATCATGGTTATACTGTAAATGTTCTTCTATTATCCTTTTGAACTATTTAATAACTAGCTGAATATTTTCCACGTTAAGAGACTGTATTTCTAACTTCAGTATCATGCTTCTATTGTATCTTTGTATATCTGGAGATGTGCATCTCTACATTTGCATCATATCATGAAATTTATCACATTTGCTTATACTTGAAATAATTCTGGTGGTAACATGGTCTTGATGTTGTAGACATTACGCCAATCGTTTTTGGTTGAAAATATGTTCAATTTACTTGAAGATGACTGCTGATGACCTCAACTGCTCTGGTTTATCTTCAATTATTGCTTTGAAATGGGAAAAGTTTTGATTTCACTGGAGGATTTGGTGCCCTCACCATTGATTGAATATAAGGCAGTCCCAGATGCCATAACATCATCTCTTTTGTATTCCATGGTGAAATGCTGTTCACCTCTAGACTCACCTCGTTCGTCTATATTGGCTTCACTGGATTCTTTGTAGGATGCATTCAACATGTTTTCTTGATCATGTCTTATTTGTTCAGCTCTTAACTCATCCCCATTCATATTTTTTAAATTTATCATAGCTTCTGTGGAGGCTTCAAGTCCTATGTCGTCCAAGATGCTCTAAAGCTGTCCACACTAGATTTGAGTACTTTTTGTATGTAGCATCTCAATTTTCAATGCTTTTCAAAAGCATTATAGCCATTTCTTGAATTAGTTGCCTCATATTTAGGCTGCCAATCCTGGTAGGGGATTTGGGGTTAGTATATATATTGTTTTTTATATTTTTTTATAGATTTTTAAATAATTTTTTATAATTTAATATATTAAAATTATTAAAAAACAACGATAGTCATTATTGCCAATAAACAAAATGCTTAAATACTTCATAATTTGCAAAAAAGAGAATACTCAAATTCATAATTTAGTGATTTGTCAAATGTCAATACACAATGAAAGTTACAATCAATATTCAATAATCTTCATATTGCTCTTCATTAAGGGCATCTAGGTTAATTTTTGGATCAATTTCATTTGAACCACAATAAACTACAATGCCACTTCTACTAGCCATGTCATATGTAGAAGCTGGCTCATCTATAGAGATTTCAGCGAAGTGTGGAACAATAGTGTCTAAGTTGGCACACTCAAGAGTTAGATCCCAAATCCTTATCACCACCTTGTTATTCAGGTCTCTTATGTGACAATAGATGCAAGTTGGAGTTCACAAAGACCAAATCCTTAGCTTCTTTTGCATCCAATTGGCTGCACTTAACTGAGTGGGTAAAGGAGTATTTGCTCCAATTCCTCGTAGTTGAACAAGAACTCACAACCTATAGAAATTTTTAAACTTCTGGAAAAATAAGCTATATTCCATTGAGTCTTAGAATGAAGGGATGGGGGAATGTGGGGTTAGGTCTCAAGAATGGGGAGACGAAGGGCCTAGATTTGGGGATGGCAATTAGCAGGGGTCTAGAAGTGGAGACTCCAATGGGGCTGAGGGGTAGTGCCCTTGGGTTGAAGAGAAGAATTCCCACCACAAAGCCCGAATTAAGGCGTTTGAAACCAAACAAACCATCATGGTGCATGCCACTTTCACAATTTTTCACTAAGGGTAAATTAGGTATTTTTGTAATATCCCCAATTAGGGATACTGTATATCTAATTGATTAACTCCACAAGATACTGATTATTAAACCTTATTTCAAATCAGATTTAGTGCAACAGATAATATACTTAACAACATATGCATAAATTAATGATAATCCCTTTCAAAATGAATAATTATCACAACAATTCGCAATAATTGAATAATCATCTTATTAGGACAGCAAATTACACTCACAGTAAATTCAGTTTGCCATATCTTTCAAGAACAACAGCAGCAATATTATAATCAGAAATATAACAATCTTTAACAATAGAATTACAATTCATAGGTGCTATAAGAGCCACTTGAATAACAAATTAGTGAAGATGAAACACAATCCTTGTGTGAGACTGTCAAGACTGCTTAAGGGCTTTCGTTCACTAACCATCTATGGAAATCAAGTGGTTTTCATCCTCCAATCTCTCTTGATGGACGAATAAGATGTCCAATCTATTTCAGTGAAGCCAAATGGATAAACAAGCATGCCTTCTCTTGATCCCTGCCTTGATTAAAAATGTAGTTTTCAAATACACCTGCACACAATCCTTGGCCAACACCATTTAAAAAGTGATCAGCTTATTACATAACACCCACACACAATTCTTGGCCAACATCATTTTTAAAATGATTAGCTTTTTGCATAACACCCACAACCCTATAATTCAAGTGCCCAATTTAAACACTCACATTTACCTTTGTTACTTTCCATAAACCCACAAGAAATGAAAAATGGGCTTACCTGTTGTCGTGCTCTGTGAAGTGTACCTGTACCTGCAAACACAATGCACTCAATAAATCATTACAAGCAATGGTTAGTATATTAAATCAAAGAAAGACAAAACCATAGCTAAGCGATCTATCGCCTCCTAGTAAATGTGAGTATGAATTTTGCTCTCAGATCTTGGTATGCAAACTCCAGTGACTTGACTACACTTAAATGGAGGATTTAAATGATGAAAATGCATGATCTAGCAATGATAGCATGATTAAGCTACATGATTCTATGATATTGCTATGAAATAAGCTAAGATTTAAGCTAAAATTGAACATGATCACATTGCTAAAATGATAAACTAGAAGCTAGATGCCTATAGTAACAATGCTTGAATGCAAATGATATGAATCAATCGGGATGCAAAATGATATGAATTTTGGGACCCTTTGTGCTCCAAAATGAGGTCTATTTATAGGATTTCCCAAGGCTAGGGGTGATGTGGTAGGAATCAATGGTCAAGATTGATCTGAAGATATCAATGGTTAAATTGGAGGAGGTTGGCAAAGGGGTTGGACTAAAGGGAACATCTGTCATCTCTATGGTGACAAGTGTCAAGAGGCTTCTAGAAGGGTTTGGATGAAAGGGAACACTTAGTGACAAGTGTCACAAAGCTTCTAGAAGAGGTTGGATGAAAGGGAACATGTGGGTAGGTAGAATGGGTTAGGTTAGGTGGTTAAAAGTTAGGAGAATTTTAATTTAAAAATTCAAATAATGGGAAAAGGCTAATTAATCTCAACAACTCGTGAATTTGATTTGTTTTAATTAATTAGGGGATCTAGAAGAAATGATTTTGATGGAGGGAATTTAATTAATTTGAATTAATTAATCAAAGGGTTGAAACGAACCTATTAAATAAATGCTTAGATTTATTAATAAGTAGATGAAAGGGGAAATTTAATCAAATTGCTTAGTGAATTCAATTAAATTGGGAAGGGGGATTAATTAAATAATTGCTTATTCAATTAATTATCTTCAGACCATTTTTAGGTGTATACATTTTGCCCCTCTTGGAAGCGAGGTGTGATGACGCATTGATTCAAAGAATAATCTCATTTTGATGCTGATATTGATTTGATAGGATGCCCCGACTCTTGATTGCTAAATTCCAGTATGATGATGCCCCCTCGGGAGATTAATTGAGATAATTGATCTTCGGAGTTTTGCGAAATTGATATCCTGATAGATTTGATTTGATCTCTGCAACTGTGTTTGATGAAAATGCGAGTTCTTCTATTAGCTTGATTGCTTAGATTGATAAGATTGAAAAATCTTGATTGATTAGATTGATAAGATCGAAATTCACTCTAGTTTCAGGAAGGATTCATCCTGTATAAGACAACAATGATCAAAGCGTCTAGTTTCAGGAAGGATTCATCCTGTATAAGACATGATCAGAATGTCTGGTTTCAGGAAGGATACATCTTGTATAAGACATGATTCAGAATCGATTAGGTTTGATGGATTGATTTGATTTGATAAGGTTGATAGATAAAGAACTGACAGTTTGTTGATATCAAGTTGCTGAAATATTTGGATATGTTGATTGTTGATTCTGTTGAGGCAGATGGCATAAGATTTTCGCTGGGTCGACAATATCTGGAGAGATATGAGTCATTCGTCTGATTGTGTATACACTTGTGATGATGCTTTGATGATTCCTGTGATAGATTTAACCTTGGATAAAAGGAGCTTGTAGGATCCCATGCAAGAATGAAATGCAAGCTAAAATGCAATGGAATGACTGGACCCAATCACTGGATTATTGCGTTTTTGTCATCATTGAGCTTTTTGAAATGTGGGAAGTGAGTGCAAACATTGATGATATAATTAAACCATGATGACCCAAGCACTTCTTTCTAGGATTTTGATATAGCAAGTTAGCACAAGCATCGAGGTATAATTGAATTGAGATGACTTGAGTGTTGCTTGCGTAAAACAAACAGTGTTAATCATTTCAATATGCAAATCGGAAATGTCTTCAATGATACTCCGATGATCATGTCCCGAGACAAATTTGCACATATTAATGATTAATTTTCAGACAACAGACAAGAAAATATCATGTTCCTTCCTTGTTCCTCTAGTCAATGACATCCTGGAGTCACTCAAAAATCATGATAGCGAAAATCAATATAGAAAAGTTGAACAATCATGTTAAAATCATTATCCAAAAATATATCATCCACTGAAAAGTATGTGATGTGCTTAGATTGACTTCGTGATAGCTTGATAGTTGATAGTTTGATCTCGTGTTCAATGTTGGATGTGTCTCAGTTTTCGCTTGATAAGAGTTGTTTAACTGTTTGTTCTACCTATTTGATTAAGTTCAAAATGATCAAGAGTTTTGCCCCCAGCTAAGTGCAGGATTTTGCCCCAAGCCCAGAAACAAAGTTGTTATGATATATCCAATAATCCAAACCATGGTGAGAGAGCAGCTGCAATGCCTACGTATGTACAAATGCTTATGATGGATATGGACAGTGCTGATGGAAAATGAATGCAAGCGGAAAGATAAATGAACTAATAGATGGAAGAGCTAGCGGACAGATAGCGCCTGTTTGCCAGGTTTTCACCATTTGTTTTTATTGCACTTTTTCTCATATTTGATTGATTTTCTGCTTTTTTCACTTTTTTGTTTTTGTTTTTGGATTTTTCATTGTTTTTGATTTTTTCTGGTTTTTCACTGTTTTCAATTTTTTTGATTTTTCAGACATAGAGTTTCTTCAGGTGCATGCTATTGATGGGTTGTTCAAGTTGATCTCCGTCCTGTTTGATAGTTGATATGCTCCTGATCCAAATACTGTTGTGACCACAAATGGACCTAACCAGTTTGGTTCAAACTTTCCTTTCTTTTCTCGATCTGCCTGGTTGCTTGGATTTTCTTTTAGCACTAGTTGTCCCACTTGAAAGACTCGTGGTTTAACCTTGTGATTATAGTTCCGGCACATTCTTTGCTGATATACCTTTAAATGATCAAAGGCATTTTGTCTTCGTTCCTGGATAAGTTCTAACTCTTGTAGTCTAGGTACTCGTTCTTCTTCATCTGGGATGAGACCTTTTAGTGATACACGTAGAGAGGGTATCTCTACTTCGATTGGCAATATAACTTCTGATCCATATACAAGAGAGAAAGGTGTGGCACCTATCGGTGTGCGGATACTGGTACGGTAAGCCCATAGAGCAGGATTCAGTTGAATATGCCAATCTCTTCTAGCATCGTTCACTGTCTTTTTGAGGATTTTTAGAATAGTTTTGTTAGATGCTTCTGCCTGCCCATTTCCCTGTGGATAGTATGGTGTGGAGAATCTGTGCTGGATTTTGAACTTCTCGCATAACTCTTGTACGTCTTGATTCTTGAATGGTCGCCCATTATCAGTGACAATGGTCATTGGTATTCCATAGCGACAAATGATGTAATTCAAGATAAATGCAACAATTTGTTTTCCTGTGATGTTGATGAGAGGTACAGCCTCAATCCATTTTGTAAAATATTCTATAGCTACAAGGATGAATTTGTGACCATTAGATGAAGAAGGGTTTATCTTTCCTACCAGATCTAGACCCCATTGGCAAAAAGGCCAAGATGTTGCTAAAGCATGAAGTTCTTGTGCTGGTGCATGGATCAAATTCCCATGGATCTGACATTGTTTGCATGTTCGAGCTATCTGAAAAGAATCTCGTTCCATAGTCGGCCAATAATAGCCCAAGCGTATGAGTTTTTTCGAAAGGGTAAGACCACTTGAATGAGTGCTACAAATGTTGTTATGGACTTCACGTAAGGCCTTTTCAGATTCTTCTTGTTCAAGACATCTTAAGAGAGTACCGTCTAGACCTCGTTTAAACAGGGTATCTGCGATGAGAGTAAAATGGGAGGATTGGCAAATAAAGTTTCTCTTTTGATTCTTTGATAAGTCTGGAGGTAAGATGTTATATTCCAGGTATGTGTAAGTTTGTCCATAGCGGGAGGAATCATGTCCAATAAGTTGACAAATGGTTTAGGAATCAGGACAATTAAAGGCGGGATGAAACAACTCTTCTACAGGAATTCATAACGCTGTTGATTTTCCTGTGTCTGTAAGAGAGAAGCAAGTGTAGCCATGGTGTATGCTACTTTGTTGTCATTTCTTGGAATCTGTTCAAAAGTTATTTCTACAAAGTGTTTCTTGATATCATCAACCATCTTTTTGTAAGGCATGAATTTGTCATCTTTTGTTTGATAGTCATCATTGATTTGATTAATGACAAGCTGAGAGTCTCCAAAGACTTGAAGTTGTGTTATATTCCATTCTACAACCATTTTGATACCTGTAACCAATGCTTCATACTCTGCTATATTGTTTGTGCACAGAAAGCTTAATTTGTATGCTTTTGGGATTGTATGACCTTGTGGTGTGATGAATAGAATGCCTGCTCCTGATCCGTGCTACGTATATGAACCATCAAAGTATAGTTGCCATGCTTTTGTTGTAACTGTTAGGATATTAGCATCAGGAAATTCAATCTGTAAAGGATGGTCATCTTGAAGTGGTGCCTCTGCTAGTTGATCTGCAATGACTTGTCCTTTGATAGCTTTTCTGTCAATATATTCGATATCAAACTCGCTCAGAATCATGATCCATTTTGCTAGCCGTGCTGTCAATGTTGCTTTATTGAGTAAATATTTTAGAGGATCAGTTTTAACTATCAACTTGATGGAGTGAGATAGTAGATAGTGTCGTAGTTTTTGAGAAGCAAAAACTACTGCCAAGCATGCTTTTTTTGTTGATGAATAGTTAACCTCGTATCCCACTAGTGTTCTGCTGATGTAGTAGATGGCTCGTTCTTTTCCTTCCTTATCCTCTTGTGCGAGCAAAACTCCCAATGATGTTTCGGTAGTTGATACATAGAGTAATAATGGTTTTCCTGGAATTGGTGACATTAGAACAGGTGGTTGCATGAGATATGCCTTGATCTTATTGAATGCTTCTTCACATTGATGGTCCCATTTGAAATGAACATGTTTGTGTAATAGATGTGTGAATGGTTGACATTTATCTGCTAGTTGAGCAACAAATCTTCTGATTGACTGGAGTCTTCCTTGTAGTGATCTTAATTGACTAATATTCTTGGGAGATGCCATTTCCATGATTGTTTTAACCTTAGCTAGATCCACTTCGATACCTCTAGCTGAAACAATGTATCCCAATAGCTTTCCTGAAGTTACACCAAAAGCACATTTCTTAGGGTTTAGCCTTAGCTTGTATTGTTCTAACCTGTCAAAGATCTTTTCCAATATCGCTATATGTTCTTCTCTGTTGTATGATTTAGCCAAGATGTCATCTACATGTCTTCCATGAATGTATGCATCATGTCATGAAATATAGTTGTCATAGCTCTTTGATATGTAGCACCTGTGTTCTTTAATCCAAAAAGCATGACGTTTCAGCAGAAAGTACCCCATGGGCATGTGAAAGCTGTCTTTTCTTTATCTTCGGGTGCTATTTTGATCTGATTGTATCCGGAGAAACCATCCATTAGAGAAAACATGGAGTGTCCAGCAGTTAAATCTACAATGATGTCGATGTTAGGCAAAGGAAAGTCATCCTTTGGACATGAGTTATTAAGATCTCTGAAGTCCGTGCATATTCTGATGCTTTTATCTGGTTTTGAAACAGGAACGATGTTGGATACCCATTGAGGACATGCTACAGGTCTGATGAATCCTACATCCAATAATTTCTTTAGTTCTGCCTTGACTTGAAGAGCAATATGTAGATGCATTTTCCTTAACTTTTGTTTGACTGGTTTGGCTCCTGGACTAACATTCAGGTGATGCATAATAAGCTCTCGATCTAACCTTGGCATGGCTGCATATGACCAGGCAAAATTGATTTGCCGTCGTTTGAAGAATTCCACATATTGTTGCATTTCTACCTCTGATGGAGAAGTCGCTGTATGAAGAATCTTTGGTTGCTTTGTTGTGCCAATGTTAACAGCCTCTACTGGTTCGATCAAAATGGATGACCTTTGTTGATAGTGCTTAGGTAAAGTGTCAAATCTCCCATCTTCCGGCGCCTCAAGGAGGTTTTCACCATTAGTTTCGTCCTTTTTTTTTACTTTTTCTTGGTCTAATGTTGCCAAGAAATGGTTTTCAGCATTAGACCTGATACTGTTTTCTTTATTTTCACTTTTGCGACTAGGAGATTTGGCACCCACTTGATTGGAAGATGCGTTGCTGAAATCCCTGGTGAGAGTTGTTACGGGTTCGATTGCGTTAAGATATATAGATATGGCATGGTCATTTTGAAAGGTATCGATGGCGGTATGTCCTTCATTTTCCCAATTAATAAGCTCGGGGTGGATTAGAGGTAAGGGATCTTCAGGTTGGGATGTTTCAAGGGTTTCAAGGGTCATGATGGAGGTATCAAAGTTTTCAATATGTGTGTCGATGTCTAGAATAGTACTCTCATCAGAATGACCTCGCATAAGAAATTCCTGATCGTCCTCGGTTAAGTCCAAGTTAGTCGAATGTGATTCTAATTCAAGTGAACTAGTTCCTAACGTTTTTCCTGCATACGTGTGAACTACATCGACTCCTACATCTTCTTCAAAGCAATTTTCTTCAGCTGATTCTTCAGAGTGATAGGAATCCCATTCTCGTTCATTAGAATCTGTATCACTTGCAGCCTGCAGTCTACAGATTTGGTCATATAACATTTCTTCCGCTTTTCTGGCTATACTTTTTCTTCTTTCATATTCAACCTCTTGAGGATTGAGATTGAGTTTTGTCAACTTTTCTATGAGTTCTCCTGGACTTATATTAGCTTCTTTCTTGTTTTGATTGAGATTTAATGCTGCTTGAGAGATGTTTTTAGTTTGTTTTTCGTGTTGATTTGAAGCTTGCTTCTTTTGCCATTTCGTGTTTGCTTGTGCTTGTTGCTTAGCTGATTTTTCTTCCCTTTCAATTGCCAGTTGTTCTTGTCTGTTTTCATATTTCTCTTGTTGTTGATTAAAAGATGTGTCTTCTGGTAAAGTGACTTGTCCATACCCTAAGCCTGTTTTGTCATTGGTCTGTTGAGTGTAAGGTTGAATAGGTTCTGAGATACCTTCTTTTCTTTTTCCTATACGACCTGTTCCGGTATATCCCATTCTTCTAAGAATGTTAAATCCTTTTCCATACTTTTTTGTAGGTATTCTGACATTGTTGACCTTTTGTTGAACTTCTTCATCCTTGTATAACCATTGTAGCACATCTTTATCTTCTGTTTCCTCTCATAAGGTTCCAACACTAATGAATGCTCCATCAAATATTGGAAGATGTTCTACAATTGGTTGTTGTTTAGAGTTTGATGGTTTTCCCAAGGATTTAGGAGAAAGTGGTAATTGTGATATTGAATATTCTCCGTTCCCTCGATCTCTTAGCTGCATTTTTTTTCCATACTTGATAGAATAGAAGCAAATGATTGTTCCTTGGTTTGTGTGTTTGAAGATGATACCTCCCTGTTATGTGGAACAATGACTTCTTGGGCCATTTTTAGATTGCTACAGTATTGAAATGGATTTGAATCTACAGATATTGTGATTTATTGCCCATTGTAGGGAAATTTTACACTGGTGATATGTTGATAGGACAACTTGTAAGTCATGTATCCATGGTCTCCCCAGGAGTATATTATATGATAAATCCAAGTCTAGAACTTGGCAGGTTGTGTCCTTCTACAAAGGTCCCACTCTGATGGGTAGTATCACAATTCCCTTGGAGGAATGTTCTTCTTCATCATAGGCTTTTATGTTGATCTTTATCCAGACATCAACTGCGTCTTCTGAGTATCCTAAGGCACGAACAAGACTCAATGAGCAAATATTTAGGCCAGCTTCGCCATCTATTAGAACACGCTGTAATGTCCCCTTCTCATTGATGCTCTTTCAGTGGTCCATTAGCCTATTCCTGAGACCCGTAGGCTAGGTGGAATGAAGAATGAGGGTCTGGCATTGATGAAACAAGGACTTACTATTTTTAGTAAGTCAGGAGATGACCATTCTGGTGTTACTGTCCTACTGAGTTCTCCATGTTTTGCCTCTGGACGCAATGATCTTGCTTTTCTGAGCATTAATTCTTGACTTACTATTTTTAGTAAGTGGCAGTTTGGCACAATTCTATTTCTGGCAGTAGACAGGGTTCTGATTCTGCAGTAGTTTGGTGGTTGTCCCAACTCAGTTTCATCCTAGCAGTGTTAATAATTAGTACTAGAGCCATATGCGAAATAATTGAATATTAATTCCTTATTCTAAGGTTAATATTTAATTAATTTGATTATTGACGACTGATTTATTATAAAGGGGGATTAATGCCTATTTTTCCCAAGTTTTTGGCAAATTCATTTTTATTAGAGAGATATCAAAATATTGAGGAAGATGTTATGTTTTCTTTATAACTTATCTCTAATTTCGCCAAAAGTGGTTAACGTGGGTCCAAGTCTTGGGTGTGGGGTTTGACTCTTGCATTAGGCGCTACATTGGGTCCACATGAAGATGAAATGCGATGCAAATGGGAAGTGGAATTTGCATTTGAATTTGAATGGTGAGAAGTTATAAATAAGAGCCTTGGGCTCTCATTTGGGATATCTTGAAAATTTGTAATGTTATGTTGCTGGATTGGCGACAGAACTTGACGCTTCGGAGTGCGTCTCCCTAGTGCTAACCGGTTTCTTACTTGAAATACAGTACCGAGCTGTGCATTGTATTCTTCTACATTCTCAGAGTTTGCCATAGACATTTTGGTGTTGAAGTGATTCTGGAAACTTGCTGGTTTTGCCTGTGGCTGAAGCACATTTTTGCTCACACCTCTCTGCTGGAGCGATTGACAGTTATGGGTATCATTCCTATCTTCCTTCCCAGCACTGGCGATAAACTTTGTAAGTTTATAGCATGTTTGTTTAAGTTTTGAATTTATTATGCCAAATCGAAATTCCTAGGCTAGGCGTGGGTTTTCTGCCTTGCATTGGGATGCGTGCAAATTAAATAAGGGTCTGTTTGGGGTGTTGTTTTGATCGGTTGCCATTGCATATGATGTACGGTGGGTTTGGGACTGGTTTGAGCTGATTTGGATGTAAAATGAGGGAGTTATGAATATTTTGGCATTTCTCTAGGCTGCTGGTCTGTGTTTCCAGCCTACAGATTGGTTGTAACAGAAATTTATATCTTTATTGTAGAAATCTGCATTACTCTCCTTCTATCATTTCTATTATTGTAAGGTTAGGTAGTAGTACTACTAACCAGTTCTATCTTTGTAATTCTCATCCCGCTGAATAAGTGGAAGAGGCTGGCTTGCCGCTTGATATGCAACAAATTTGTAATTTTCAGTCCTCCCGTTGAATAAGTGGTCGAGTGATAAGTAATGCTATGGTCCTCCTGCTGAAATATGCGGTGGAGTGATTGTTTAATGTAATGTCCTCCCGCTGGAATATGTGGTAGAGTGATTGTTTAATGTAATGTCCTCCCGCTGAAATACGCGGTAGAGTGATTGTACTTCAGTTCCTTGTGGTTTCTCCTTGGTCGGTTTACCGCCAAGAGTTTGGTTTCTATCCTGCTGGATAAGCAGAAGGGGCTGGCTTGCTGCCCATGCATTGTAATTTTCAGTTTGATTATTGCTGCTGACGATCCTCGGACACCATATGCTCTCACCCTCCCAGTCTAGGCTCTTGGTGAACAAAAGGTGGAAGGGTTCCCTTTCAGTTGTTTGGGTTTATTTCTCTAACCTTAACGGGTTACTTGTTGTGGATGCATTGTTATTGGCCTAAAAACAAAAAAAAATTAGTGGGATACTATAGTGGTATCAGAGCTGGTTTTCCTGCTAGCCTGTGAGAGTCAGTGGGTTCAGAAGTCTCCATGAGTGACAGAGACGTTAGACACTACAACAGAGAGCAAAAGAGACAGCAGTTTTAGATTCCTATAGTGCTCGAAGAGGACACATTTTCAGAAGTACTGAGAAATAGAGGGAAGGATCTAGATACCTCAGATTCAGTGGATTCAATGGCAGATAAGACTACAGAAACAAATGAGGCACCCGACAAGAAGGCAGAGAGGCAATTCAATGCCATGATGGACATGATGTCTTTACTGCTGGCAATGCTCAACCAGAACGTTGTTGGGGTCCCTAATCAGCCCAACAATGGACTGGAAGCCAGCACTTCTAACACTCTTGTAGGCAATAAAGATGGGAGTAACAACGGGAGTAACAATGGAGGTTCAACCCCAAGGCCTTTACAACCTGTCTTTTTGCCCAAAGAAGTACAACAAGTTGAAACAGAGATACCTACAGCCTAAGTCACCAGGTTCGAATTCGAATTCGAAGTTCTACAGCTTTGAAATTCAAATGAAGTTCGATGTGGAAAAAATTCGAAATGTATAAAATTCGAATTAAATTTGCCATATGTAATTTTTAAAATTTTTTAATAAATATATGTAATATATCTATAAATTTACGTAAATAGTTTAACATTGATAAATAGATTTGAAATCATTACAAAAAGATGACACATTTATAAAATATAAACCGTAGGAAACATATGCTTTCACTATTGCAAAGATGTTCTTTTGTCAATAAGGTACAATAACAGTCAAAAACTTTAGAACTTTAAAATAACTCTAAGTCATCAAGAGCACTTGGCTGGCAAGTGCTGGGATGCCAAATCATCATCATCTGTATCACTACTCAGTTCATCATCTGCAAAGTCAGGCTCATCTGCATCTGGCATTGCTATGCCTTCAAGAGTTTGTTCTAAAGAAGTGTTCTTTGCTGATTTGTTCATCAACAATTTCAAATTGCTGCGAACATAGACAAGATCTCCCAACTTTCCAGTCAGCAATTTGTTCCTCTTTTTGGAATGGATGTGGTCAAAGCAACTCCAGTTCCTCTCACAAGTTGATGAACTTGCTCCCTGACTCAAAATTCGAATAGCAAACTCCTGTAGTTCAAGAGCTGATGATCCATAAGAGATCCACCATCTATATCCAGGCATACGTGGCGAGTCATATTTGGCTTCTGCCCCTCCAAACATCCCTTCTCCTCTCTTTTATTGCCAACTTTGATCTCTGATTAGTGCTGCAATTTCTGGATTTGGTAAATACCTGCTAATGGATTGGTAAAGCTCTGCCATGATTTCATTATCACCCCTTCTATCAATAGAAAACAACTTAGGCTCCAAAAAGCAAGCTGCTGCATGTAAAGGTGTGTGCATCATTTTCCATCTGCAATCAACTGTCTCCCATATCTTCATATATTCTGCTTCTTCATTATTTAGTGCTTTTTGAATAGATTCCTTACACCGGTCCGTGCTTTCATAAAGCATGCCAAAGCAAGGAGTGTCACCATCAACCATATGAAGCACATCAACAATTGGTTCACATACAAGCAAAACTTTTGCTGCACTTTCCAAGAAATTGCTATTTAGGATGATTTGCTCTATGTTCTTCCCCTTGGGCCCTTTAGAAAGCACTGAACTTTTCCACTGATTGGAACAAATAACAGACCTCAAAGCTGCTTTTTCTTCAACCACTCTTTTCAAAGTGATATAATATGAAGCAAATCTTGTTTCACAAGGCCTCAACAATTCCTTTGATGCATGCTGCCTATAAATACTTAATGTGAGATGATGATTCCGTATGAAATTTGCAATTGCTCTCTCTCTATGAATAGCTTCATTTACCCATGGGAATTTAGCCAAGTCATGAAGCAACAAATCGAGACAATGGGCTGCACATGGGCTCCAATATATCTGTGGGTACTTCTCTACAATTAGCCTCCCAGCTCCCACACAATTTGCTACACTATCGGTTACCACTTGAACCACATTTTCCATCCCTACTTCAAGAATGGCTTCCTCTAATATTTGAAAAATATACTCTGTAGTTTTCTTGTGGTTCATGGTGTCAATGACTTTCAAAAACACAACACCTTCAGGACAAGACACCAAAACATTAATCAATGGCCTTTGACACATATCTGACCATCCATCACTCAATATAGTGCAACCTGTTTCCTTCCAAGTGGCTTTGACATCAGCTAATTTTTCAGTCACTCTATCTTTTGACCTCTGCAAAAGAGTTGTCCTGATAGTCTCTGAACCTGGGGGTGTGTACCCTTTGCCAAACTTTGCAATTTTCTGAACTGCATTATGGAAATGAGGATTTCTCGCAACATTGAATGGAATAGCACTTGTGTAAAACAAATCAGCAACTGCATCATCCACCTGTTGTTTCTCTACTGGTTTCCAAAAGTTGTTCAGTGTTCCACTCTGTTTTGGTACACTCACCGCTTCAGATTGCACAGAAGAGGAAGACATGGCAGATGTGAATCTAGATATATCTCCAATTCTCTGTTTCTTTTGTGCCTTCTTCATTTTGCCTACCGTTGAAGCAGCCAACTCTTTCTCTAGAATAGCTTTAAGTTCTGGAGTCGCACCTATGCATGCTTGAACACCTCCACCTGGACCCCCTGTATTAGCAAGGAAGTGGTCCCTAAGCCTTGTTAAAGCTCCAATAATATTTGCCTGACATATGTTACATTTGATGTGAGTTCCATTTCGGGTCACATGCTTCCATGCCTCAGAAGTTGATTTGGGAGGAGCCATTAAATGAAAATCTGCATGTTTGGAAAGAAAAATTAAAAAACACACTACATTTATTTCAACCTTTTAAAAATATATAATATTAAACAATATAATAAAAATCCATTAATATAAAATTATAAATTATATAATAATAATATTAAACAACATTATAAAAAATAAACATTATAAATTTATAAATAAACATTATAAAGTATAAACTATTAATTAACCTAAAAAAATATTAAATAAACAACATTATTAAATAAAAAACCTAAAAAAATATTAAATAAACAACATTATAAATTTATAAACATTTAATAAACAACATTATAAACATTATAAATAAATAATAAACCTAAAAAAATATTAAATAAACAACATTATTAAATAAATAATAATAAAATTTATAATAAACATTATTAAATTGTTTATAAAAATATTAAACCTTAAAAAAATTAAAAAAAATATAAAAATATATAATATAATATTACAAACTATTAATATAAAATCATAAATTTTTAAACATTATAAACATTATAAATAAAAAAAACAAATAATAAACCTAAAAAAAATGGCGGCCTACCTGTGCAGGTCGCGGACTGGTCGCAGACAGGTCGATTCTTGCAGGTGGCGTCGCGGACTGGTGGTGGCGTCGCCGACTGGTGGTGGTCGAGCAACTCCTGCGGCCGAGCAGACTGGGCTCCGTTGGCAACTCGTGTGGCGGGCGGGCAGACTGGGCTCCGTTGGCAACTCGCGTGGGTGTGACTGCAACTCCTGCGGCCGCCCTATTTATAAAATCCGCGACGAAACCCTAAAACGCAAGCCAAAAAAAATTAAAAACACTTTATCACAAACCCTAATTTTTTTTTCGAATTTAATCGAATTTAATCGATTGTTTGCATAGTTTTTCAAGTTCGCCGAATTTTGAACTTCAAGGATCAAATTCGGTCGAACCTGGTGACTTAGCCTATAGCTGATAAGATAAGAAATAGCTACATGGAGTATGCTTCCCTTCTTGGTGAGATCCGAGATATCCTAACTCTGGATCAATTCATGAATCAGAAAATGAAAAGAGGAAGGGCGAATGACTACAAGTCTGCTGCCCCAAGAGATTTCCAGAAAGCTCTTGGAAGAGTGACCTTAGCACACTTTGATGGGAGCGCTAAGAGTACTGCCAGAGCATGGGTACAGAAGTTGGACAATTACTTGTCCTTGAGATCGATGCCGGAGGAGGATGCCATCAAGTTTGCTACCTTGCACTTGGATGGAGTGGCCCACGAATGGTGGTACCATGGGTTGGTCACCCTTGGTCACAACTTAGTCACCACCTAGGCTGATTTCACCAACAAGCTAATTTGACACTAGGGATCCAGAGGTGAAGTTTAGAGAACTTGCACAACTGAGGCAGCAAGGTTCCTTGGACACTTACTTGACTGAATTCCAAAACTTGTCAGTCATGGTGAGTAGCATCTCAGAGAAGCGACTGGTTGTCCTTTTCACTGAAGGACTTGAAGAACCATTGAGAGGATGGGTCAAAGCTTTTGATCCGCCCACATTGGCAGAAGCTATTAAAAAATCTAGAAGTATGGAGTTGACTGCCCCTAAGAGTAAAATTCAGTCCAAGCCTTTCCCTTTCAGAAAGGATAAGAAGAAATTCACTAATCAGACCAAGAGGTTCCCTCCGCGAATGGATGATGGGCTCCGTCAAGAGCTCTGGAGAAAGAATCTATGTTATTCTTGCAGAGAACCTTGGGTTCCCGGGCGTAGGTGCCATGGAAAGGGGAATTTGCATCAAATGGAATGCTATTTAGAAGATGGATCGGATTCTGAAATTTCAGAACAGCAGACTGAAGTTGAGGACAGCGAGTATGAAGAGGCTCCTGAAGGGCCTGAATTTGGGTCAGAAGATAGAGGAGTGGTTGCTCAACTCTTGAGCATTCACAAGAATGAGTCTTTCAGAGTTCGGGGTGTGATTGGAGAGCATCGTGTCATAGCTCTCATTGACACAGGTGCAACACACAACTTCATTGATGAAAGGATTGTTGCAAAAAAGGGACTAGTGGCAAAGGAAGTTGAGGGCTTCAAAGTCATGGTAGCAGATGGCTCCACTATATCCTGTAATAGAATGATTTCCAACATGTCTCTGAAGTTGGGAAATCATGAAATTAGAGATGATTTCTTTGTGGTAAGCATTGGAGGGACTGATGATGCAGTCCTCGGGATTCAATGGCTGAGATCTCTTGGTGAGATCACACTAAACCTACAAACCATGGAGCTGAAATTCATGTCTGAAGGGAAGAAGGTAGTTTTGAGAGGAATGTCGCATGGGGGACTTAAAGTTGTATCCTTGAAAAGAATGGAAAGGCTGATCCGCCATAATCAGGTGGAGTGGGCAGCAGAGTGTTTGATAATGCCTTCCAATCCATTGGTGGATAAGGGCAGCTATTCCTCAGATATTCCAGCAATGGTCAAGGATAGGAGCAAGATCATGGTAATGCCTTCAGAACCACAACAAGAGCACCGAAATTATCCTAAAGACATCCAAGCCTTGATAACTAAGAGAAGCAAGGTGTTCGAAAACCCACCTCCTGGCATACCTCTTGAAAGAGGAGCCGAGCACATTATTGAGCTTGAGGAAGGAGCTAAGCCAATCATGACTACTCCTTACCGATACCCAAAAAAGCAAAAGGATGAGATTGAGAAAGCAATTCAGGGATTGCTTGACATTGGTTACATTCGGCCTAGCAAAAGCCCCTTTGCTTCGGCTGTGGTTTTGCTGAGAAAGAAGGATGGGACCATGCGCATGTGTGTGGATTAGAGAGCCCTGAATCAGAAAACCATCAAGAATCGGTATCCTATTCCGAGGATTGATGAGCTACATGGGGCAATATTTTTCTCCAAGATTGACCTCAGATCGGGTACCATCAGATTAGAATGAGAGCTTCAGATGTGGAGAAGACTGCTTTCAGGTGCCACTTTAGGCACTTTGAGTTCCTAGTCATGCCCTTTGGTTTGACTAATGCTCCTGCTACATTCCAGTCATGCATGAACAGAATCTTCCAAGAACAGTTGAGGAAGTTTGTTTTGATATTTTTTGATGACATCCTAATTTTCAGCAGATCTTGGAAAGAGCATCTTCAGCAGTTGGATGAAGTGTTGGGCATACTAGAATCTGAATCCCTGTTTGCCAAGGAATCCAAATGTGAATTTGGGATGGAAGAGTTGCTCTACCTTGGTCACATCATCAGTGCAGGTGGTGTGAAGGTAGACCTTGAAAAGATTAGAGCTATCATTGATTGGCCTACTCCCGAAAACATAACACATCTGAGAGGATTTTTGGGATTGTGTGGATTCTATCGGAGGTTTGTAAAGGGATACTCTCAGTTGGCTGCCCCCCTTACAGATCTCACCAAAAAAGGGGCTTTTGAATGGTCCGAAAAGGCATAGACAACATTTGAGCAGTTTAAGAGGATCATGAGCTCTTGCCCAGTTTTAGCATTGCCCGATTTCACCAGGCCATTTGAGCTACAATGTGATGCATCTGGAGAAGGTGTTGGTGCGGTCCTCATGCAGGATAAGCACCCTATAGTTTTTGAGAGCAGAAAGTTGAGAGGTCTTGAGAGACTATATTCCATTTATGACAAGGAAATGCTTGCCATAATGCATGCACTTGCAAAATTCAGACAATACCTGGTGGGGAGTAAGTTCATTGTTAAGATTGATCACAACAGTCTTAAACACTTCATGCACCAGAAGGATCTGAATGAGAGACAGCAGAAATGGGTGAGTAAGCTACAAGCTTACGACTTCAATATTGAGTATGTTAAAGGAAAAAACAATGTGGTGGCCGATGCCTTATCCAGGAGACCCCATTTAAGCTCACTCTGCGAGCTTACTACTGGTTGGAGAGAGTTATTGCTTGCTGATTATGCCAAAAATCAGTTTGCAATCAGCCTTATAGAAGGTACTTTTCATGATGAAAGGTACAAATTGGTTGAAGGATTGATACTTGTTGTGACCATTTCACACATCGCCCCATTGCAAATGGGGACCCCTGCTTTTTTTGCTTTCTAGGGTTTGTTTTTAGGTCTTTTAGGGTTTTGTCGGTTAGCCTTTGCATTTTGAGTGTCGCCAAGGGGATCACCTAGATAGCAGGTCCTGCTTGAGTGATGTCCTGATCCTGAAATTTGACTAAGTCTGGAAACTGAAAAACCTCCAAAAACTAGATTTTGCAATATAGCTCCTGGAGGTCTGAAACCACTCTCAAACATCCTGAAAGTATATATGGAATATAACTTAAAGTATAAGAACTTTCTTATACTTAAATGTTATATTCCATAAAATTATCCTGATGGAGAGTTCAAAAGGTCAAATTTTGCTCCTGACCCTTCCTGAGGGTCCAAAGCGAATTTTGCTCTTGACCCTCTCAAGAGGTCCAAAGCGAATCTCGCTCCTGACCCTTGCTGAGGGTCCTGAGCGAAATTCATTATAAACTTCATTTGCCACCTTGTTTGAGCTTGAAACCTTGTTCCTGGCCTTGAAAACGATCTTACCTTGCCCTGTGAAGTGATTTGAAACTTGAAGATTGAGTAGTTTAGCCTAGATTGTGAATTTCGCTCCTGACCCTTGCTGAGGGTCCAGAGCGAAAATCTTATTTGAGCCTATTTGTCGCTAATTTTGGTTAAATATTTATGTGCAGGGTCTCATGGAAGGATGGTTGAACATCATTCAAAGGTTTGGACTCTTGCAAATTGATGAATTTTGGGCAAGGAAGGCAATCTTGCTCCTGACCCTTGCTGAGGGTGCAGAGCAAAATTTCCAATAGCTCTCATCTTGCAATGAAAAAAGTCAAGTTTTAGGTATGAGTGAAACAAGAACAACTTCCTTTTGCCTCTTGAAAGAGTTTTAGCTTGAAATGATGAAGGATTTTGTTGAAATCACCAAAATCGCTCCTGACCCTTGCTGAGGGTCCAGAGCGAAATTCTTTACAAGCACATTTTTTAACCTTTCTTGGGCATGAAATTCTATTCATAGCATGAAACGAGATGACATCTTCCTTAGCAAAGACACTTCAAGATGAAAAGTGATGCATTTTGGTCAAGATAGCAAAAATCGCTCCTGACCCTCTCTGAAGGCCCAAAGTGAAATTTTCAAAATATCCATTTTTCTTGCAAGGTCAAAGTGATTTTGATGATTGGAATGGATGAAGGAAAGCATGTATTATCCGTTGAATATAATTTGGATGATCAACAAAAGAGGAAATCAAGCCAAAATCAAAAAATCGCTCTTGACCCTCTCTGAAGGCCAAGAGCTAAATTCTCCATGAAGGTCATCTTTAGCATTGTTGTGGTCAAGTTGAGGTATCAAAGGTAGGATGAGTAGTGAAATGAACATGATGAAGCCCTCAAACTCGTTTGAAGATCAAGAGATAAAGGATTTTTGCCTAGGAAGGACAAAATCGCTCCTGACCCTCTCTGAGGGTCCAGGGCGAATTTCTTGTGGACACACTATTTTACCCCTTGTTGGACATAAAAACCTATTCATAACACAAAACAAGGTGAAGTCTTCCCTAGCAAAGAAGTTTCAAAGAAAAGGGTGGAGAATTTTGATCTAAATGGCAAAAATCACTCCTGACCCTCTGTGAGGGTCTAGAGCGAAAATTTCAAAGACACATTTTCTTGCGAGGTCAAAATGGTTTTTATGATTGAAATGGATGTGGAAAGGTGTGTTTCACCTATTGAAGATAATTTGGATGGATAGCAAGAGGTAGATAAGCTTGAATTTGAAAAGTCGCTCCTGACCCTTACTGAGGGCCCTGGGCGAAAAATCTAATATTGAGCCTTTCTCTCCAAGTTTGGACAAATCTAAGCCAAGGCATGAGTTTGGAATAATGTTTAAATTGCCTTGAAGTGAAAAAGGATCGTTAAGAGTAAGGATTTTGAAGGCAATTACAAAAATCGCTCCCGACCCTCAGAGAGGGTCCAGAGCGAATTTTCATGATTCTCTCCTTTGTTTATGGAATTGAGACAAAATCTTGTGTGGATAGGAAGAGGATGTGATGTTTTATGCCTTGGAGGCAATTTGGAGTCCAAAAGATGAAGAAGTATGCTTAAAATTGAAAAATCGCTCCTGACCCTTGCTGAGGGTCCAGGGCGGAAATCACAGAAAATGCATGTTGTCTTCAAAATTGTGCTAAGGCAAGGTTAGGCTAAGGCGAAGAGACCTCCAAAAGCATGATGAATAATGTTTTGCCTTTGAAACTTGATGATTTTGGTCACAAAATGAAAAATCGCTCCTGACCCTCAGAGAGGGCCTAGAGCGAAAATGTTGAAAATCCTCATTTTACCTTACAACAACGAAGCAAATTTGGATGGAGTGGTTGAAGCAAGGTCATTGCCTAGTAGCGAATAAAGTTTTAATGAAAAAGGATGAAGAATTAAGCCCAGTTTGCAAAAATCGCTCCTGACCCTTAGAGAGGGCCCAGGGCAAAAATTTTGGAAGGATGATTTTCTTGCTTATTTTGGAGGCTTGAACGTGATCTAGCTTGGTGAAAAAGTGTTTTGATGAGGAAGTGAAGATTTGTAGTCAAAATTAAAAAATCGCTCCTGACCCTTGCAGAGGGTCCAGGGCGAAAAACCTCAAAATCACACCTTTTCTCCAAAATTTGATAAAGCTAAGTTTGCAAGTCAGTGAGAAGGCCTAGTTGAAATGTCTTGAAGAGGTTTTGGACGTTGAAAAATGCTAATCTTGAGCAAAAAATAGAAAATCGCTCTTGACCCTTGCTGAGGGTCTAGGGCGAAATTGCCTTTAAGGACATTATTTCCCCCAAAATTGTTGATGAATTAACTTGGTGGTATAAGGAAATGGATCTTAGAAGTGACATTGTGAGTTCAACAAGCAAGTTAAGGTGGATTCCAGCTAGAAAATGAAAAATCGCTCCTGACCCTTACTGAGGGTCCAGGGCAAAATTGACATTTCCACCTATTTTTTCTCACGCAAAATGTCAAATTTGAAGTGCAACACATTAACTGGATATCAATTTACCCTCCAGGAGATTTTCAAGTCAGGATGTGAAGTATTCGAGGCTAAAATTAGAAAATCGCTCCTGACCCTCAGAGAGGGTCCAGGGCGAAATCATCATGGAGTTTCATCAAGCCTTGTTTTAAAAATTCATACTCTCCAAATTGCATTAGATCGCCAAAATGCTAATTTTGAGGCATTTGGGAAATTTGCATTAAATTAAAGGCATTTTAATTTAATAAATTAATTTTGTACCTTGAAATAATCAAAATAAGCATCTTAGAGGTATTAAAATTAAATTAAAAAATAAAAGATTACAAGTTGAGTGCATAAGGCATTATTTTGCCTTTATTTGACAAGTCGGCCTACTCTTTTGAGGTTTTATTTATTATTTCATCTTTTATTTGGCAAGTCGGCCTAGAGGAAGCAAAGGGGTGAGCGCTCTATATATTGGAGAGGTTTTGTTTCACATTTCAAATCATTCAATCACTTCCTTAAGTGCGAAATTGGAGAGCTAATTGGAGGAGCGAAATCTGGCTTGCTTGGAGCGAATTTCTTGATTTGTGATTATGTAGTTGCATTGAGATGTGTGATGGTATATTGCATCTTTGATGATTAGATTGATGTAGTGATTCAGAACTGTTATGCATAATATGCCGATTTGATTAATGAAAGTGTTGAAGGCTAGAAGGAAGTGGAGTTTATTCTTTTCCAAGCTAGAGGAGGCGCAATTCATTCAAGAGAAGGCTTTGATCTACACTTTGCCTAGCGAAATCTATTTTTTACATCATTTCTTAGAGTTTAATACTCAAGAGGAGGTATGGTGAAATCATCTTAACACACTTGTTCAAGGTTTGATTTTTAGACTTTTTTTTAGAAAAGTCTAAGTATTGCATGGTTAATTAGGAAATGATAACTCTAGATTTATCATGAAGTTTCCTAATTAAAATCTTAAATCTTCCTTTTAAGTCTAGATTTCTACACTTCAAGATATAATGCTTGAGAACTAATTTTGAAATGTTGTGTAGGTATCAAGATGGTGACTCCTAAGGCTGAAGATCTACAGGTCGGCAGGCTCTCATCAAAGAAGATCCGGTCCAGGACAAAGATGATCTCCTCCAGCTCAGTATCATCAAAGAAGATCAAGCAAGGATAAGGGCGACCTCCTCCAGTCTAGCATCAACAAGGACGACCTTCTTTGGTCAAGCATCATCATGACTAACCTCTTCCAATCCAGCATTCCAAGGGGAGGTACATCATCATCCTGCACATCAAAGACAAAGAAGTTAGAGCAAGGGTTCGTTGAAGAAGCAGATAGTTTCAGAAGAGTTAATTAAAGCTAGCTTCTCAGCAACATCAAATTGGCATCAACCAAGTGTCAGACGAGGTGGCATCCCAGTCATCACTTCTCCAGTCGGTGTGGTCCACCTCAGCATGTCCAGATTCAATGTACCTAACTCATGGGAGGTGGCACAAACTTCGATGTACCTACCTTAGCTATCTATTGGTCGAATTTTCTAGAGAAGACATGTGTCCGAAAGATGTAATTTTATCATTGGTCAAGCATTAAATGTTATGTAATGGTTGTAACAAACCCTAATTAGGGTTTTCATTATTGAATCTTGACCATTGATCTCAAATTGATCTTAGCCATCGAATTGTATTAAGGGCACTATATAAGCCCCGACTCTTCATTTTGTAAAGGTAGTTAGAGAGGAGTTAGAGGAGGAATAGTTAGCTAATAGTGAACTAGTTAGTTGATAGAATAGAAATTAGAGTAGAATAGGAGGACAAGGCAAGAAATTGTTGCCATTGATTGTAAACAAACTCCATTTTCATTGAAGTAATGGTGAAGTGTGTCGTGTTTTGCAATATGCATGGTTTCTTGTTGAATCTTCAATTCTAGATGGTAGATGATTAGATCGAATGAAGGAAGTTGTTGAATGCACCTGTGTGGAATCCGTCTAATCCAAACCACTAGCCTCTTGCTGATGGTAAGTGCGCCTTGCGTGGTCAACTGGAACAAATGAGCTTAATCATAAGTCGTTACACGTCTATTGTTTCATGCATTTTCTTGAATGGTGATCATTGTTAGATGGTGTACGATTTAAACATATTAGAAGCATCCCTTAGAAGATCGCATCGAGTTGGTGTCGAATTGTTCAAGCCTGATGGTGAGACCCAGCCCAATAGGAATCCACCTAGTCATTCATCCATCTTCTCGCATTCTAGGTAGTAGAGTAGATTTCCTGAACCTTGCGTCTTTTGCCATTTGTTTGTCGTCCAGTTAGCTAGTAAAATCCTGTGTTCTAGCAATATTCAAAGCAAATCAGAAGTTTAGTCATCAAGTGTAAGTCCCCTTGTGATTCCAGCAAATCACATCATACCACAGAGAGCTTATCCACACGTAGAGATCCTACAACGAAGAACTTTGAAGTCACCCCGATTGATCCTTTTCGCGATATCTTCAGCATTCAGAGGCTTTACTCAAGAGAGGATAAGGTACCCTTGGGTATTTTATTCTATGTTTGATAGTGTACAAAATACACGTCAACAATACTGTACAAGGGAAGAGTCTTCATAGTACCTGAATCTAAGTTAAAAGAGAAGATTTTGAAGACTTTCCATGATATACCCCTTGCTGGTCACCAAGGTTATTTCAAAACATATAGGCAGATCCGGGAGAGATTCTCTTGGAAGGGGCTTAAAAATGATGTTTTGAAGTACATTAAAGAGTGTCATACATGTCAGAAGAACAAAGATGAGCACACTCTACCCGCTGGTTTGTTACAACCCTTGCCTATTCCCGGTCAAAAATGGGAAAGTATTTCCATGGATTTCATCACAAGGTTGCCCCGGGCTCAAGGGAAGGATAGTATCTATGTGGTGGTGGACAGACTCACAAAGTTGGCTCACTTCTTCGCCATCACCAGCTCTTTTACAGCAGCTCAAGTTGCCGAAGTGTTCTTCCGGGAGGTGTTCAGATTGCATGGTTTACCGAAGAACATTGTGAGTGATAGGGACAGCAAGTTCGTAAGCGCTTTTTGGCAGGAGATTTTCAGATTGTGTGGTATTGTGCTCACTCCAAGCACCAGTTATCACCCTCAAACTGATGGGCAGACCGAGATAGTGAATAAGTGGTTGGAGGGTTATCTTAGAAACTATGTCTCGGAGCAGCAGAACACTTGGGTGAGATGGCTTCACCTAGGGGAATATTGTTACAATTCTTCCTATCACATGTCCATTCGGATGTCACCATTCATGGCACTATATGGTTATGAAGCTCCTAGCTTCGCAGACTTGGTATTTGGTGATAGCAGAACCCCTCAGGCAAAGGATATGATGCAGCAAAGTCAAGATATTCTGAGAATTTTGAGGGAAAATCTCCAGCATGCACAAAATCAGTAGAAATTGTATGTTGATCAGCAGCGTATTGAGCGCACCTTTGAGGTGGGCGACATGGTTTATTTGAGGCTCCAGCCCTACAGACAGTCTACTCTCAAGAAGAGTGGGGTTGAGAAATTGAAGCCTCGATTCTATGGGCCTTTCAGAGTCAGCAGAAGGGTTGGAGAAGTGGCTTATGAGTTGGAATTACCAGCAAGCAGCAGGATCCATAATGTATTTCATGTGTCTCGCCTTAAGAAGGCTCTGGGACATAATGTTGTTGCTTCAGCTGAGTTACCTCCACTTGATGAGGAGGGAGAGTTGGTTTTGATTCCAGAAGGTATCCTTGAAATCAGGGAACGAACCTTGAGGAGAAGAGTGATCAGGGAATACTTGATCAAATGGAAGAATCTACCAGCAGAGGATGCTACGTGGGAAAATGAGGAGATTTTATTGCATCCAGCCTTACAGTTGCTTGAGGACAAGCAATTTTGGGGAGGGTGGACTGTAATGTCCCCTTCTCATTGATGCTCTTTCAGTGGTCCATTAGCCTATTCCTGAGACCCGTAGGCTAGGTGGAATGAAGAATGAGGGTCTGACATTGATGAAACAAAGACTTACTATTTTTAGTAAGTCAGGGGATGACCATTCTGGTGTTACTGTCCTACTGAGTTCTCCATGTTTTGCCTCTGGACCTGATGATCTTTCTTTTCTGAGCATTAATTCTTGACTTACTATTTTTAGTAAGTGGCAGTTTGGCACAATTCTATTTCTGGCAGTAGACAGGGTTCTGATTCTGCAGCAGTTTGGTGGTTGTCCCAACTCAGTTTCATCCTAGCAGTGTTAATAATCAGTACCAGAGCCATATGTGAAATAATTGAATATTAATTCCTTATCCTAAGGTTAATATTTAATTAATTTGATTATTGACGACTGATTTATTATAAAGGGGGATTAATGCCTATTTTTCCCAAGTTCTTGGCAAATTCATTTTTATTAGAGAGATATCGAAATATTGAGGAAGATGTTATGTTTTCTTTATAACTTATCTCTAATTTCGCCAAAAGTGGTTAACGTGGGTCCAAGTCTTGGGCGTGGGGTTTGACTCTTGCATTAGGCGCTACATTGGGTCCACATGAAGATGAAATGCGATGCAAATGGGAAGTGGAATTTGCATTTGAATTTGAATGGTGAGAAGTTATAAATAAGAGCCTTGGGCTCTCATTTGGGATATCTTGAAAATTTGTAATGTTATGCTGCCGGATTAGCGACAGAACTTGAGGCTTCGGAGTGCGTCTCCCTAGTGCTAACCGGTTTCGTACTTGAAATACAGTACCTAGCTGTGCATTGTATTCTTCTACATTCTCAGAGTTTGCCATAGACATTTTGGTGTTGAAGTGATTCTGGAAACTTGCTGGTTTCGCCTGTGGCTGAAGCACATTTTTGTTCACACCTCTCTGCTGGAGCGATTGACAGTTATGGGTATCATTCCTATCTTCCTTCCCAGCACTGGCGATAAACTTTGTAAGTTTATAGCATGTTTGTTTAAGTTTTGAATTTATTATGCCAAATCGAAATTCCTAGGCTAGGCGTGGGTTTTCTGCCTTGCATTGGGATGCGTGCAAATTAAATAAGGGTCTATTTGGGGTGTTGTTTTGATCGGTTGCCATTGCATATGATGTACGGTGGGTTTGGGACTGGTTTGAGCTGATTTGGATGTAAAATGAGGGAGTTATGAATATTTTGGCATTTCTCTAGGCTGCTGGTCTGTGTTTCCAGCTTGCAGATTGGTTGTAACAGAAATTTATATTTTTATTGTAGAAATCTGCATTACTCTCCTTCTATCATTTCTATTATTGTAAGGTTAGGTAGTAGTACTACTAACCAGCTCTATCTTTGTAATTCTCATCCCGCTGAATAAGTGGAAGAGGCTGGATTGCCGCCTGATATGCAACAAATTTGTAATTTTCAGTCCTCCCGCTGAATAAGTGGTCGAGTGATAATTAATGCTATGGTCCTCCCGCTGAAATATGCGGTGGAGTGATTGTTTAATGTAATGTCCTCCCGCTAGAATATGCGGTAGAGTGATTGTTTAATGTAATGTCCTCCCGCTGAAATACGCGGTAGAGTGATTGTACTTCAGTTCCTTGTGGTTTCTTCTTGGTCGGTTTACCACCAAGAGTTTGGTTTCTATCCTGTTGGATAAGCAGAAGGGGCTGGCTTGCCGCCCATGCATTGTAATTTTCAGTTTGATTATGTCTGCTGACGATCCCCAGACACCATATGCTCTCACCCTCCCAGTCTGGGCTTTCGGTGAACAAAAGGTGGAAGGGTTCCCTTTCAGTTGTTTGGGTTTATTTCTCTAACCTTAACGGGTTACTTGTTGTGGATGCATTGTTATTGGCCTAAAAACAAAAAAAAATTTAGTGGGATACTACACACGCTTAACTCGCGTTTTGTGAATGAGGACTTCAATATGCAAAGGAGT
Organism: Cryptomeria japonica; assembly: GCF_030272615.1. Classification (NCBI taxonomy): domain Eukaryota; kingdom Viridiplantae; phylum Streptophyta; class Pinopsida; order Cupressales; family Cupressaceae; genus Cryptomeria; species Cryptomeria japonica. Next base: position 467,731,045 of record NC_081405.1, on the reverse strand, counting down.
GTTGTGAGGGTGTTACAAGGACATGTCATCTTCTTTAGTGAATGATAAGTAATGAGGGGTTGTGAGGTGTCCCACCATGGTTTGGAATTTATCAATATCAAGATCTTTGGATACTGTGGTATCTACTAATGCTCGTTCTAGAATTTCTTTGTGTGCAAGTGAAAGTTTTAACAATTCTAAGATGGATATTTGTGCGGGTGTTTTCTGCAATTGTTCCACTAGATTGTATTGTTTTGTTGTAGTGGATGATGTGTTTGTTGTAGGACCCGGCAAAACAACTTTGGCTTTGCTTCTCGTGATAGCCTGAGCATGTTCTTGATTTTGTTTTTCTTTAACTACAATCACATTCACCACATTGTAATATGTATGAGCGTAGTTTTCCTTTGCTTTACCCTTGCCATTATTTGTTGTTGATGATTCACCTTTCTCATAGTTTGGGAGCGGAGTTTTAAAAGCTGTATGAGATTCGTTTGTTGTGTGTCCATACACTGTTATTACTCCATTATCAATCATATCTTGTATGATATGTTTCAACTTCTGACAACTATCTATGTGATGTCCCTTGTTTCGATGGAAATCGCAATACTGATTATCATTCCACCAAGGTGGTTTGATTTGAGGTTCGTAGTTCCTTTCTTCTGGTAAAGTGATCAATTTGTTTGCGAGAAGTGTTTTTAGTGCTGATCCAAGGGGCTCACCAATGTTTGTAAATTGTCTTCGAAAGAAAGTTTTGATAGTTGCTCTTTGGTGATTGTTGTTTTGTTGAGCTGCTACTGAGTGAGTGGATAAATTAAAAATCGGTTGTTTTGGTTTCACATTGTTGTTATCCACTATTCCATCGTTGACGACATTTCGATTTCTATTCCAAAACTTTGGTTTATCATTGTGGTTGTTGTTATTGTTGTTGTTAGGAGGATGGACTCCTTCTTTGTATATTTTCAACTCACCTTTCTTTATCATGGCTTCCTCCATTCTGATTCCGTTATCGATCATATGCGGGTAGACGGATTCAACATAACCAATCCCTACTTGGTCATAATGGCTCACAACCTCGCAGGAACGGTGCAATCTTCAAGGGGACTTGGAAGATTTTTAGACTGCAAATGCATGGCTAAGCAACCAATTTTGGCATAGCTCAGATAGACACCTGCAATTGAACTAAACACAATTAAAGGCTCAGGCTAACCATACACAAGGACACACAATCAGTATATCCTCAATAGTATGAGCCTAAATCCATCAGATACCTGCACACCAAAATATCTATCTAAATTGCTAAAGAAAACCATGCAAACAGACCAATATGATAAACACCAAATCAATGTCCATATATTGATTTCAGCTGCCCTTACAACAATTTTTTGCAGCATTTCTATGCTACTCCTAAAATCTAACCTTCTGCAATCTAACCTATTCTAACTACCTAAAAATCTAACCATCTAACAATAATCTAACTCTCTAACCCTCTACAAAAGAAAGGCCTCTGCCTTTTATAGATTTTACACACTAAATCAGAGGCCAGGATGGGCTGCATCCAACAGCTGCAATAGATCCTTGGCAGCCTTTACCCATGCCTACTCAATTCTCAGTTATCCCCCCAACCATATTACCAACTACTTACAACTGTTTGGCATTAATTCTGTCCTCCTGGTAGTTGGGAATAACTGTCCACAACTGACCTGTGTTCCACTTTGTTTCAAAATATCTTGAGTGGGACCCACAGGCAGCTTTATATAATAAACAATTTCAGTTTTCAAAACTGAATTTTTGGAATTAAATCCAGATGTGTATCCTTCTGAGAATGCACATTCTCGTTGCATTCTGAATGTTCTTCGTCTTTGATCTTGAGGGTGGACTTCAACTTGTTGTCTAGTGGCACGCTTCCCTGTGCTTCGTCTCTTTGATCCTGCGTTGCATCTTCTTCTCCAACTTCTAGCACCTGGCTTTGATCTTGTGTTAAGTCATCACTTTAGCTCCTCCCGATGTCGTTTTCCTGTGAACAATCAATTTCACCTTTAATCAATCAATTTGAAAAACTAATTAAATTAACTTGACAAATATTAAGTTTTATTTAACGTCTGGCTTCGTCCCAATGGAGTTTGGGCTTGAGAAGCTCTTTGTGAAATGTATCTTTTAAATGCCTTTCTTTTTGTCATTAAACTCGGGACTCTGATGCAAAAATGAGTGAACCTTCTTTTACAAAAATCAGCTACTTAACTTAAAAGACGTGACTTTGTTCATAATCTCCCCAAGCCCTATGAAGTTCAACCATTTCCATTTGGATGCGATTTAGACCCTTTTCAGCTTTTTAGGATAAGCTGCGCAAACTTGATGTTTTGACACTTTCGGCCTCTAAGCTGATTTTGCAAGTTTTTCCCAATTTCGGCCTAAATAGACCCTTTGCGCAATTTGAGCTCTTTTTCGGCTAAATGGGGGCTTTTTGCGAACTTGTTATTTTGAACGATTTCATCTCTTGCCTTAAGTTCTTAAAACTTCAGGCACTTTAATCATTTTGAGTGAATTTTGAACTTAGTTGTAACGTCTTTGTGCAAACTTTGGGGCTTTTACCTTATTCGTGCATTTTAGTCTTCATTAACCTTTCGGCATTTTGAATCATTTTTGCGAGGTTTAACTTTTGTTATTTTCGGCTTAAAAGCCTGAAATGCGCGATTTTGACAGTATTAATCTTTGGCCCAAATTGTTATTTTGTGAGTTTTGAGGACCTTTCCTCATTTCGGTTTGAAAGTTACTTTCGCGAAATTGAACTTCTTAAAGTTTTTCGGGCTAAATGCTTATAAGTTGTGCGATTTGGAAAACCTTAAGTTTTCGGGCCAAATAATGATATTGCGAGATCTGAACTTTTTGAAGTTTTTTCGACTTGAAAGACATTTTGCAAATTTGTTATTTATCTCCCTTTCGGCATTTTGGACTATGTTGCGAGCTTTCGTGATTTTCTTATGTTTTGCTATTTTCGGCTTCAATCATCATTTTGGGGAGATTTTGAACTTAACGTCTTTTCGAGTCTCGAGGAGAGACTCGGCGATTTTCAAACTTTGGCCTTGGAGGCCGATTTTAATTTCTTCCTATTATTCCAACCCTTTAAACCTATTTTAGGAGTTTTATGACTTTGCAACTTTGCTTTGTAGGCCGATTCTGCCTTCAATGTTGAAATTTCGGCCTTTGGGGCCGATTTTTGAGGGATTTAGCTCGCACTTTGGGCTACTTGGATGATTTGCACAAAGCCTAGGGTTTGGTTTTCTCTGCAACTTTAGGGTATTCTTGGCCTTGGCAAGGGGATTAGAAAGGCAGTTTAAATTTCCTTTGGGCCCTCTCTCATTTATTGGGCAGACTTTAAAAACGATGGGGGTACCCTGAATCAGGGGTGAGGTGTGCATAACGCACAATAGTATCCATGATAGCTTTTGGTATCAGAATGAGTCTTGTTTCATTATCCAAGGGTGGCAAGTCTTTGGACAGTACAACATGCTGGGCCAATGCCTTTTTAAGGCAAGAAACATTGAAAATGTTGTGGATTTTGTTTTTCTTAGGCAACTCTAGTTCATAGACCTACTTCCCTCAACTTTCTTGGAATCTTGTCGGAACCATAGAATTTGGGTTTCAACTTTTGTGCTCCTGTCTTGTTCAATGAAGATTGCTCATAGGGTTGCAGCCTAGGATAAACCATGTCTCCAAGTTCAAAAATTCTTTTGGTATTCCTTCAGTTTGCATAGAGCTTCCATTGGTTTTGGCTTTGCTGAAGGTGGTCCTTGAGGGATTTCAATACCTCGACTTTGCTTGATCATAATTGTTGCTCCAAGCACTATTTATTGTGATTGCAAGATCCAAAAAGGTAAGAGCATTATATCCATACAAAGCCATGAAAGGTGACATACCTATGAACATATGGTAGGAAGTGTTATAACAATGTTCTCTCAAATGTAACCACTCGATCCAAGTTTTTTTCTGCCCATAAATGTGAATTTTGAGGTACTCTTCAATCCATTTGTTGACAATTTCATAAACTGACTATTTGTGTGGGGGTCATAACTCATGATAGGGATGAGCTCTGTTTCTACCAAGTGAAACAATTCTTGCCAAAAGTGACTGAAAAAGATGTTGTCTATGTTACTAACACTGTTCCTAGGTAATCCATGAAATCTGAAAAACCTCTTTGAAGAATAAATCAACAAATCGGGAAGCCTTGAAATAAGAGGATATGGCATAAAAATGTACATACTTGGTGAGTCTATCCACCATAACAAAGATGCAGTCTTTTCCATTTATCTTGGATGACCAAGTGGTAAAAAGTCCATGTATATACTTTCCCATTTTTTCTTAGGAATGGGTAATGACTAAAGTAGGCCTACGAGATTGTTGATGTGTTTTTTATACACGACCAAACACAGAATAAAATACCTAAAGGTACCTTATCCTCTCTTGAATAAAGCTCCCGAATGCTGAAGATATCGCAAAAGGATCAATTAGAGAAGCTTCAAGGTTCTATTATGTAGGATCTCTACTCGTGGATAAGCTCTTCGTGGTACGATGTGATTTTGCTGGAATCACAAGGGGACTTACACTTGATGACCTGAACGTCTGATTTGCTGGAATCACAAGTCCTATTTACTAACTGGAGGACAAACAAATGGTAAAAGATGCAGGGTTCAGGAAGTCTACTCTACTACCTAGAATGCGAGAAGATGGATGGATGACTAGGTGGAGTCCTACTGGGCTGGGTCTCACCATCAGGCTTGAACGATCCGACACCAACTCAGTGCGATCTTCTAAGGGATGCTTCCAATACGTTCAAATCGTACACCATCAGACACTGATCACCATTCAAGATAATGCATGAACAATAGACGTGTAACGACCTAAGATTAAGCTCATTTTATGCTAGTTGACCACGCAAGGCGCACTTACAATCAATAAGAGGCTAGTGGTATGGACTAGACGGATTCCACACAGGTGCATTCAACAATTTTCTTCATTCAATCTAATCATTTACCATCTACAATGAAGGTTCAACAAGAGACCATGCGTATTGTAAAGAAACGACACATCTCACCATATCTTCAATGAAAAAAGGGTTCATTTACAATCAAGGCAACAATTTCTTGTCTCCTCTTCCTACTTTACTCTAATTTCTATTCTATTAGTTGGCTATTCACTATTAGCTAACTATTCCCCACTATCAACTATTGATTAACTATTATCCTTTACAATTGAGGAGCCAGGGTTTATATAGTGTTCTCAATACAATTCAATGGCTTAGATCAATTTGAGATCAATGGCCGAGTTTTTACAATGAAAACCCTAATTAGGGTTTGTTACAACAAACTTAATTCTGGCCAATGAAATAATTGCATTATTTGGACACATGTCTTCTCTGGAATATTCGACCAATGGATAACCGGGGTAGGTACATCAAAGTTTGTGTCATCTTTGATGAGTCAGGTACATTGAATTTGGACACGCTGAGGTGGACCAATCCAACTGGAGGAATGATGACTAGGACGCCACCTTGTCTGACACTTGTAACTTGGTAGATGTTCAATTTGATGATGCTGAGAAGCTAACTTTAATTAACTCTTCTGAAACTATTTGCTTCTTCAACGGACCCTTGTTTTAACCTCCTTTGTCTTTGATGTGCAGGATGGATGGTGTACCTTTCCTTCAAATGCTGGACTGGAAGAGGTCGTCCTTGATGATGCTAGACCGGAAAAGGTTGTTCCTGATGATGCTGGACTGAAGAAGGTCGTCCCTGTCCTAGCCTGATCTTCCTTCATCTGCAAAACAAACCAAAAGATGATTAAGGACACATAATAAATTCATTTTGACATAGTATTTTACACCTTAAATCATCAACAAAAGATATTAAAATGAAGCTTACTCAATATTCTCCCCAGGGACAGGCCCTATAAGAATTTCGCCCTGGACCCTCTAGAAGGGTCAGGAGCAAAATTTGCATTCTTGGCCAAATTAGACCTCTTTTCAACATTACTTCACAACCAGCTCCTTGCCTGGCCCAAACAAGGTGAAAAATAGTAGTTTCAAAGGATTTCGCCTTGGACCCTCCGGAAGGGTCAGCAGCAAATTTTCTTGGTTAAGCCTCAATTACTCCATTTTTGACTCCAATATCCTCCGGAAGGTGAGCATATGCTTGTTTTAGTCCAACAAAGTCTAGGGATCCATCCTTCTAGTTTCTCACATGGGCAAATTAGGGGATAATGGGAATTTCGCCCTGGACCCTCTGGAAGGGTCAGGAGCGAAATTCCTTCTTTGGGCTTCATTTTACACTTCCTTTACCTCAATTCACCCTACAAGGCTTAAATAACCTCCCTCTAGTCTTTTCATGCCTTAGGAATCAAAATCTTGTCTTGACATAAAGGGGAAATAGTGATTTTGATGAATTTCGCTCTGGACCCTCTGGAAGGGTCATGAGCGAAATTCACTTTTTGCTTGTCTATTCACACTAAACTTCACTTTCTTCACTTCACTTCATCTGGACTCCCTCATATTGAATCCACTTCTCAACTTGGCAACATTTGTTTGATCTTCACAAGGCCTAAAATGTCAAATTTGCTCAAAAACCTAGCCAGGGATAGGACCTATCCAAAATTTCGCTCTGGACCCTTTGGAAGGGTCAGGAGCGAAATTCCAATTTTAGCTCAAAATTTGCATCTTTGGTGGATAAACATCTTTCCAAGGCATTCCAAATAGCTTGTCTCACCCTAGTCTAGGCCTGACTTGGCACAAATGTGAAAGGAATAGGTGGATTTTAGGATTTTCACTCTGGACCCTTTGGAAGAGTTAGGAGCGAAAATCTTGTTTTAAGCTCAATTCCTTCAATTTCAATGATTCTTAGCAACTTGAAGTTACTCCTAAGGACCTCTTCCATACCAATTCACTTTAGTTTGCAATTGTCTTGACACAAAATTGGAAAAAAGGTGGTTTTGGTGAAATTTCGCCCTGGACCCTCTGGAAGGGTGAGGAGCGAATTTCACATTCTAGGCTTGATATTTCATCTTTTATTACTTTCCATCATTCCTCAAGGCAAGAATATGTCTATCCTTCCTCCAACATGCCTTGGACACTAAGAACTTGGCCTAACAAGGAAGACAATGAGGTCCATGAAGATTTTCGCTCTGGACCCTTTGGAAGGGTCAAGAGCGAAAATCATGATTTGAGCTTGATTTTTCATTTCTCCAACTCCAAACCACCTCAAGAGGCAAAGACATACTATCCCACTTCCATTCATGCCACAAAAAACCAAGGACTTGACCTCCTCCAATGGAAAAATAGGTGTTTTTAGGAATTTCGCTCTGGACCCTTTGGAAGGGTTAGGAGCGAAATTCACTATTTGGCTCAAAATACTTCACTTTTTAATGCTTTCAAACATTTCCAATGGCAAAAGATGTCCATCCTTCCTTTCAAGATGCCTTGCAAATCAAAATTTGGTCAAACTAGGGAGGAAATGAGCCTTAGGAGGATTTTCGCTCTAGACCCTTTGGAAGGGTCAGGAGCGAAAATCTTAGTTTAGGCTTGATCACTCACTTTTCAAACTTCAAACCACCTCAAGAAGCAAACTTAGATCATTTTCCACCTAAGGAACAAGGATTGATGCCCAAATCAAGTAGCAAATGAGGTTTATAGTAAATTTTGCTCTGGACCCTTTGGAAGGGTCAGGAGCGAAATTCTCTTTTAGGCTAAAATCTTGATCTTCCAAAGCATCCCACTCCCTCTTAGGGCAAGAACATACTAATTCCATCTCCATCATGCCAAAGCTTAGCCAAAATAAGGAAGAAGATAAGAGCTTCAAAGATTTTCGCTCTGGACCCTTTGGAAGGGTTAGGAGCGAAAATCATGTTTTGGGTTTGATCCTTGACTTTTCCAACTCTCATCCTCTTTGGGAGGCAAACATAGATCCCTCTCCTTTCATTTCCACCTTGGTCCTGACTCTAGCTAAAGGAAAAATGAGTGTTTTCAAAAATTTCGCTCTGGATCCTTTGGAAGGGTCAGGAGCGAAATTCACCCTTTTGGCTAGAATCCTTCATTCTTTTCACCTTTACTCATCTCCTAAGGCTAGAACATGTCAAAACACCTCAAACATGGCTTGAAAACTAGGAATTTGGTCTTGACAAGCGATAAAATTGAGGTGTATAAGGATTTTCGCTCTGGACCCTTTGGAAGGGTCAGGAGCGAAATTCCTAATCTTGGCCAAAATCTTTCACATTTCTACATTCCATCACCTCAAAAGGTAAAGACATGTTATTTCCTTTCCAAATATGCCCATGGAACAAGATTGGTAGCCAAAACAAGGGAGCAAATGAGGTTTATGAAGAATTTCGCTCTGGACCCTCTCGAAGGGTCAAAAGCGAAATTCACAATTTGGACAAGATCCTCACTTTACAAGCTTTTCAATAATTCCCTAAAGCAAGGACATATCAAACTACCCCCACAATGCCCAAAGAAAAAGACCTTCAATGCAAACAAGGAAAAAAAAAGGGGACCTCTAAGAATTTCGCTCTGGACCCTCTAGAAGGGTCAGGAGCGAAATTCCAATTTTAGCTCAATTCCTTCACTTTTGGTGATCATAAGCAACTCAGAGCCATGCCTAAGGACTACCTCAATCTCGATCTACACTTGGCTAGACACAAAATTGAGAGGAAAAGATGGATTTTAGGAATTTCGCTCTGGACCCTTTGGAAGGGTCAAGAGCGAAATTCCTACTTTAGGCTAATTTCCATCATTTTGTCACCTCAAATCTCCTCTCAAAGACAAATGTGCATCAAAACCTTCCCATCACGCCCCAGAAGTCAACAAACTTGGTCACGTCAAAGAGCAAAGTGGAGAAAAATGAATTTCGCTCTGGACCCTTTGGAAGGGTCAGGAGCGAAAATCATCCTTGGGCTCAAATCCTGACTTCATTTTCACATTTCCTCATTCAAACAAGCGTTTTTACCTTCCTTCAAGCCTAGGAATGCGTTAGTTCTAGGTTTTGGTCAAAGTAGAATGTCTTATGGAGAATTTCGCTCTGGACCCTTTGGAAGGGTCAGGAGCGAAATTCGCTTTGGACCCTTTGGAAGGGTCAAGAGCGAAATTTGACATTTTGGTCTCTCCGTCAGGATCATTTTATGGAATATAACATTTAAGTATAAGTGACATTTCCTTATATCTTTCTTCTTTCTTATACTTTAAGTTATATTCCATCTATAGTGTCAGGATGTTTGAGAGTGGTTTCGGACCTCCAGGAGTTATAATGCAAAATCTAGTTTTTGGAGGATTCTTTAGTTTTCCAGACTTAGTCAAATTTCAAGATTAGGAAGACATTCCAGACTTAGCCAAATTTCAGAGCTTTTGAAGATCGGGATGACATTCTAGACTTCATCATTCACCAACTTGACCTAGCTCAGACCTTCAAGGATGATACTCACTTACCAAGCAAGACACAATTAGCAACAAGAGCAAAACGAGGCCCTAAGGAAGACTCTCAAAGAAACCCTAATTTTGGGGCCCCGTGGACAAACCTTGGCTCAAGTGGAGCCTGCCATCCTAGTGATCCCTTCGGCAACACTCAACATGCAAAGGCTAATAGACAAAACCCTAAAAGACCTAGAAAGCAAAACCCCACAAAGCGAAAAAAGTAGGGGTCTCCATTTGCAATGGGGCGATGTATGAATACGTCACAACAGAGATAGACTTGTTCTGCCTTGTTCTGTTGGCAAGATCAACATTCTTCTAATGTGCTTGAGCACATCCCCTTTCATTCCTTTCTAGGAGAATCTTTTTGTGATCTGCTTGTATGTCTTGAAATACCTTGG